>NW_027397120.1:5562526-5608733 GCF_003265705.2 Callorhinus ursinus
AGCAGGAGGGGAAGAATGAAGGGGAGTAAGTCAGAGGGGGAGGCGAACCATGAGAGACGATGGACTCTGAAAAACAAACTGAGGGTTCTAGAGGGGAGGGGGGTGGGGGGATGGGTTAGCCTGGTGATGGGTATTAAAGAGGGCATATTCTGCGTGGAGCACTGGGCCTGATAAGGAAGCTCTGCACAGAGCTGTATATTCTGTACCTGTTAACAAACAAAGAACTGAAGCACACCACAGCTGGGACCTGAAATGTCCATTAGGCCAGAGAATGTCCTGTTTTGTTGTCCTTAAGGAGTGGAGGTGAGGAAAATACGAGGCGTGGGATGCAAGCAGCAGGGGAAAGTGGTCATGGAAGGCACCTGAGCATCACAGAACTCACCGCCAAGGGGAGGGAAGGCGGGGGGGGGGGGTCAAGGCACCTGCAAACACAGGTTTAAGGCTGCCCCGTTCCCAAAGACAAAAGTTCTCAGCTGAGTCCGACAGGGGAGACACATACAGCCTCAGAGAGTCCACACTCCAGACACCAGGAGGCCCTTGAGTATGGGACAGAATGGTGGTGGCCCAACACCATACATCGCCTCTCCCATGGGCTCCGGTCCCTACCTGCACAGCCAGCATCCTGCCCCAGCTTCTCCAGTGGCCATGCAGCCACGGTGCAGGTGTGTGGGAAGAAGTTGGAGGAGGGCTATTTTGAGAGTCTGGACGGTTTGGATGGCTAATAGGGTTCGCTGAAGCTTAAAAGACAAGATCCATCTAGAAATGTTCACAGAAGGATGATTTCATATGAGTTATTTAAAGCAGTGTATCCTTTTAGACTCGTCTGCTTAGGAGGCTTCTCCCAGGCTTACATAAGAGGGTGGCATGAGCTACGGGGACCTCACTCTTGCTCAGTACCCATGAATGTGCTCCTGGAGGACCCAGATATGGATGGAAGATTCACGTGGTCACCATATAGATACAGGTGCACTTTAACCTTTGTTCCCTAAACCCTTCTTGCTTCATACTTTAGGGAAAAAATAGGAAAAACCACACAGAGTTCATCTCATCATCCAACCCCCACATCGAACCCCGTGCTGACATCTGTACCCACTCCGCCTTGTCTCCTGTCCCAGTGGATCAGCTGTCCTTGTCTCCATCAACGGCCAGCCCTTCCCCTTCCAGACCTTCCACTCTGAACCTCACAGTTCCCACTGGCTCCTCAACGACCCCTGACTGTGTCTCTCCCAACATGCCCCAAATCACCAGCAACAAGAGAAATATCACATCTCCCTCCAGACACCATCTCTCTGAGCCCAGGCATCTCCAAATCCTGAAAGAGGTGCCCACTTCTTCACATTCCACTCTCTGTGTGACCCCTGCAGGCTGCTGTCCTTGCCCGGCCAAGGGCGCTGCTCTGGTCCACACTGCCGGGGACCCGTGTGGCAGAAACCATGGGCGGCTTCCCTGTAACACCATCTTCTTGTCTCTGACTTTTCTCCTGATATCAGCAAGTGCTTTGCTGACTTATCTGCAACTGGTAGGCCCCTAAAAATGAGGGTGACCCGGGGCTTCACCTGGTCTGCTTCTCTTCTCCAGCTACCGTCACTCACCAGGTGGCCTCAAAGTCATTATCTAAATGCCAGTGACACCCCACACTGGACCTTCTAACATTAGCGTTCTTCTGAACTTCGGGCTGAAATTTCCACATGTTCCCTAACTTCTGCCTCCCACTACTTCCCAGGCACCTCATAATTCACAGGGCCATGCATTTTCCCTGGGGACAACGCCTCCCCCAAAGGGGTGAAAATGGGTTCGAGGGGAAGGCAAAGAACACTTTAGACATTATATTGGCCTGCAGCCCTCCAAAGCAAACCCTCCCCTACTAAAGCTTATTTCTTAGTATCTAATGTCCCTTAATTAAATGTAAATCGAATCGAATCCTTCTCCTTAGGACAGTGATAATGAAAAAACAGGCTGCGAAACACGGAGCTAGTCCAGGACAGAGCGAGCGAGCCCCACCCCCAAACCCGAGGCTCTCACTGAAACCGCCACCAATCCCGGGGCTCCAGCCAAACACCTAGGACTTTTCCCTGATTCTTCCTTTTCCTTCCTTCCCTCCCTGCATATAGTCTGTAACAGTCCGCTTGATCCGCCCCCAAAACATGCCCCAAATCTTCCATCTCTTTCTCTCCCCAAAGCCCACCTGAGCGCTGGTCACAGCCTCTCCTAGATTATTCCATGGGCTCCTAACTGGCTCTCCAGTTCAGTTTCTGCCTGCGCTCTGTGCTCTGAACTGCAGACCAAACAGTTATGTGAAAACACAGGTCAGTGATGCCACTTCTCTGTTTCAAAGCGTCCATCATTGGGGCGCCTAGTGGCACTGTCAGTTAAACGTCTGACTCTTGATTTCAGCTCAGGTCGGGGTCCTGGGATGGAGCCCCATGTCAGGCTCCGCACTCAGCAAGGAGTCTGCTGGAGATTCTCTATCCCTCCCCTTCTCCCCCAGGCCCCACCCCCTCCCTCAAATAAGTGAATAAAATCTTTAAAAAAATAAAAATAAAGAGTTCATCAACTTTCCACCTCAAAATAAACCCTGCTATGACAGTAAATCGGCCTTCTTTCGGCTCCTTCTACCTGAGAGCTTTGTGGCACCTGCTCTGCCTGGAACATTCTGCCATCTGCTTATCATTTAGATTCCAGCTTAACTGCCTCTCCCCTGGGAGCCCTTCTCAGGCATGCCCCCCAGTCTTTTACAGCCACGGACTCAAATCCTCTGAGCAATCCTCATCACCACCTGATACTTGCCAACTTGCTCCTTCGCTTTTTCTTTAATTTGAAATAAACATAAATCTTAGAATAGTTGTAGATTTATAGAAAAGTTGCACAGAGTTCCAGGATACGCTCCTCACTCAGTTTCCCTGGTTGCTGTGGTACGTTTGTCTCCATCGAGAAACCAGCATTGCCTCACTGCTATTTTTTTTTTAAGATTTATTTATTTATTTGATAGAAAGAGCATGCCTGGGGGGCGGAGGGGCAGAGGGAGAGGGAGAGAATCGCAAGCAGACTCTCTGCTGAGCACGACCCTGAGATCATGACCTGAGCTACCCAGGTGCCCCTGTCTCATTGCTATTAACTAAAACCTCACAACTTACTCAGATTTCACTGGTTTCCTCCTAATGCCCTTCTCCTGTTCCAGGATCTCCCCTAGGACAACCACATCATCTATAGTCTTCATGTCTCCTCAGGCCCCTTTGGTTGTGACAGTTTCTTAGACTTTTCTCCTTCTTTGATGACCTTGATAGTTTTTTTTTTAAGATTTTATTTATTTATTTGAGAGAGAGAGAATGAGAGAGAGAGAGAGCACGAGAGGGAAGAGGGTCAGAGGGAGAAGCAGACTCCCCGCCAAGCAGGGAGCCCGATGCGGGACTCGATCCCGGGACTCCAGGATCATGACCTGAGCCGAAGGCAGTCGCTTAACCAACTGAGCCACCCAGGCGCCCGACCTTGATAGTTTTTGAGAAGCCAGTCAGGTACTTTGTAGAAGGTCCCTCAACCTGGGTTTGTCAGAAGTTTTTCTCGTGGTTAGACTCAGGTTTATTAATTTGCTTGTCAGTTTGTTTCTTGTCTATCCTTCCCAAATACCCGGAACTCTAAAACACCTGGAGCTCCTGGAGGCTGGCTCTGCTCTGCCTTGTTCTTTCGGTGTCCCCAGAGCCAGAACCATACCTTGCCCACAGTAAACTATCCATCGATACACACTGACACATGAGCAAGAATATATGCACATATCACAATCTATGCCACGCACCTGAAATAGCAAAGTGGAATTTTCTCACGTTACATAGTATCACAAAAATCGCACATACATCTGTTCCTGAGGATGTCACGCTAGGTTAAAGATGTTCGAATGTAGTTAAGACAAAAGCTCCATCTTTTGTTTATTTGCACCATCTTTCTGTCTTCTCCTGCAGTGAGGACCAGTGTGCTTTTAGAAAAGTCTTTATTCTTAAAGACATCAAATTCTTAGCTATTTCCCTTAAGATACTGTGTGTCTGCTGCAGGCCAGTTTCTGGCTTTACATCTTCTGAAATGCTTATTGCAAAACATTATTTTCTCCACTTCAGGAATGAGGGAGCTGAATCTCCCGAATTAATGGAAGTCACCTGAGACGATATGCCTTCTATGTGAGCCTAGACTCCGAGCCTGGGGCTGATCCCTCCACCCGTTTTGAGCCCACCCACGGCCTCTTGGTTTCCCCCCACGAGCAGCTGCGCAGCTGAGGAGTTGCAATGTTCACTTAAACATGATATGTGTCAAACATCTCAGATGGAGGAAAGGTGCACAAAACCCAAAGGGAAAACACTAGGTGAGAGTCCAGTGAAGGTTTGAAAACAGTGAAGTCTGGGACGGAGAGATTTCAGCAACCGGAAGAGCATGAGCGACGTGAGGACAACAGGGAGGAGATGGAGTAAGACAGGTAAGCCGTGGCTGGACAGAGGGAACGCGGCGGGAGGAGACACCGCCATCCGATGGCCAACGTTTATGGAATAAAAACAAGGTCACCCCAAGCAGTTTACGGAAAGCGTAATTTCTACAAAGAGATTGCCAATTATAAAGGGTGGGAATTGGCAAACTTGAAAGTTTCATGCTATTTTCATCCCTTATTTGTTCTCTTTATGGAGGATTCCGAGAAGACTGGAGAAACTTCTAGATCCCCCTTTATCCCTACATCCATTCAATAACAAGTATGTGCGCAGCCCTGAATTAGGCAGAAGACCTGTCCTTGAACAGCTCAACGAGAAGCAGAAATTGCTTTCCAAGAAGATGAATCTAGAAATCCAAAGGGAATTACTTGAAATAAACAAAGACCCAAGAAAACATGAAATTCAGCAGAGGCAGACCAGGATATGTTTGTGTAAAAGAGATGTCATCATGTACTCAACACACTCATGATAGGACTTAAAGACGTTCTCTTGCTACCTCGGGGCTGAATGCACCAACCACCACGAGCTTCCCATGGCACCCTAACACAATCGGAAGTTAAATAACTGAATTGGCAAATATTCTCTTTTTATGAGCAGCAGAATATTAAAACAATTAACAGAGAGAAAAGGAAGCACATCCCTGAAATGGCCAGGACACAGGACAGTGTGACACCTTGCTCTTCCGTCTCCCCCCTCATCACAACGACGCCGCGTGACCAAGGGTGCAAAGTTCTGTCCTTGCCTCCCAAACCCACCCCACCCCTGCCTCGGACACGCCCTCACTCTGGGAGTCCGTGATCCTGACTCGCCCCTCACAGAACAAATCAGAAACCCCACCAAATAAAGAGTTCCCCTTAAGTCTCAACTCAAGACTGTGACTAGTCTTAAGGCAACCACTGCCAAACCTGCCTTGAACTCCATCACTGCGGGTCAGAGCCAGGTGATTTTACGCAGCTGGTCCCGCAAGTAGCCGAGGGGAGGCCATTCTGAAGCAACCAGATCCTTCTTCCTCTTTGCCACACCCAGAACCCTGGCGGCCTCAATGGGCCCAACCCCGGGCACACTTGCGGCCGCTTGTTCAAAGGGCGTGCTGTGCAGCGGACCTCAGCACACCGATGTGGAAGACCACAGCTCCTGTGCTACAGGAGTGTTTCCTCAGCCACCGGGGACCCGGTCACTCGCGTTTTGGCTCGGACTCCCCGCAGCTCTGTAAATGAGGCACAAGCAGCTAGGAGGGGCATTCTCTCGTCAAAGCTGCACGGGCTGGGCAGGGAGACAGGTGCTGCCCCGTGAGGGCCCCAAAGCCTGCAGCACAGGAAGCAAGCTCTCCTGTGGGGACCCCCATCAGCATGGGTCTGATTTCCTTGGAACAGCATTGTCTGGGGTGACAGAGAACTCAGGTTCAAGGCCCCCAACACTGCAGGCAAGAAGAGGTGGGGGCAATCAGAAAAGACAGGCTTCATTAACCCTGGGAAATGTGCCACAAGGACTGCAGGGAACTGTCTCCTGGAGTCTCAGAGGGGGCGCACAGCCATGGCCGGACACCCCTCCCCTGCCTGAGTCCTCACTTGCCCGCCGCCAGGACCAGACTCAGGGCAAAAGCGAAGGCTGATACCCTCTGAGGTCAGTGGTACTGGACGTGCACAGCACTTAAAATACAAAGTGGTTCCAGTGCATCCAGGCATGGTGGGGTCGGGCTCTGCCAGGGTAGGAACACAGTGAACCACAGAAGTTTGCCACTTGCAGTTCACACCTTGGGCTGATCTCCATCCACTAACTGGGATCACTGGTGCTGTCGAGTGGAGGCAGACAGCTCTGCGTGCAGCCCCTCCCGCAAGGGCAGTTCAACTGACAATGGAAAGGAAGAAACCAGAGCCTCGGAGCCACCTGCTCTCCAGGCTCCCAAAGCTTGACCCCTGCATCCCCCTAATGCGAGAACCATACAGTAGTGATGACCATGGGCATTGGGACGTCACTCTCTCCAGCACTTGGGGAGTGTTACTCTCTGATGGGCACTTGGCATGCACCACCATGAATCTTCCCAGACTGTTCTTCGCCCATAGGCATCCCAGGGAGCTCAAACCACTTTCCCACAGCCATGCAACTCACAGGATGTGTTGAAAACACAATGCGACCCGCTGTAGAGTGGGCATGCTTCCCCATGGACAAAGCGAGCTCCCCGTATGCCCCAACCTTAACAGCCTTGGAAAGATCATCACAGGAGAGCATTCACTTTTCCGTCCAGACTCTGACCAGGTGACCACCACAAATAGCGCACAGAGAAGGTCTGTACCACTTCTTCAAATCGGCCATTGAGGACATCTTCTATTATGTACAATAAAACCAAACAACTCCTGTCCGGCCTCCAAGGACAGCATTAAGAAATCTCCCTAGAAATTGGTGTCTGGGAGGCGCCTGGGTGGCTCAGTCATTAAGCGTCTGCCTTCAGCTCAGGTCATGATCTCAGGGTCCTGGGATCGAGCCCCGCATCAGGCTCCCTGCTCAGCGGGAAGCCTGCTTCTCCCTCTCCCACTCCCCTGCTCGTGTTCCCTCTCTCGCTGTGTCTCTCTCTGTCAAATAAATAAATAAAATCTTTAAATAAAAAAAAATTTAAAAAAAGAAATTAGTGTCCGGGATTTGGCTCAGGTCATGATCTCACAGTAATGGAATCCAGGCCTGAGTCTAGGCTCCCTGCTCAGTGGGGAGTCTGCTTGTCCCTCTCTCTCTGCCCCTCCCCCTGCTTCTGTGTGCTCGCTCGCTCTCTCTCTCTCTCTCTCGAATAAATAAATAAAATCTTAAAAAAGGGGGGGGCACCTGGTGGCTCAGATGGTTAAGCGTCTGTCTTCGGCTCAGGTCATGATCCCAGGGTCCTGGGATGGAGTCCGCATTGGGCTCCCTACTCAGTGGGGAGCATGCTTCTCCCTCTGCCTCTACCCCTCCCCCCTACTTGTGCACTTGCTCGCTCGCTCATTCTCAAAAAATAAATAAATAAATAAAATCTTTAAAAAAAAAAAGAAATTAGTGTCAGGGAAAAGTGGGAGAAAGTCAAACTTTCTGGTCAGACCCCGTGAATGATGGAATTCACACTGTCCCTCATGGGGCTGGGCTTGGCAAGGCTTGGGGGCAAAATGGGGTGCTTCACAACGTGCTGGGTTCCCATACGGTTCCCTCAGGTCCATTCTTCCCCCAATGATCCCCATCTCACTACATGGTTACTTTTAGGTGCCGTGTTGTATGTATGGTTTCTTTAAATTGGAAAACCACCCCAAATTCATCCTGTAGGCAGAATATAAAGAACAAGTGGGACATTTCCCTTCTCTTGCATTTTTTTCAGTATTAGAAACTTACTTCATAATGCACTGCATATTGGAGACCTTAGGGTCCAAGAGAGAATACCCAACTGCCTGACAAATACCACTCAGAAAAGCTGGGCCCCCATAAATGACATCAGACCGTGTTTACCTCCAGGTGTCTCATAAAAAAGCACTTCATTCTCTTTAAATCGAGCTTAATTCTTAGGTTTAATATAAAAAATAATCTGTCCAATAGTCAGCTTGACTCCTATTTTCCATTTCTGAATCATGTGCAGGTTGATGGCTAATTAAAAATACCGTCCCCACAATAAGCTGCAGCATCAGATGGGAATTGAGATGGCCGTTTACTTTAGTCGAGGAATAACATTCCGTTTGAAGAATCAAATCAGATTTCTGACCCCTTAATCCCCTGGAGGCTGGGGGAAGCAGCGAGGGAACTAGCTCCCACATGGCAGGGACTGGAGTGCGGGGGCCTTCCACCTGTCAAACACTTCCACTTTCCATACCACTGAAGGTACAGGAAGTGCCCCGAAGCAAGCCCAAACTGGGGGGTATTAATAGTTCAGCCTCGGTCAAAGCAGTGCAGCCGAACAAAACATTCACCCACCTTTACAAAATACATCCCATCCCACTCCATCACAGGAGAGGAACTCCCTCTGACCACTGAGGATTTTCTAGTTCTCACAGGAAACCTCAGTGATTTTCCCCTGAACGCAACGCATCAGGAGAGAAGACAGGCTGTCAAGAATAATCACAGAAAAGGAGAGATGGAGGGGCTTCCTCTAACCGACTCTCCCCGACCTCTGCATCCCAAGCAGCCCCGTGTTCCTGCTGCAAGGGCAACACATCACACAGAATGGGGGAAAGACCGTTCCTGCTATGAAAAATAGATTGCATGCTAAGAAAAGTGTCAAGTGCTAAAAAGCTGCCCAGACTGCCAGACGGCTAACGCGCTCCTTCCCCTGCTGGGCATGGTTAATATTTATATTCACAAATAGTCACACTTAGCACTGCCGTCCCTTCCCCGGATCCTCTGTATCCATGACATGGAGTTGCGGGGCACTGGGTCTTGAGCACGGACAGAGAACCGGAGCGTCTCTGATACAGCAACGTGGGAAGAGGCTTTTGGTCCAGGCCTATTGTTTTTGAACCATTAGAATCCAGTGAACTGAAAAGACCGGGCTGTCAGCATTCATTTTCTTCCTAAATCAACCAAACTGTAGAATAACACGAGATATTTCACTTTACAATATAATTTATATCTTCGATTTACTTGTAGCTCTGGGAATTTGACAGGTACAGTATTAAGTAAAAATCCTCCTGTGAAGTCTCAATGGAAAGGGCAACAGGAAACAGCGGACAGCAACCTCCCTGTGGTTTCCAGATGCTGGCACGTCGGGACGGCCGTGCGTCACCCTCACACGTCTGTGGCCAGTGTAGGACAACTTTCGATTAAAGAAGTTCATTAAGAGATCTTCAAGAGAGTAAGAAGTAGTCTTTTGTTCACTGGATACCTATACCTTTGTGGACCCAAATGTAAAATGAGTAACTGCATTTTATTCCTGGAAAAGCACTGCTACAAAAATATGCCATGTACCTTATTGGTTGACTTCGTACTTAAAAACGCACACACACACACACATACACACACACACAAAACCCCAAAACAAACAAACAAAAAAACATTTCCCACTGACGTTCTTTCAGTCGGATAGTTACTGTCTGTTGAGCACCTGCTCTGTGCCAGGCAGGGTCACTGGGCACGGACCAGCCGCCACAATGACAAGGAGGGATTTTCTCCCACACGGCATCAAAGATCCACACACAAATGCACAGAATTCCATGAAAACAGAGCAAGGGAATAGAAAAGCATCTTCTATGAGCAGACATGTATAGAAGATGACACAATCCTGTTGACATTTTGATTCTATGGAGAAATTATATTAAATATTATAATCCTTTTTATAAATCTAAAAAATGTATTACATATGTGATTTAAGAAAATTTATAATAGTCCACTCTGAGAGGAATGATAGTAAAATTATTCAATTTCATTTCTGATTTCCTGTCTAGAAAATAGCAAGAGTCTGGAGATGAATGGTGTAACTGCATGTTTAGTCTTCAAGATAATTTTATTTCAGAAACTGTATTTCATGGGGCTTCTATACTGCAACACCAGACAGCAGCCTCCCTTTTACTATTGGGACAGTCACCACCCTGGTTACAACTAACTCACCAGCAGGAAGTCTACTCCGTTTCTTTCTGCAAGAGTCTTTGAAGACTTTCCTTTTTTTTTTAAAGAAAAAAATATTAAATGAAACTATTTAACGTCAACCAACAAAAACCACCATTAAGAGAAAGAGAAAGAAAAAAAAGCAGCCACTGAACAGAAAAACCCATCTGTAACACATACATCTCAAACAAGGTTCTTATTCTGCAGACACAGAAGAAACGTGGGATAAGGCGTTAATATCCAAAAATAAGGAGATAATATCCGAAATATATATAAAGAACTCATATAACCCAATCGCAAAAACATAACAATCCAGTTAAAAAAAACGGGTGTTTTTCTAAAGAAGAGACATTCTTCCAAAGAAGATATACAAATGGCCAACAGGTATATGAAAAGATGCTCAACATCACTCATCATCAGGGAAACACAATCAAACAACAGTGAAATATCACCTTGCACCTTTTACGATGGATATTATCAAAAATATAAGAGATAAATATTGGTGAGTTTGTGGAGAAAAGGAAACTCTCGAGTACTATTCTTGGGATTGTAACCTGGAGCAGCCGCCGTGGAAAAGAGTACAGAGGCTCCTCAAAAAATTAAAAATAGAATTAGCATCCGATCCAGCAAGTCTCCCCCCAGGTGTATTTCCAAAGGAAACAAAAACACCATCTTGAAAAGATACCTACACCCCCACATTCGTTGCAGCATTATTTACAAAGACCAAGGCACAGAAACAGCCTAAGCGCTAGTCCATCAACAGGTAAACAGATAAAGAACATGTGATACAGAAAGAGAAAATGGAATACTATTGAGCCATAAGAAAGAATGAAATCCTGCCATTTGTGATAACACAGATGGACCTTGAGGGCGTTAGGCTGAGTGAGACCAGTCAGACAGAGAAAGACAAACAGTTACGTGATCTCATGGATTTATGGGCTCTTATTTATTTATCTATAATTTACATACGAATGTATCTTATATATCATATACTATCAATTAATATATGATATATATTATATATAATAACGTTTTCTAAAATGCACACACACAAATCCCCTCAGAAGAGATACGTGCTAATATTGTGTCACACGTCCTACGAGCCAGGTCCTAGTAGAAGCAGCCTGGGATCTAACTTCGAGTCAGTGTGACTCTAATCCCCACACCCCCCTCGCTCCCATGGCCAGGTGCGCCTGGGACACACCCACAGGGATTCCCTGTGAAGCTGGAGCACCTGACGGGGCATCTCGGAGAAAACTACCTCCAGTTCATAGGCACTTCCTTGACAGGTCAAAGGTCAGTCCCGGCATCTTCAGGGATGGCCGCTAGTGTTCATTATAGGGGCCACTGTCCCTGTTGCAGTGCGCAAATAGAGAGATCACATACATTTCTATTAATTACTTCACATCACTGAAACTCAGTTTTTTTCCATCCATAAAATGGGGTTATTATTGACATTTTTGAGTCGAATGTTCTTTGAAGGATGTGTCGCAGCATCCCTGCGGGCCCGAGATGCCAACAGCCTTCATCCCCCCAGCCAAGACAACAAACATGTGCCTGGACACGGCCACGTTCCATGGTGGGGGGAGAATGACAAAATCCCCCCTGGTTGAGAGCCATGAAAAAGGCACCAAGACCATGCCAGCAACTCGGCAGGCATTCCCTTCACCTTGGCCGTCTCCTCCTCCTCCCATAAGGAGCGCTCCAGCCCAGGGTCTTACAGGCACACGATTTATTCAAAGTCCCAGGAGCGCTGGAGGTAAACATTTAGGACGGAGGGATCTGGAGAATGAACTTAATAAGGTGTTTTTCCTCCATTTTGATTTGCGCATTGAGAGAAGTTTCATGCATCAAACTGAGAGCTCACTTGGCTTCATTGCTCATAAAGTGAAGTACGTCCTCCAGGATTAAGTGCCACCAGACGGCCTCATCAACACCAGCCATGAGCTCCCAGTAAGGTGTGCACTGGCTCTGGGAAGTCTTAAACAGACTTTACCCTTTCAAAACTTTCCTCTGAAGCAAGCTTCCCTAAATAAGAGTCCCGGCTAAGGGCTCTTCATCACTGCCACTCCTTTGAGAGTAGCTTGAGTTTTCATCTCCGAATTAAGTAAAGAGGCAATCTGAATAAAACCCAACTGGATAAAAGATCTAAGTTACATGCAATAAATTGGTTATATATAACTAGGGAAGATCTGGAATTATTTGTTTTAATATCAGGCCAAGCTTAATTATTAAGCAAAAGCATGCATGCCATAGAAAACCTATATGGAAAATTAAAAAATAATTTATGAAAATGCCATAAAGGATAAATGGAACTCCCACTGGCAGCCAAGTACCATGCAGGTGGGGTCCCTTCCCTGCTGGGAAATCCAGGGTGCCATTACTAGATGCGAATCAATATCCATCTTGAAATCCCAGTGCTTAAGGTAGCCAACTCAGCCCCAGAGAAACACCTCACATGTTTCTCCAGGAGACTTGCCAGAAATGTGCTCAGGTCTAGCCTGGCTTGGTCCAACCAAGGATGCAGGTGTGTACCTCAGTGTCTGCAGACTGGGTTCTGAGCAACAAAACATCTCAGGTTAGGCCAATTTCTTTGGAGAGCAAAAAGGTTCAAAGATGGATATTATTAAGTGTGTGGGCTGGGTAAAACGTGGGCATGCTGGGCTCTGGGGAAATTTTCATCCCAGAATGTTTTCATTATACTGATTTTGAATTCCTATTTCTTCCCTGAAAAACAGGATTTTTTTTCCTGTGGTCCTCAGCAAGTCGTGTTGTGACAGTGTTTATGTCAACAGCCTCCGTATACAGTTTCAAAGGGAAAAATGATTCTTAGGTATGCTTAAAATCTTCAAGCCATTGGATATGCAAAACCTCAATAGGAAACGAGTAAGTTGAAAAAATAAATTAAAAGTAACAACATCAACTAAAACCCCAGGCTTCAAAGGAAAGAAAAAAGATGTCGAGAAGAAATAATCCAAGAGTCTCTTGAGCCCAAAATGCTTTCTACCCATGCTTTCAACGTGCACAGAGATTTTTAGCTGTGTGCCCTTCCACGGTAGAGGTTTCTCTTGAGGAGGAAGTTGAGCAGGAAAACACAGTCCTCCAGACTCAGCTACCTGGTGTCATAGCCCCTGAGGCAGGTTCCCAGTGAGTGGGGACCCCCCCCCACCTCTCTTACTTTCGCCATAAGACAAACGTCACATTTTCTCTGCTCTGAGCCCAAGGCATAGTGCTAGCAAGGACAAAAATTCTTCCACAACACTGGAACCAAATGGCACTGTCCCTGCAAACAGCCTACCCTGCAAATTTGCTTTGTGAGTATTATCATGATTTACCCTTAAGAAGCCTGGCATCTCAAAGTTAGAATACCTTTTTAAGGCTTAATGCCCTTTCTTGTCCTGACTACACGCCAAATTCATCTTGGCAGAAACATCCATGAGCTTGCCATCTTGGACATCCGATGGATACTGCTTCTGAGTGGGGGAAATGTGCTCTATTGAAAAGGAGAGAAATGGCTCTGTTATAAAACTATGCATGGGAAATTTACCGCATGCAAGGAGCCACATGGGATTATCAGTATGTGAATATGCACTGGGCACGTTAGGTTGGTGGAAACGTAATGCGCTGTATTAATGGACTGAGGCAAACACATCCTGGTCACGAGAGGCCTGAATCACGGGGTGGGGCGGGAGAATGGAAGAGGCCACATTCAAATGCACCAACACTGTAGTCAAAAGAAAGGTGATCAAAAATGCAGACGGTACAAACATCGGCCTGGATGGTGCTGGGACAGTCCCCACATGGCCATGATCAAAACCATGACCTAGACCCATGAAAGAAGTAGCAATGATGACCTCACAAATTTTGAATAGAGACACATCTTCAGGGTTTCTAAAGAAAAATGTAAGAGTAACTTGATTTCAGATAAAATAAAACCAGGCCATCATTTCTGACTGATGGTCTTCACCTTTTAAATGGTCAACAACGAGACAAGACTTTATTTGGCAAGTCAACAAAATCTGCTGTATTTGATAAGCTAGTCTTTCAGACAGGTCCAATTATGACCGGGCTCTGTTACGGCCAATACATGCCAACTGGCAGGATCCTAGGCATTTCAAAACTGAAATGATAATCTCTTCCATTTTCTGTGGGCAGAATTTTGAGGTCTCGTCTGATTCCTTAACTGTGATATCTTCTTGCTCCATGTGTCAGTAATGGAGCATCATAAATTGTCAGTCTCCACTGACAAATGGCAAGGAACTTTTTTATCATCCAGTGAAAATTCTGCAACCCATTATATTTTCCTTTTTGCCTTGTCTTCTAGGCAGCTTCCAGTCTCTCAGCTTCTAGAGAGTTTCGTGCTTTCTCTATGGTTTTCCATGTTCTATTTTATATTCAGGGTCTATGAATCCTTACTTATAAAACAGACCAAGTCCTATAAGAAAGTGTGTAGGATATAAATCACAAATCGTAAATAGGCCCCAGCATAACATGTAAGAAAGCAAAGAGCACCAGACACCAAATCCGTGCTAATAATGGAGGAACAGTTAAAAATGATGGATAATCACTGTTGCAAGTTTAGAGTGATCTGAGGAAGTAAAAATGTTGCACACCCTTCCACGGGAGAGATTTTTCTTGAGGAGGAAGTTGAGCAGGAAAACACAGTCCTCCCAGACTCCACCAGTTTCAGCTACCTATAATTCATTTATTTTTTTATCCAGAGAGAGGGACACAAGCAACAAAGCCTAGTGAGAATCCAAATTGGGGTAGCTGAATTTTTTAAAAATTCTGTTGCAAGACGAAATGATTGACAAATGTAGGAAGGGTTTTGGTCCATGTTATACACAATATGAGTTAGAAAGTCTAATGTTAAAAATCTGAAAATTAAACTCTGTACTGCCCTTTTTCTTCACCCAACGTACATTGTAGAAGTGCCTTTCTCGAGTGAAATTCTGGCAGTTAACAACAAAAGCTTTCTTCAAGGTGAAAAAGGAATTCAGTCAAACCAATGAGTAGACTCACTGCCTCCCAGATCACGCCTATGCCTTAAAATTCTAGTCTGGGATTTTTAGTGTACAAACACACTACCGGGATGAATTCAAGTGCTAAGACTAGAAGAAAGACACAGAAACTCAACCAAGTGGTCACACTCCTGCCAACAACCAAAGGGAACTCTGTAAGAGCCACCGTATAAGTCTTCAGTATTAGACTCTGCTGCACACACCACGAAGCATAAATCTGAGAGAGTTGGCTCCTAGGAGTTCAAGGATGGGTCCTAGCACTTAAAGGCTAACAGAGAAGGTCTCTGCTTCCAATACAGCAGCAGATCTTACATGAAGACTCAGCCTTTGCTTCCCTCAGGGAAGATCATAAAGCACTTCTGGAAGATAACATGCAAGCACACTTCTACGCGATGTGAATTGTGCTCATCTTAAATGTCATCTTATCATCTGGCACTGTCATATCCAAGAGCAGAGCTATAATGTCAGGCCATCACCACTCAGTTGATATCCTGAACACAGCATCCAAGTAACTCCTGTCCTGGGGACATTCACTGGATCCTATAACTTTGACTCCTGATTTACAAGTGGTTGCTCCAGAACTGACAGGCACCATCTTTAATTACATTGGACAAGCTCCATGTATTGAAGAATGGTACATTTGCAGACACAAAGCGGAACAAGCACACAAATATTTAAGAGACCACGGGGGCTGAGTCTGTCGATTTCGAAGCTGTGGATGGTAAAACTGCATGTCCAGCTGTGCCATTAAAACTAAAATACAGGCTCCTGGAAGCTTCTGGGAATCACTGTTTATCCTATGGAAGCAAGGAGGTCTCCCAACACATGCCAGGAAGAGGAAGAGCATGGAAGTCTGGCGACACGTAAGGTACTGAGCAATGAAGTTATAGGTTTAAAAAAAAAAAACAAACAGATAATAGCACAGAGACAATGCTATATGGTATCTCTGTAATTTCTATAGGAAATTATTTTATTACAATGATAGTGAGCTTTTGTTCTTCTAGAAGTTTACAGCTGGACTCTATAAATTTCAGCAATAAATGATACCCTCTTTAACAGCATATACTTTTTTTTTTTTTTTACTTGGTTCGTATTTTATTGGGACTGACTTGAGACTGATTTTCACCATTTGAGACGTAATTACAACAGGACTGAATGTCAAGAGCAAAAGAAGCCACCCACAAATGAGTAAACTGGAAAGGTTCATTATCTTTGGAATTGAGGGAAAAATCTGTTCAGAGCTGAAGGAAGGAAGGTCCTTAAATCAAGACTACTGGGTCAGGGCGCCTGGGTGGCTCAGTTGGTTAAGCGACTGCCTTCGGCTCAGGTCATGATCCTGGAGTCCCGGGATCGAGTCCCACATCGGACTCCCTGCTCGGCAGGGAGTCTGCTTCTCCCTCTGACCCTCTTCCCTCTCATGCTCTCTCTCTCTCATTCTCTCTCTCTCTCAAATAAATAAAATCTTTAAAAAAAAAAAAAAAAGACTACTGGGTCAGCTTATGGAAATGGAAGTCCCGAATTGCACAAATGCCCACTAGGCAGGAGAAACGGGCAGGACAGAAGACGTGGGCTGTGGGGACAGGTCGTCTGCACCAGGGACGGCTGGGCTGGGTCCCGGAGGTAGGAGACTGAAGTCTAGAGGCAGGTTAACACATTCACCCAAAACCCTTGTTTCCCAGTCCGTCTCGAAGATGCAGCAGTTTTCCTCATACAAGGCAGCATATACTTTTCATTGAGAAGAAAGCCGAGTAAGAAGGTTTTGACTTCCATGCTTAACATTCAGTCAGGGAAGCAGGAAATAAGGTGCACTCAAAGGACACAGGGTTAAAAACAACAACACTCTCTATGAAGAACAGAAGACATATTCAAGGCAGCAGGATGGTTTAGAGGGTGGGCTCTGGATTTAAAGACTGGCCCTATCACTGCCCAGCTGTGTGTCTTTTGGCAAGTTACCAAACCTTTAGGCTTCAATCTCCCCATCTGTAAAATGGGCATAAAAACCCAGCTGTCTCAGAGTGCGGCTGTGGGGATTATGGGCATGATTACTGCGCTATCCCCACGGCAGCACTGGGCACACGGCAAGCGTGTCAAAGGCTCATCTGTAGTCCTCAGATGCAAACACGGAACACATCGCAAAGAATGACTGCATTCACTAAAAAATGAAATAAACTCTTCATTCTGAAGCTGGCACTTAAGCAAGAACTTTAAAGAAAACTGAAGGGTCACGAACCCAGATGTCTTGGGATGGCTTGAAGTTTTAGCTAGTTGCTGGCCCAGAGGTAAAAGCTTTTCTTCCAAGACCCAACTGATTCAGCTTCTAAAAACCAATATTGTTCACTCAGCAGAGGGGTCAGCATTTTGGGGCAGTGGGATTCCAGAACGAAGCTTACGGTCACTGCTGCACGAACATTGACCTACACGCGCCCTTCGCAGCTCACTCGTCTGCTACACACGTTGGCTTGGGACCCTATTCCTACGGAATGCGTCAACTGTGACAGGAACCTGGGTGGCTCTGAGCCTCGCACAGCCAGAATCTCCACAAATCCAAGTGCCTTCACTTGGTGCCAACACTCCCCCACGTGCATAGACGTGTACGTGCACCACGCGTTTACTTACACACACACACACACACACACACACACACACACACACACACACAACCACTCAGCCTCGAAAAGCTCTTGCAGAGGAAAGCAGTATGGGCTGGATGGCTTGGCCCCAGGGTACTAGGACTTTAGCTGGGACACTTCTGTACCACAATTTATGTACAACATAGACCACAGGGAGTTTATATTCACAGTGTGTCCCTTAGCAAGCTGGCTCTTGGAGCTGCAGCCTCCAAACAAGAGAACAGGATGGACTCCCTGCTCCAGACCTGAATTCTATTATCACCAACACCAGACTTTATCCTCAGAAGTGGCCATCCTAGTGCTTGCAATGAGGACACAGCAGATGTGGCTTCTCCCTCGTAGAGGTTCCCTGCCCCCCAAACAAGAATTCTCCTCCCTGTGGCGAGATGCAAAGGCTTGGGTCCCAGATGCCACCACACACCTGTGTCTCGGTAACACGGCGGGGCCCTGCAGACGTGCACTAGTGACCCAGGACACAGGGACAAAGCTGGCTTCACGCGCAGGGAACACGCAATTCTGGAGACCACAGGTCAAGCCACATTCTCAATGAAGAAACAAGAGAACACATCGGGAGAAGCTGGACAGAATGTCCAGAGAAGGGGACCCTGAGCACAGTGCTCCACACTTTGAACCAAAGGCCACGTGGCTTTCACCCACATGCAGGTCTGGGGTGATGCTCAGACATATCAGGGTTGGTAGCAGGAGGCCGATGATGGAATAGAAGGAAGAGGGAATAGGGCGATCATCATGTTAAAACCGAAAACAGACCCTCACTCATCGTAATATAGCGCAAATCAACAGGGTGTGGCTGTACTTTTCTGGGATCAGAGGCACAGAATCAAACAGCTTTGAGGTGTGACTCACATCTGACCTTTGAAGGAGCAGTCCCCACCCCCAGGGTGCGGAATGGACAGGCTGGGTGCCAGGCCGCGGCGGCCACTCTTGTCAGAAAGATGCAGGTCAAGTTCACATGTAGTGTCACAAGGTAGAGTACAAAGTCCGCACCCTGCACCAGGGCCTGCCTTTGGTTCTGGTCAGCACTGTGACCGGGACGATGATTTCTTTAATGACATGGCAAGTCATCGTTTGCTGCATCGGGGAAAATGCGAACCAAGACCACAGTGAGACACACACCTCTACCACCAGGGCTAAAATGAAAAATAGTGACCACGGCAAATGCCAGCATGGATGCAGAAGAACGGGATCGTTCTCACACTGCTGGCGAGAATGTAAAATGATACAGCCGTAGTTGGGCAGTTTCTATAAACCTAAACGTGGAGCGACCATACAACCCTAGAGTTCTACCCCAGGGCATTTGTGCCAGAGAAATGAACTTATGTTCACACAAAACTCTGTATGCGAATGTTCGTGGCAGCTTTATTGGTAATAGCCCCAAAGTGGAAAGGGCCCAGATGTCCTTCGGCAGATGAATGGTTAAACCATCCGTAGCACATCGGTACCATGGAACGCCTCTTAGCAATCAAAAGGAACAAACTAGCGATGCACCCAGCAACCTGAATGAACCTCCAGGGAATGAAGCAGAGTGAAAGAAGCCAATCCTGAAATGTTACATGCCGTATAATTCCATTTACACATCACATTTGAGATGACAAAATTTTAGAAGAGGAGGAAAAATTAGTGGTTGCCCGGGTTTCTCGAGGGTAGAGGTGGAGGGGCGAGGAGGACATGTAACACATGGACAACAAGAGGGACCCTTGTGTTGGTGGATTCAAGAAGAGGCGCCGCGGCCAAGCACAAATACAGCAGGAAGATCTGTGTAACCCCACGAATTCTGCCGACACCGAGCCCCTGGCTGCAACATGGAGCTCTAGTTTTGCAAAATGTTATCACTAAGGGAACCTGGGTAAAGTGTATACAGATCTCTCTGTATTTCTTTTTATAACCGTAATGCCTATGAATCTACAATTATCTCCATAAAAAATGCAATAAGGAAGGAGAGGGAAAAAAGGAGGTCAACAGGAATTTTTCCAGGAATCATGTGGGACTGAGAACCCAGTGATCGTTGTTGGTGCTTACCGAAATTATGGAGCACAAGCGCTGGAAAGTTAACCAACAGCCTTCACAGGGAAATGATAAACAAGGCACAAGATTAATATTTAATAAGTACGGAGAAAATGCTCACTTTTTAAAGCTGAAATAGGAGAAATGCAAACACCTTTCAAAAACTGAGACAGAGTGAGAATCACTTGGGCTAATAAACACATGTGGTTAAAATGAGACGGCAAATTGATGGCAAACCGTACCCTTGACAGAGGCTGCCCCAGACCAAGGCTAAGGGGGGCTAGGGCTCAGCCCTGTGTTTCTCCAGGAGGCAGAGCCCCGCGTTGGCATAAGGAAATCACCCAATCTCCAGGTCTGTTTCTCCAAACAACCGTTTGCATCACAGAATGGCGGGGATGTGTTCCTTGTAGGAGAGCCCCCATGGTATCCAGGCAACACCACCGTGCCCAGCAGACATGAATTAGACACCTTGTAAAAGGTGGGAGCTTTTCTCCCTATACTCACTTATTCTGCATCATGTTCATTATCACCCAGTCGAAAGGGTAGACGTTCTTCCCAATGAGGTTCTTAAACATGATGAATGTTTCCATCAGGAAATCCTGAAATAAAAAAAAAAAAAAAAAAAAAACAGAACATTGCAACAGCCCACCAAAGAAAAAGGAGAAAACCAATCCCCTCTTGAATAATTACAGTATAAATGACCTCATTTTTTTTAGCGGAATGAAAACATTCTAAAAAGTAATGAAGATGTATTTTACAGGAGCTTTTTTCTTTCTGTTTGCCGGAGCACCTTCTGCCTGTGATAACTTTTTCAGGGATATATTCGGGAACAGGACCTGGGCGGGTCTCTGTCATAGTCATAAAGAGGAGATCTCCAGGTTACAAATATGCATTCTTTCTGCTTATAAGAAAACATACATTTTGCAAACATAGCATGTAGGATTTACTCTAAACGCATTTTTCATTAGGAACAGGGCCTAGCAGGTTGAATATGGGGTAGGAACATCCATTCCTTTTCCTTATGTAATTTACAAATAAAAGGCTCAAGCGGGAACTCCTGACCATCTGCACCAGCTCTGTTCATCATAAACATCGGAGCATGAGGTCATGTGGCCGCTTTTAGATGGCAGCTATGACCCCACAACCTATGCAGTTATGCTTCTGCCAACCTTGGGCATGATCCTCTGCACGTCATGGGTCATTCCCTGCCGTCCTATGCTCCTTCCATGCTGTTAAGACTGCTCGTGGCATCAGGAAGGGGTACCCGTTTCCTAGGGGCTCCACCCTGTGCCTGTCAGAATTTGGAGAATTTCCTGAACCTGCCGGCTTGGCCCTTGTTCTGAGCTGAGCAGAACAAAACTAGCGGTTACCCTGAGAAGCACACCTCCCCGAGGAGTCTCCATGCTCCCTCCAGTTGTGGGGTGGGCAGGGGAAAAGCCACAGAGGATTCACTTAGAAAAATGAGGCCATGGTCAGAAATTGCCAAATGAGTGGTTATTTCTCATTTATTTAATCTACGGAATCATAATTAGGTGCAACGGCTGTGAAGCCCAAGGTGATGTACAGAATTTAAGCAGCCAAGAAAGCAACTCTCAGCAAAGT
Organism: Callorhinus ursinus; assembly: GCF_003265705.2. NCBI lineage: Eukaryota > Metazoa > Chordata > Mammalia > Carnivora > Otariidae > Callorhinus > Callorhinus ursinus. The sequence continues at coordinate 5,583,815 of NW_027397120.1, forward strand.
CGTAAACAAATGCTTCTCGCAAAAAGGCAGCAGCTAAATTTGACAGCATCAGTAAGCTGCTGGGCCAACTTAAATACTTTCTTTGCAACCTGACCAGCCATGCCGGGTTCTGGCAAGTCATGCCTACTGTGTGCCCCCTACCATGAATAAAAAACTCAGGGAGCAACCGTGATCCCCGTTTTACAGCAGAGGCCCCCAGTCAAAGAGAAGATCAGGACCTGGGCCTCTTCAAGAGAGAAAAGTCAGCCCCACGTCCTCCAGACTCTGCTCACACCAGCTCTGACCGCCAAGCCCGAGTTCACGCAGGGCAGGAGCACTCCAGGGGCCCCCAGACACAATGGATGGGGGATGTCTCTCCCCAAGGTTAATAACCGCAATTCATATTTCTCCACTTAAGTTTTCCCACTTTGTCAAGAGTTTCACATTTTAATGACCAGGTTGCATATTTGGCCGGCTGAGTGCCATAATTTAGCCACATCTCTATTTGCATGAAATTGCTGCCTTTCTTGCTGATCACTCCTCAAAGCCTAATAATTGAGATACAGGGTCTGGGTTTTATTATTCTGGAAGAGAAGCATATTTTCCCAACTCCCTTATTTTTTTTTTTTTTTCTAGGAAACACAGTCCCATACTTCATTAGTATGGCTCAGCTGTTAAATTTTGGTACTTTGCTGATCAGACAAAACGCTGCATATTGTGGAGGATGAGGTTTTGCAAGGCGTCCTTGTCCGTCTGCATAATTTACTAGCCATGGAGATGGTCCTCACCATGGTCGATGAGGCTTAGCAGACTATGACACTGGCATCTCCAAGTCAACAAGGGGACACAGAGGACTAACAGAAGATCTTCTGTGAAAATTTCCTCTTTCAGTGCCAATCCATTCCTGCTGTATTTTTCAGTTTGATTATTCACAAGATGCCCCATATAATAAGTGGGCATCTCTAACAACAGCCATCAGTCCGTCTGCTTCTGTCCATCCCCATCCCCACCCAACCAACCAAACGGCCATCCTCCCTCACCTGGACTGCTGAGGGGACTCCTGGCCTGTCTGCCCATGTACACTCTTCTCCCTCCTGACCCCCACCCTTGACCCAGAATGGCCTTTTCAAATTGCAAATCTGGCCAAGGCACCAACACTTCACAACCTCCCATTTAACCCACAGCCCCAGGGGCTTCCCAATGTTCACAGATTAAAGACACAGTGTCTCGACAATCTGAAGGAAACCCTGCTGTGCCAAAGGAGGACGTGTTCCAGACAAGGACCCTCAATAGATACTAAAGTCATCAGATGAAGAATGGTCAGGGGATTGGACATTGGCCAACGTTTTGTGGATGCCAAAGCACCAGCCAAAGATCACATGACAATTGTGAAGGGGTACGTATCTTCACAATGGGGAGATCAGGCTGGTAGCCGCTCTCAAACAGGCTATCAAACTGACGATCAGTTAACGGTCAGCTCAGCATTCCCACCCTCCCAGTGGGCACAACAGGGAGCACGTAACACCAGCTCTGAAGCTCTCCTGACAAAAGGATGAGCTGGAACATTAGGCCAAGCTTCCAGCTTGTAGGACATATTGGAGGAATAGAGGAACACGCTGAAAGGCATTTACAAAGCAGCACGAATAAAGACAAGACAGGGTGAGGGACTTGTTCTAGAAAAAAAGAGAGATGAAGGAGGCACAACCAAGTGCAATGAGTGAATCTGGCCTGGATCCTGATTTGAGGAAGACCCTCATGAAAGACAAGAAAGACTGGGAAGAACTGAGAAAATCTGAGTATGGATGATTAGGTGTGTTATGTTCTGGAAAGGCAATGAGGCCATTGGGGAAGGTCTTAATTCTCGAGAGAGGTTTGCTGAACCACTAAGGGAGAGGCATGTTTCTCACACTTAGGGGATGTGGCTGCACAGTGAGTGAAAAAGAGAGATACAGAGGAGGTAGGTATGCCGAAGTGCTCGCAATTGGTGGATTTGGGTGTTAGGAATCATAGTTTTCACTGTACTGTTCTTTCAGGTTCTCTGTACGGTTGGTTTTTCGTGACAAACAGGGGAAGGAGTACAAGTAAAACTGGAGGAATGCACATGAGATCCATGGACCATAGTGATGTCGGCATTCGGTTTGGATCCGGCACTATAGTTCCGCAAGACGTTTCCACTGGGGAAACTGGATATGGTATTACTTTGTACAGCCACATGTGACCACAATTATCTCAAAAAGTTTACTCAAAAAACAAATGCTTGAAAAAATAATTTTAAAACAATGAGGAGCGAACAAATGGTGTAAAAAGTTGAAAACAAACAAGCGAAGAACACAGTTTCTCAGCATGGCGTACGGGGTCCTGTCCAGGCCCATCCCCACCTTGGTCCTCTCCCTGCCCCTCCCACCCCCCACCCCCTGCAAAGCCTCCTGTACATGACACCCCACCTCCTACCTGCATGGCTCTGCCTTCTATTCCTCAATATTCCACAATCCTTTCCTCCACAAAGGCTTTCTCACCAGCTGACTCAGTCCAGTCTGGCTACTTTATAAGGACCATTCCTTTGCAATGTGGGCAATGGGGGTTGGTTGGAAGGACTCCCTGATTAACTGTGATGTTCCCCACCAGACTACAGGGGCACGAGAGCAGGCCTGTCTGCTTTGCCCACTACTTCCTCCCCTGTGCGACCATAAAGTTGATGCTCAGTAAGTAATTACTGAGTGACTTCATTGAGAAAGGATTCTGCGCTCCCCAGACTCATTATCCAGTGACAGTACCTTCACTATGGCTTCATTTACAAGGAAATGGTCAAAAGAAATAGACGTGTTCAGCACAAGGCTCCTCCTCCCACTGAGGATGCCGCAGGTCACCCTGAGGCGCGCTCTGTCCTGAGAGTCTGGAACCATACATGCCCATTCTTTTTCTTTTCTGGATCATTCTGCCTTACGCTGCGCTCCCTCCTCTCCCTGGCTCGGGGCCTGAGGGGCCATTTGAGAGACTGTACAAGTAACAGCACTGAGGCATAGGACTTTGGCATTGACAGTAACTGTGGTTTTCTATGGGAATCACTCATCCAACCAAACAAGGGCTAAATCTGAAAACCTGAAACAGCGCTTGTTACAAGGACGTAGTCCCGAGAAAATGGACTGGGCCATTTTCATATCGCAGTACTAACTAACTTTCAATTATTTAACACAAAATGATCTCTCATTTTTGTGAGTGGTTGTCAGAGTAGAAAAATAGTCAAATACTTTCTATGTACAGTTAATGGATAGGAACACACTTTACAAAGGTTCTGACAGATTAACAACAATAAAAAAGGTCTACAATCCTTGCAATATGAACTCGTGATAGCCAAACCACAAATGCCATTTTATAATGGAAATCAAATCGTCTGCAAATAATTGATTTTCTGAACTGCTGTGTCTAAAGAAAAAAACTCCCTCGGGAAATCAGGACCACAACATGTAGTAAGTATCTGATCATCTGCTCCAAGCAAGGAGAGAGGGAACACACTTGGAATTCAGCAAATTATAGTCATTTTTAAAAACCACGCTGTAGAATCACGTTTCACAAGGCACTAAAGCTTCCCTACCAACGGGACCTCTTAATAGTTCAGATGAAATATTTTTCGTGGTTTGCATGTGTGGATTTGGATCACACGACTAATCTGATAAAGAGTAAATGATTAATTGGAGCCCTAAGTATTCAAGACGGGTAATGCTTCTCATTCTAAAAACTGTATTATTCAGCCTGGAATGCCATCTAGGAAATTGTTCATATAGGTTCAGCTACAACTCTCCTTCCACTGACCCAAACAGGGCTGAGGGATACAGTTAAGATTTCACTGGTTGCATGGAACGTTCCACGTATCAAATATGATTTCACTGCGCTGTAACTGCTGAGGAATGATAGGGGTACAAGTGTAATGCAGATCATATACCTGAGCAACCCCTCCTTTAAGCTGCACGTCCAGATTTTTGAAAAGAACTAAACACCCAGAGATACAAACACATATACATTCTCTCGTTCCTTCACTTTCATTTAAGAAAAACTGCTATGATATTAAGGTGTAGACCCATTTTTGTCTCCTTAGAAATTTAAGGAAAACTGCTATGATATTAAGGTGTTGACCCATTTTTGTCTCCTTAGAAATTTAAATACACACACACACACACACACACACACACACACACACTCAGAGTGGCAACAATTAATAAGGACACTTTTTATTGAAATAATCCTTTAGAAAATAATCATTAAATGCATTCTTCTTCCCCTCCCTTAGTTAGGTAGATATAATGATGTGAAGTGTCACCAATGTTGTTCTGGAAACACTAGTAGCATTTGCTGGGTCCTATAGGAATCTAAGGGTCTCAGAAATGATATCTGTGTTACTAGACCCCAGAGTTTAGGTCAACAGCTTTACGGAAGACATGTGCCGTCTGGCCATGGGACTTCAGGTCGTTAGGGAGGTGGTTCCTAAGCACTAACTTCCCCTCTATTACGCTTCTCCTTAATTAAGCTGTATCATAGTTGTTTTGAGGATGGCTAGAGAATTATTTGGAGAAATGCTGATGAGCTCCCATGATTGGAGCTAATTAATACCAGAGTATAATTTAAAGCTGAAAAGACTCTCTGGCTTCTGCTATTGGCCAACAAGTCCATGTGTTGGGACCCTCATCTTCTTAGAAACACGGCTTCCCTTGCCACATGGTTTCTCAAACCAATTGGAGCCAAATCCCCGTTCAAAATCATACTTAAAATGGAAATACTGACACCAGTGTTTTGCCTAAAATGCTGACCCCCAAACACGGTCATACGAAAAGGGTCGTATGAAAAGGGCTACACTATGAAAAAGTGTAACTTCTTACACTCACCACAACATCAGTCCTCATTTTCCCGAAAGTCTTGATCAAATGGGCGTAATGATAATCTTCCATTTGTCGTAAAATAGCTGTCATACAAGCCACAAAGTTTCCCTGCAGAGGAATCAAAAGAAACAATTAGATGGGGAGAGAACACCACTCATAGGAAACGTTGGTATCAACTAAGAGTCCGTCGTGGAAGTGGTCAAGGAGAAGCAACTGGGCGTGGGCGGGGGGGGGGGGGGCCCGAATTCCGGGTCCCTGGCTGTCTGGCCAGCATAAGAGGACCGGTCATCCCGACCTCACAGTCTTGGGCTTGCTATACCTCCTTCTCTCTAACTGCATTAAATGCTTCCTTGACACATGGTTGTCTAGGCTGAAAAAAACAAGCTCTAAATATTTTTGCATTAAATACGCAAAAATTAAAGACAGGATTGAAACCACTGACACTCTTGTTTTGTGCTCCATGGAAAGTTGCTGCTCTTATTACCAGGCGAAATGTGTCTGCAGCCCTTCCTCTTGGGCCATGGCAAAGAGAGGCCTTTTATTTCTCAAAATCTGCCTGTGTCCCCCTTGGCCAATTTGGAGGCAATCACCACCGATTCCACAATGAGTTATGGTCCAATTCTTTTCCACGAGAAGAACGTGAGGAGGCACGCAGGCTCATCAGAATGCAAAGTGGGCGAGAGAAGGGTTTCTCTAGCAGACAGAGCCAGGAGCAAAAGAAGAGGAGGAGGGAAAACAGAAACCAACCGACAGAATCAAGACACGGAGAAAACAACAGGCCAAAGCAGCTAATGAAGAGGCAGCCAGTATGTGTGCTGCTGGGGGTATGCACGGGCGTGTGTCCACGCGGCGCACTGAAGGGGAGTGAGCTTGCTGGGTGGGCGGAGAGTCAAGTGGTCCTGTTGCCACTGTCTGCAACTGATCCCTTCTGCGAAGGATCTTAAAAGCCATCCTTGCTTTTCTGTATCTTCCCCTAAATTAATGACATTTTAAGAAACACAGGACATATATTTTCTCCCATTAAATCAGTACAAGTCCAGTCCAATTACAGGACGAGACATACGTTCAGACATATCCCCAATTTTACCCTCTTCAATGAGTTCCCAAACCGCATACGGTTACAGACCCCACGCTTACAAGCAGCATATTTGATACCTCCATGGCCTCTGCATTAATCTGGAACACACACTCGACAGCAAAATGTTACGGTCCAATATTTCTCCCAATCCATTTGATTTCTCTAGTATACATGTGTGCTTCCAAATGAGTCCTCAAAGGGTGCATTATGCAAACTGAGCAAATACAAGAATGACAATGTGGTACATTCCGTCTGCACAGAAATGTAGATTATTTGTGAATGATGGTAATTGCCCAGATTTGGATTCCAAGTTGGTATTCGGAGGAAGAGTTAAAGAATGCTGGTGTTCCGCTGGAGGAATGATTTGTAAAATGGCACAATGTCTATGAATATGAACTTTTGAAATATGTAAATATTTGGCATCCCCAGGAGCTCAGAAGAAGCTGCCTTTGTATCTCTACTCTTGATGAGATGCAAGCTTTTGGATGAGGGTCTTCGTAATACTACGTGTCAATCAACCACCATGGGTGGAGTGCGGTGCTGAGGCCCCGTTCAACGCCACCACTGATTCTCTTCTTGTCCCATTTTACAGGCCATGAGGCAGAGGCTGAGTGCTTCCCCTCAATGAGTAAGCGGCAAAAAACTGGGAGTGAACGCAGGGCTGCAAGGTGGGCGCCGAGCAGCTGAGCTAAGGTCCTTCCCCTTGTCCAGATGTACATTTTAATTATTTTTTCTGAGAAATCTGAGGCCCCTGATGATGGCCAACGGGAGGTGGAGACTCATCTCCTGCAGGCTTCAGGGAAAGTTGCAGGAGGGTGAGGAAAGGCCACCACAGACGGCGCCCCAGTCCCCTCCCTGAGGTAGTCTTCTGTGGCCGGGCTCCTCAGGAGACCAGGAGTTCTCTGGAGCAAGAAGAGGCCTGTATCGGCCAAGATGCACCTGGCAGTGGCTCAAGTTAATTTTCAGCAGGTCAGAACAGTTTAAAAATGGGGGCTTCCACATTAGAATCGCCAAAATCCCAAAGCCAGCTATGTGTAATTGGATGCAGTATACTCAGGTGCTTAAAATATCAAGTCGAAAAAGAAAGAAAAGAAAGACCCCAGAGCAGGTTTGAGAATGCCAAGAGTGGGCGTGCTGAGTAGCATGGATGAGAAAACCCAGCGCATCAGGAGTCGGGGCGGATACTCAAACAGGTGATCGAGAGATACTCAATTAAGGGAGCAGACTGCCACGTAATGCTGCAAACTTCATGCAACAAGGCTGGGCTAGCTGGCATGATGCAGAAAATGAAGAAGTCAGGAGAACATAGCAAATCTCCACAAAACCAGTCCTGGGACCATGCAAATGGCCAGTTGGGAAGACATCGCTTGGGACGAGAATGTCACAGAGAAGGCAAGCCAATGGCCTCTTATTTTACAGTGACGAGGACTAATCGGGAGGACTCCCAGGGAAGGAGACAGAGGCAGGGCACCACCTTGAGTTAGAGGTCAAAAGGCCAGGGAGTGCAAATGTGCTATTTACTTCACCTACAGAAATGTTTAAGAACACGTGTACTGTTGAGACTTTCCTTCTTAGAGGAAGCAAATCTTGCTGTTTTACTACTCTTTACTATGCTGAAGCTTTGGACCCCAACAGGAATGGGGTGACATGCCTGTTGAAATCCAGAGCGATGCTACCCCCTCCCTTTGGAATGGAGCCCCATGCATGGGGTGCCCGTGTTTCCAGAGGGAAGCGATGCGGTGACCATGAAGCTTTATTGCTCCCATGAACCCAGCAGAACTCCTCTGTACAGCACACTCGGGGGGGCGGGGTTCTGGTTCTGGGTGGTGGACACAGCGGGTCATTACAGAAGCTGTATTTGAACCTGGTCCATACACAAGAAGCAGCGTTGGGGGAGAACTGTGAAAACTTTCATTCTGTAGGCTCTAAAGAAAATTACTCTCCTATGCTTTTTAATTGATTTATTTGAAATGCATTTAGAAGTCCTAGGAAGCTTTTGCTTTTGAACAATGGGCGGGGTGGCAGGTAGGCTGGTGGTAACTGTGCAGAACTTGTCCTGAATCCTGAGCATGGGGACCAGGTTGAGCCCCAGCGGCAGAGGAAAAACAAGGAAATAAATAAACATCATATTCCTTAGAGTTCAAAGCAATGCAAAGCAGGGGCAGAGAAGTCAGGATACAGTTGCAGAGAACTTAAAAATCAGGACACAAAATGCCTACTAAACAAAAAAATGCGAACTTCATTAGTAATCACAGATGAAAATGGTATGTCATTATTTGCCTGCCAAAATAGCAAAGGAGTATTTAAGTGAGGATAATGTTAGCAAGGGGGCAGGGGATGAGCACTCTTACACGCTGCTGGTGGGAGCATAAATTGCTATAACCTTTTTAAAAAGCGATTTGGCAATAGCTTTGAAAAGTCTTGGAAAAAATACTCATCTCCTTGGTAATTCTATTGCTAACAATCCACCTAAGGAAGTTAATTCAAAATATGAAATTTTACGCCTAAACATGTCCGTCACATTGCTGAAAACAGCTGCATCGTGTTGAACAATAAGCGACTGTGTTAAAGAATATGATGTTTTATAGGATTGCGGGATAAAATACAGGATGTCCAGTTCAATCAGAATCTCAGATGAACAACAAAAAAAATAAGTATGTCCCAAATATTGCAAGGGAAAATATTACATGGGACATCCATACACAAATGCATCCATTTATCGTTTAGCTGAAGCTCAGGTTGAACCTGGTCCCCTGTATTGCTGGTTGCTACATCAGGCAACCCTCCAAGAGTGTGATCATGAAATATTATGCTACCACTAACACAGTAAACATTAACTATGCAAATCTGCACTATTTTAATAACATGAGAAAATGCTTGAGGAACAAACATGGAGATAATTACATATCCATATTTCAGCAATATAAAGGATATAGCAGAAAAAAGAAAATAAACATAAAGAAGGAACAAGGAAAAGAAAGAAGAAAAAACACAGTCATCAGGGGTCGGAGGACAAAACTAGATCATTTTTATAAACTGAAAATATATTAATATTTTAGAAGAAGGTCCTGAGAGAAAAAAGATGTCATCTGGCAGCAGGGACCAACTCTCCCTGTCCCTGAGTTCTGTTTCCGGCTCCCCTATCGTCAAAAATCGAATCCATGGACCACCCTGTCCAGGCAGACGTGGTTACTGCTCTGCATTGCTCCTCAAGCCCTGGGCTGCTTTTGCCTCTGAAACTCCTAGAACCACCCTCAGTGTTCAAGTGTTAAAGCTGCGTGGGCTCCCAGGGTACTAGGCAGGTGGACAGGCAGGAGAGGGAGTAGGCAGAATGGGAGACAGGTAGAACCAACAACAGGCAGAATGAAACACAGCCGGTGGAGGAGGGGACGTCTGGCAGGAGGCAAATGAATCTAAGATGTCACTGCAAGATATAGACGCCAAAGATTTTTAAAAAGGACAGATATGGGAGAATGGGAATTGAGGATGAGACCTACCTACCCTTTAAACAGTATCTCTGTCCGCTTTGCCTAGTGTAAGGGCTAAAGGTGAGTGCATGAGTTAGAAAGAGCAATCCCAAGGGTTCTGATGCCTGGTCTCAAGGAGTTGTGAGGGTGTGCACCTCCTCTGTGTAATAAAGAGAGACTTAGCCATGTGACTTGAAGGTGGGGTATGAAATTGCTCGTGGTGGTTCCATCAATGAGATGAAAATAGCTCACAGGACCCTGGAGCTCACACTTTGCATGCAGCACATCTCTTCTCTCTGGGACTCATGGCACAGGCAGAAATTTTAACTCTCTTCGAAGTGTTCTAAATGGCAAGGGATTTGGGGGCAGCTCCAAATTACAGAAGCCGTGGGAGCTGTGAACAGTGACCCAGGAGCACCAAGTGTGGAGGGCAGGCTCCAGTCTGAATGATGGGAGAATTCCACTTAAATCTGGGATTACACCTCACGACTTCCAGGGATGACTTGTTGAAGATTTTGAACATGTTTTCACCGAGGTAAGTACTTTGAAGAGAAACTCATTTAGATGTTGAAGTTTCAAATATGGTGATGAAGACAAACCTCGTAATCGTCACTAAAGAGGAAAGAAAAGGGAACCCTCCAGTGACAGGCGTGATATACTGCTCAGGGGCATTGGGCAAGAATCGTGGTAAAGGTGGGAAGATGGATGACTTGGCAAATTCCGAACTGATTTTCATTTGGGGGGTCATTCAAGCCAAAGAACCGATACTGTAAAGCAACATTATGAGCACAGAATGTATGGAAAGGGAAGTAACTGAGAGCGGCGTCTGCCATTTCAAAGGTAGGCAAGACTTGGATGGATGAGTTCTTGGTACAGGGAAGGTGAAAGCTCTAGGGCTCTTGAAGGCTTTCTGTTTTCAAAAAGAGAAAGCCACAAGTGAAAAGTGTAAGGGTTCTATTTGCTATGAGGAAATTTAAAAAAGGAAAATAGAGAGTCCAAAGCGTTAACACCAGGAATACCTCAAAATGTTCCCTGGCCCAAAGATTCCTCCCAAGACTCTGTAGACATGACGTTTGTGAAAATATTACCTCAGGGCTTCTGCATGAAGAATTAAGAATAATCCAAAACATGCTTTCACCTCTGTTTCCTCATATTAAGCTGACAATAAAGAACACCGTTTAATTCACAAACCCATAAAGCCGAAGAGAATGAGGAGAGACAACTAAAGACAAGAGAATTCTGGAAGCCAACAAAGGAGTCACGAAAGGTTATGGAGTGCCCCGGACGCAGGAAGGCAGTGATCATCTAACAGGAACCTGCTGATTCCAGGCACAGAAACCTAGGAAGACTCAGAAAGCGAGGCTGCATTGTGAGGTGGAAATCAAGAGCACTGATGTCTTTAACATGTGGCCTATCTGCCCACTCCCAGCATGTCCACAGAGGGGATGCTCCCACTCACTCCCAGGCAGGAGACCACATGTTTATTGCTGGCAGGGGGCGAGGGGGTGCCTGACAAAGCAGAAGAGAAAGAGGGGAAGGAGCCACCTGGCTCAAAGTATCTAGTGATAAGCAACCAAACACTCCACTCTGTTCTGCCCAAGTCCCAGCATATCAGCAAGGACGTTTAAACTAACCCCTTCCACCAGTCTTAGCCCCACATCAAACTGGAACAAGCCTATGCGCTCTCTGCCCACAGAGGTTCAGCCCATCCAGGCTCGCTGCACCTCCAAGCTCTGTGCACACATGGGAAACAGATAGTCTGATCGAGACTGCACAGCCTCCTGAGTAAAGTCAATCAAGCATGAGTAAGAGAAACCAAACGAACAAGCAAAAACAGACCAAGAGGAAGGAAAAAAATTGGGGATGTATTAGAGAATTCAAAGATCTATAATAATTATTATAGATAGATTAGATAGATTATATTCATAAAACAAGAACATAATGTTATAAAAAAGGAACAAACACCAAGAAAGGATTCTGGAATACTCAAACTATGATAGAAATAAACATTTTAATAGAAGTGTGGGGAGGTGGGCGCCTGGGTGGCTCAATGGGTTAAGCATCTGCCTTCGGCTCAGGTCGTGATCCCGGGGTCCTGGGATCGAGCCCCGCATCGGGCTCCCTGCTCAGCAGGAAGCCTGCTTCTCCCTCTCCCTCTCCCTCTGCCCCGGCTTGTGTTCCCTCTCTCACTGTATCTCTCTCTGCCAAATAAATAAATAAAATATTTAGGAAAAAAAAAGAAGTGTGGGGAGGTAAAACTAGCAAAATCCTCTAGGGAGTGGAACAAAAAGACACACACGCACGCGCGCGCACACAGAGTGAGAACATCAGAGAAATTCAGTGTCTGGGGCACATAGGTGGCTTGATCAGTTGAGTGTCCAACTCTTGATTTGGGCTTAGGTCATGTGATCTTGGGGTCATGGGATTGAGCCCTGCCTGGGGCTGCGAACTCGGTGCACAGAGCCTGATGTCCCTCTCCCTCTGCTCCTCCCCCCGCTTTCTCTCTCTTTTTCTCTTTCTCTCAAATAAATAAATAAAATCTAAAAACAAAAACAACAACAAAAAACATTCAATATCTGATAGGCAGGGATTCCAGAAAGAAAGAACACAGAAAATGGAGACAAACGCTGTTTTTATAAAATGATAAGGATATCCACATAAAAACTATTAGAATAAATGAGTTCAGCTCATTGCAGGATACAGGATCAAAATACAAAAATCAACTGCTTTTCTATACCCTACCAAGGAACACTCCAAAAATTAAATTCAGAAAATAACTCTATTTACAAAAACTTAAAGAAAAAATATTTAATGGAAATATACCCCGTGTTCATGGATTGGAAGACTTAATATTGCTATGATGGCAGTATCCCCCAAATTAGTGTCCAGATTCCATGCAATCCCTACCAAAATCCTAGCCAGCAACTTTGTACAAATTGACAAGCCAATCACAGATAACCCCAAACCACATGATTCCATTGCTAGAAAATATCCAGAATAGGCAAACCTATAAAGGCAGAAAGCAATTAGTGATTGGCAAGAGCTGAAGGTTGGGAGTAAATGGGGAGTGACTACTCATGGGTACAGACTTCTTGTGGGTATGATGACAATATTCTAAAATTGATTATGGTAGTAAACAACTCTGTGATTATACTAAACACTTCAACTGTTCACTTTAAATAGATGAATTTTAGAGTATGTGAATTATATCTCAATAAAGCTGTCAAAAACTTTTTAAAAATAGAAAATAATTAAATAATATAATTTTTCTCAAATGGCATGCACTGAGTGTCCAGCACGACCAAGACTCATCATCATGAGATTTCACAACACTAGGGATAAAACAATGATTCTAAACATTAAAGAGAAAAGGAAAGTGAAAAGCTGCATAGTGCATTGGGAATTGCTAACAGAGAGGATGGGGTGGGGGACAGCTAATTCTCAGGACAAGCAAACTATTTGCCCTGATCAACCAAGGAAGTATACTATTCAGATGTAAAATAATAGTAACATACTTGGAAAAACATTTTCAAATTCTATGATCCTTGTAAAGTTGTTCTTTCTCCTTAGATTTTTTTGAAATAGGACAGATGACAGTTCTTCCCCTTTGCTTTGATTTCCTCACTTATGTGTTTCCATGTCATATGAAACATCTTAACCCTTTTAGGACTGTAGGGGAACTACAGAGAAGAAATGAACATTGAAAATGCAGGTGGAACAATGCTGTAAAATAAAGAAAGGAGAAGTGCGCCATGCAAAATCCGTCAGAAGGCACATGTCATTGCTGCACTTGTATAAAGGTATTTCATGTGTTGTTAACTGAATATTTGATGAGGCATAAGATATAACTGAAAGACTGAATCAGGTACTATTTTAAAATGAAGGTTCTCAGAAAAATGAGTATTCACTCACATCATTTGAACTTAGTCCATTTTCCCAGGAATACAATCCATGGTAAAACTGAGGACTGTGTTATGTTCCTTTTCTCATTTCAAGATCCATTCAGTCCCACGAAGCCTTTATCCAATGTGTGGGGGTCTTTTTATTCATTTAGCTTCCAAAGTACTGCAATTCCTTATTTATCAAGGACCATAAAGTGAGGAATGTTTGTAAAAAGGAATTACACAAAATTAAAAATAATACGGTTGAGAGACTACACTAATGTTACCTATTAGCTTTTTTCAACTCCTAGCAACAAAATTACACCTGTATCTTAAATTTAAATTGAGTGTCTGGTTGAGTTCATAGAGTACTGGTATTTCGTATTATCACAGACACTATAAGGAAAGAAATCTAATTTTAAAAACAAAATCAGTTTCAATTTTACAGCAGCAGTAATTGTAGGAAGACATTTATAGTCCAAATATACCGAAAGGGACTATCTGAATCTTAAGTTACCCATAACAATTATCTGCTACTTATTCAATGCAATAAATTAAACACATATTCACATTTGTTACAGAGGATAAAAATAAACTACAATAAAATTTTACATATACAATTATACTTTAGAATGTAACGAGGAATACATACTTTGTATACAACTTAACATAATCCATTTGTTGCTAACACAAGTCAGAGAGTAAAGCAGAAAATCTTATGTTTATTTTCATAAACTTGGCAAATCAGATAATATTAAAGCCTTAGAGAGCTTAGGATTTTCCAAATCTCTCCCATGATATATAGCATCTTTATACACACTGTAGTAGAAACAGTAACTCAGTCATAATAAAATTTTACCATTGAAGGGAGGATCAATATGCCTACATATTTTTTTTTAATTGACTTCTGTCCATAAAGGACACTATCACCAACCATACAGATTACAGTTGAAACTTTCTTGGATAAAATGAAATTCCTCTTTATGAATCATAAGGATATTATCCTCAATATTATTTATATTGGTTGGATGTGTGGGTAAAGAGGAAACTGTCGCATACCAAGTTTTAAAAAAATTAAGTTCATGAATCATAAGGAGATAAAATATATTTTGAAATATGAGAATATTATATAATAGAAACAGACAATCTTAATTATAACAATATCATTTCTAAGGAAATACCTATTTATACATAAGCAGATATATGCTCAAATACTACACATCATGATACAGCACTCACAGCTTATCCGCTTATGAATCTGTATGCCCCCCCAGGGATATTGATGCTAAAGGCCCTTGATGTTTATTTTCAGTCTCCTGCCCTGGGGACGTGTGACAGAATCCAGGGGTATCCAAGAGGAATTTTGCAGAGCAATGTACCTGTCTAGCAGGTATCTAAAGGAGAACACATCCCACTGGGGCTCCATGCTGACCCATCTCCACCTCACCACAGCCCTGAGGAAATCAAAGGTTCCCAAGAGTCTCAGGAAGAAGAAATTGAGGGAATAAGGCCAAAATGATGGGAAGATTCAAACTGGTGCAGAGTATTAACAAGTGCAATACTCAATGAACATTAGAGTGAGCATGTGTTGACAGCATGGAGCTCCTGGGGGGCGGTCAGAGGGGACTAAAAAGAGCCCTGCCCAGATCAGCACACATGGGGCCAGAGAAACAACCCTCTTCCACACCTGTGGAGCCAAGTCAAAAGGACACAGAAGGATGCTTGAGGACGCTCCCTTGGCCACAAGTGGGACAATCCGGGACTGAGTTTCAAAAAGAATAGTAAAAGAGAAGGATTATAAACATTAAATTTTAAAACCATGAATCTACACTGATAGACCAATACACAAGTGAGAGGAGTCGGGGGATGAGAAGCAAAGGCAAAGCTCTTCTTTATAGAAGACTAAAAAACATAGATGGATAGAAGATTTTAGATAGAAGAATGGAAGAATTCGAAGATCACCACTTTCGACCCCAAAAGGACTGCTTGATTCTAGCCAGGGTCTCCCACGGGTACTGAAACCAGCGGGTCAAGGTCACTGGGAAAGGAAGATATTTGCTCAATTTGAAAGTACTGTATCCTGCCCACAGATTCTTCTGTGCCTCCTAGGATGACGGCACACTAAGGACACATTATCACCTAGGTAGTGTTTTGTGCCAAAAACCTTTGCTCGTGATGAAATGCACAGATCCAGAAATGGGACATTTGGCAAGACAACTGGCCTAGGCCTTCAAAAGAATCAGTGAGGAAATTTCATTTGGGTCATGTATGATATTATATTAGGGGATCATGGTTAATTTTTATAGATGTCATAATCTTATTGACTATGTAGCAGAGTTATTCTTAGAAGACACATGAAACAATTAAGGATGATGAGTCCTGACATCTGTGGTGAACTTTTGGTCTAGTAAAAAACAGGTTTACATTACACAATATACAACACAATGGAGGAAGGGCAGAGATAATGCATTTGGGCAAAATGTCCATAAAGGGTGGATCTAGTTAAGGCGACTACTATTTTTACTATAATATTTTTTTCAAATTTCTTTATCTAAGAAAACATTTCAAAATAAAAAGCTGAGGGAATACAGAGTACCCAGTCTAGTGGAGAAGACACATATGACAACAATTAAGATACAATGTCACAAATATTAGAAAAGGGAGTTATTACAGACTGACAAGGGAATTCTAAGAAGGAAGCATTTCTTTTCCAATCACAGGAACTATTACTCAATATAATAACAGGAACACAAACAATGATTTAGCTATTTTAAGATAGGCTTGGGGAGGGGAGATAGGAGAAGTGAAGAGCTTTAAGCAACCCAAATTCAGGAATACTCACTCAGGAGAATGAGGAGCTGAAGTGTAACTAAGTGGGGGTGTACTGCTTTTGCATATATAAAGCTCCACCATATGCATTCTTCTCAAATGCAGGGACGGCTGATTGGAGCACGCACGGCACATGTATATTCTCGCCTTAACAAAACAGTCCACAGTGAGAGGAAAAGGGAAGAACAGAAATATCCGGTTTCCCTACCAAATAGGGATCGTCATATCACTCAGACTCCTTTCGATATTTTACAATATTGTTCTCTTTATGTTAAAAGGTATACAGCTGTGTCATCAAAAAGTAGTGTAGGAGTCAGTGTTTCAGAGGCAGACATTTTGGAATAATCACCTGAGATCAAGAATGCTGTGCGAAGCAGAACAGGCTATTTCACCTTTCCGAGCCTCAGTTTACACATCTGTACAATGGCAACAATGATTTTAAAATCTGGGCTTCTTGAAAGGTTTAAATTGGTCATATACGTAAAATTATTAGCACACTGTTGGCTATGGAATGAGTAACGGCTCTCATGTGTGCTGATGATGAGGAATAAAATACAGAAACATACACAGAAGATTATTTTAAAGCCACTGAGTTTATATACTAAAACTCACAAAACATTCAAGACAGAATCAAAGAAGACCTAGAAAAAACTGCAGAGATATATTCATGGTTTAGAAGAATCAACGTAGTTTAGCTGCCGCCAATTATCTACAGTTACAAAATAGCAGAAGTGTTTACTGTAGAAATCAACGATCTCACTCTAAACTTTATACAGAAAAACAAATGACATGAAATAGCCAAAGAAACCCTGAACCAAGTAGGACACTACCAGATTTAAGACTTATTATAAAACTACAGGTATCAAAGGAGCAGGTTTTACTGGTCAAACAACACATCCATGAAACAAACTGACCACATTATCGGGCTCACTGATTCTCAAAACAAGTGCCAAGGAAACTCAATGAGAAAGCATAGTATTTTCAAAAAGCTGTATTTCCAAAAGGTACATTGAGACAGGAAGGAAAGGGAGGGAAGGACGGGCGATCCATATCCAACACCATATATAAAAATCAACTCAAAATAGATCACACACCTAAATGCAAAAGTTAAATAACAAAACTTCTACAGGAACACACAGGAGAAAACCTTCATGAGCTTGGGTTAGTCAGATCTTTCTTAGGATACAAAAAGCATAAGACAAAAGAAAAAAAGAATCGGACTTCGTCAAATTAAAAACGTTTGCTCTTTGAAAGATTTTGCAAAGAGAGTAAAAAGGCAGGCTGTGGAACTGGAGAAGAAATTTGCAAAATGCATATCCAACAGAAAGCTTGTACCCAGAATATATAAAAACTCTGAAAACTCAATAATAAAAACCCATCAAAAAATTGTCAAAAAAACATTTACATGGATACTTCACCAAAAAAGAGATACAAATGGCCAAGACACACAAGAAAACACATTCAGTGTCACTAGTCGATAGGAAAATGCAAATTAAAACCACAAGGAGATACCACAATACACCTATTAGAATGGGTGAAGAAAAAAAAAAGCAGGAAGATGCAGAGGAACTGAAATTCTCTTGTATTGCTGGTCTGAAGGCAAAATGATACAGCCATTCTAGAAAACACTTTGGCAGTTTCTTATAATTCATCACATACTTACCTGATGAAATGACACAACCATCCCGCTTCTAGGTATTTGCCCAAGAGAAATGAAAACACAGGTCCGTACAAAGACCTCTACACAAATACTTATAGACAACTCTACTCATAATTCCACACAGGGAGACAGCCAACACATCTCCTATCAGTAGGTGAGTAAACAAACTGTGGTAGGTTCACAGGATAGAACAGTACTGAGCATGATAGTGACGGTGGGAGAAGAAGGGCCCCAGAGGGGCAGCAGGGACTTTTGGAGGAGAAGGGAAATCTTCTAACTCTTGCACTTGGTCCTGATGATGCAGCTGTACATATCTGTCAAAATGCAGAACTAGACAGTATGGATGTTACCGTGTTACCTTGAAAATATATGCAAAGAAGCAAATTTGATCATCATAAAATTCCCTGTAAATGATATGTAACTAATCCTGATATTATAGCGGATTTTTTTCTTGCTCTTACACACAGAGAAACAGACTACTTTTAATAAAAGCAGGATCACACTTTAATTATTGTCAATTGCAAATGGCTTTATTATTCAGTGGTGCAAGCCCCACATCATTACTCATGTTTTTCACATCATTCTGGAGTAGCCATGCCAATTTATTCTTGCACATGAATGTTACACCACATGACTGAGTTTGAAACAGGTCCCAATGGAATTTAAATTGAGATTCCACGGAATTTTTTAATTAATTGAGGAGGCTTAGGATATCAGCCTTCTCATTTCTGCAAATATAATGTGTTTCCATTTGTTCGAGTCTATTTTTATGCCATTCGAGAGTATTTTACGGGTTTCTTCATACTGATCGTAAACAGCTCTTGTTACTGTTGCTCCTACTGGGAGGGGCGCCTTCTTCAAAACCCTTTTAAATTTTCTATCTTTACTTGTATATGTGGGAAGTGACCGGATTTAATGTGTATATTTTGTGACTGAATTTACAGAATTCGGTTATTATTCCCAACAGTTTTTGTTATGGGGGGGCCCTAAAGATATCAAGTATCTGTCAATAATTTTGTGCTGTCCTTTGTCATTGCTGTGCTTCTGTTTTCTTATTCAAATTTCTAGACTTATGACACAGCCCATCATCACCAAGACAATGTCAAGTTGTACTAATAACCGCTGGTGTCTCTGTTTTCTTAAGAGATTTTAGTCGGCATGCCTTCAGGGTCTGATTCTTTATTTCTATTTTTCTATTGAGGTGTAACAGACATATAACATGATATAAGTTTAAGGTGCACGGGGGGTTGATGTGATATATTACCCACTTTTTTTTTTTAAGATTTTATTTATTCATTTGACAGAGACAGACACAGTGAGAGAGGGAACATAAGCAGAGGGAGTGGGAGAGGGAGAAGCAGACTTCCCGGCAAGCAGGGAGCCCAATGTGGGGCTCAATCCCAGGACCCTGAGATCATGACCTGAGCCGAAGGCAGATGCTTAATGATGGAGCCACCCAGGCACCCCTATATTATATACTTCTTGCAATACAATTACCACCATTCCATTAAGAAATCCTCAATCAGGTCACATAATTACCACTTCTTTTATATGGTGGGAACATTTAAGATCTCATCTCTCGGATGATTAGCTGAAGACAGACCCTGTGTATTATGTTAAGGAAGTACTCCTAACTTAAGAGATCACCTGTAACAAAACATGTGAGGCTAAACAAATACGGTTATGGGTATTACTACAGTGGAGGAGTTTGATCATTGAAGAGCGAATGGATCGGTAATAAAATTAAGCACAGAGGAAGGGAGGGGAAAATAAAACAAGGTGTAATCAGAGAGGGAGACAACCCATGAGACTCTTAATCACAGGAAACAAACTGAGAGCTGCTGGAGGAGAGGGGGTAGAGGAATGGGGTACATGGGTGATGGGCATTAAGGAGGGCACACGATGTAATAAGCACTGGATGTTATATGCAACTGATGAATCACTGAACTCTATCTCTGAAACTAATAATACACGAAATGTTAATTGAATTTAAATAAAAAAATAAAAACAATTTAAAAAAATTAAGCATCCAAAAAAGCACATAGGTATGCTTGTAAATTCTTACTAATGGGTAAAAATGGGACTTCCTAGGAAACATAAATATGTAAGGACAAACTATAATAAAACTTAGAACAGCAACACTTTTCACAAATCTCATTTCCCAGGAGGGTAGTGGAGCCACTTTATTAATTAATTCATTTAACAGGCATTCCCAGAGGCCTGCTGTATGTGCACTCAATTCTGGGGCCGCACAAAGCTCACATTCTGCTGGACAGAGTGGATTCACAGGGAGCCTCCTGGCAGTGAAATTGAAACATTAGCTTCACTTGTCAGAGTGGAGGTAGACAAGCACGTTAATAACGGAGACTCTCTGGTACCTGGAGTAAGGTGATGTCACGCACTTGACAAGCACACACTGCAGGCATCTTCATATCAAATTTTGCAAATACAAAACAAAACAAAAGAACCCTCTTGGATGTCCGCTTGGTGAAAACAGTCAAGGAAATATCAATTAAAATATATAGCAATTGCCCAGAGTTAAGTAAACATTTTTCATATTTCCTATTTATTTCCACATAGACATACTGAGAATACTAGAAGAAGCCATTCCACTAATCTGATTAAAATTTAGAGCCGCATTTTATAATTACCAAATTACTTAGCTTTGATCGTGACCATCATGATTTTAAATTAGGGAGTACAAAATAATGGTTTATCGAGATTAATCTCCTTGAACAAAATTCATATATTTTTAAGATTAATGTTTTTACCTTATGACAATCATGGGCTTTGCAGTTATTCGCCAAGCACATAAAATTTAAAAAGAAATCGTCACAAATCAAATTGGCTTTCCACTACCTTACCCCAAAACTCTAATCACAAGTCACATAGAGAAGATGCAAATTGGAAGTCACTTTCCAACAGATGCTCCGTCAAGATTTCTTTGTTTTTTATTAATCTTGCTTAGGCAAGATCTTAGCAGCAGCATGTAGTGGAAAGTAAATCCACAAAGTGGTACTATAATGACTAATTTTAATTATTTTCCAGAATCACTACTTGTTTTCAAAATTGAGTATGTTTTTCACAAGCTAATTATCTGGCTACACAGTTAAAAGTTTGCAAAATAGAATGCTCCTAGTTCCTGTCTAAACAAAAAGCAGAGGATAATGAAGCCCACTTGTTTTGAATTTAAATCAACTGTTTAGGTGTCAGGAAGAGGCAAAAAGCAGAAATCTAGGTTGATCAATTAAAAAGCACAGTCAATAGGAGGCATTTGTTGGAGAGAATCACAAACCTCAAATGCAACTACATGCAAATTCTGGTAAGGCAGTCACCGTTATTTGGGATAAAACCGTTACCACACATAAAAAGCAAAATTGCAGTATTAATGTGGACGAAGATATGGACCTCCGAGACCGTCCCTGAGTCACTCCACCCCTCCCCAACTCCAGCTGTTTTGCAGGCTGAATTGTGGCCCCCCAAAGTCATATGTTGAAGTCCTAACCCTCAGCACCTCAGAACATGAGTGTGTTTGGAGAGAGGGCCTTAAAAGAGGTAATTAAGGGGCGCCTGAGTGGCTCAGTTGGTTAAGCAACTGCCTTCGGCTCAGGTCATGATCCTGGAGTCCCGGGATCGAGTCCCACATCGGGCTCCCTGCTGAGCAGGGAGTCTGCTTCTCCCTCTGACCCTCTTCCCTCTCGTGCTCTCTATCTCTCATTCTCTCTCAAATAAATAATAAAATAAAATCTTTAAAAAAAAAAAAGCGGTAATTAAGTTTAAATGAGGTCATGGGGGCGGGCGGGAGGCTAATCCAATATATCATTATAAGGAGAGAAGATGCACAAAGCCATGCAGAGAAGGAGACATATAAAGAAGGAAAGGAGGGAACCATGGGAAGAAAGCATCCCTGCCCAAAGCCTTGATCTAGGATTTCTGGATTTCCTCCAGAGAGGTGGGGAAATGAATTTCTATAAGGTAGGCCACCCACTCTGCCTTATTTTGATATGGCAGCACTAAGCAAGCTCCCTCACTGCTCAAAACACACTTCCAGGGTCCTAGAACCTCCCTAGCTCCCTCCCCCTGTAGACACTTCCTGCTTCCTGCGCCTGCCCTCTGAAGAATGCTCCTGATGCCCTCCCTCCCCTTCCTCAGAGCTTGGCTTCAAGGCCTCCTTTTCTAAGAGCTAAGCCTTAGAACAACTTAGAAGTTGTAGCCCAGCTCCGCGTCAGCACACCTGATCCCCGTACCCTGCCTATTTCAGGAACATTATATGATCCACCCACTTACTATCATCGTCTATCAACTCTCCTCATTAGAATATAAACTCCACAAGGGTAGGGATCTTTGGCTACCAACAGACCTCTCTTATCTCTAGAAAAGAACAATGAATCCGTGTATGCATTCGGTTGTCATTTTTAAAAAATGTTTAAAGTCACAGAAAAGGACAGGGCTAATACAAACAAGTACAAGGTAAAATTGTTCCATCCGGCAAAGGTCATGACTTGAAATAAGGAGAGACCAATTCTGCCAGTGGACAGGAAAATGGACTTCTGACGAAGTCACCCACTGCTTTTCCAATCCTTTTAAAGATTTAAACCAGGGCGCCTGGGGTGGCTCAGTTGGTTAAGTGTCTGCCTTCAGCTTAGGTCATGATCCCAGGGTCCTGGGACCAAGGCCCACGTAGTCGGGCTCCGTGTTCAGCGTGGAGTCTGCTTCTCCCTCTGCCTGCTGCTCCCCCTGCCTGTGCTCTCTCTCCCTTTCTCTGTCAAATAAATAAAATCTTAAAAAAAAAAAAAAAAATCCCTAAACCGATAGCTAATGAGAACCATTCTAAAGAAATTCATGTACCAAAACAATTTTTACAATAAACTCAAAATGCATGTTCTGAGACAATGGTGCTTCTAGAGTTGCACTGAATTCATGTTTTCAACACATCTCCATGCTGGGGTTTGCCAGGAGGGCACCGGAATGCTAGAATCTACCTTGGAGCCACAGGTATTCCCAGGTGCTCTCCTTCCTCTCAAGTGCACGCTCTTACCCATTTTATCGTTTTCAAAGCAAATTAAAGCCTGCCCAGGAAAAAAGAATCACCCGATGAGTCTTACAGAAAACTGCCTGCTCACTGAATGGAAATTGCATTAATAACGACAATCCAGTATGCTGTAGAATTTGTGCATTTTTGTACGTACAGCAAAAGCATGGGGCTCTGTTGTAAGACCAAAGTATGGTCTGCGAGTCTATTTTACCAGGCAGTAACGAGGTTCT
Source organism: Callorhinus ursinus (assembly GCF_003265705.2). NCBI lineage: Eukaryota > Metazoa > Chordata > Mammalia > Carnivora > Otariidae > Callorhinus > Callorhinus ursinus. The sequence goes on from NW_027397120.1 coordinate 5,606,845, forward strand.
GCTCCAGCATCCAAGAGCAGCCTGTGGCTTCTCTCCAAGGCAAAGCTTCCCCTCGGGGCTCAGCCACATCGGATCATGATAAGCCTCCATCAAAACACATGGCAAAGGCTAAGACCAAAAGGCGGGTGCTGGTGCCCACCCAGCCATCACAATGCAGGCATGTAATCCAGGAAAAATGAGGAAGCAGAAAGCCTCATTCTGCTAAAGGGCTTTGCTTGCATTTGAGAGAACCTCATGCCCAGTGCACTGTGCTGGTCACTGCCCAGCAGATGAGAAACAAAGTGAGCCTTTCCGCCCCCGTGGGGCCCCGGCAGCGTGGATGCAACCCAGACACAACTTTCTGGAGGGTTTCCTGGGCACGCCGATTCTGTATGGATCAGGACCCAGTGAGGTTGTGCAGCCAAATGACTCAACTCCCCTCACTCTACCACCTGAGAGCCTCATCTTTTCATAAGGAAAGCAGGCAAGGGCAAATGTGCCTTGTTTTGAAATATTAAAATTATCTTCAAATTGCTAACATTTTTGTTATTTTGCCAGATGGACAATCTACTTGATTACTAACATCAGTTATGAGTCAGGCCGTAAAATTTCAAGCGAAGGGTTATGAAGGTAATGGGGAAGAAACAGCCAGAGCTCAGAAAAATTCAATATGCCAGGTTTTAGAAAGGCTCAAAAAGTCCTCCCTTATCACATGGCTGTGAGTGGGATTGCTGAGAATCCATTCTCAGGCCAGTCTGAAAGTCGCTCTGAGACATGGCTTCCAGAGTTGACTGTGTCTGAGCCACTATGAAAACCTCAACGTCGATGCCCCAACATTAGGGTCACGAGTCAAAGGCGGCCTCATTCTGACTTCCCGCCAGCCCTGGCGTGACCGTGAGGTTCTTCCTGCCTTGGAGGAGGAGGCCGGGAGGCCACGGGGCCCAGCTGAACATCACTGTGGCTTCACCCCTTTCCACGCACTACGTTCCGCTTAGAACTAGCGTGATCTAAGCCTTTTGCAATCAGAGGGCAACATTTCGGGTCCAGGAAGAATAGGGTCCTTTCTATGAGAACCAGAATCTGTGCAGTGTTCAGACCACCCACTGTAGCCAGACATTTTGGTGAACGGCTGCTGACAGGTGGCTCAGAATGAAGACAGCAGGGGACTAGAGAGGCCAGCTCACACCCATTTGGTGTCTCCTTCCTGCCGGCCGGATGGGTGCTCAGGACATATTGAGGATACAAGAGCAGAGGCGTTAGGAACACCACTTATAAAATGTATTGCTCAGAAACAGTTGCCAACTATGCCCAGAGCTACGGGAGCTGACGCTGACAGAGCGTGACAAGTCTAGCCTCACCTCCCCCTGCCCCGGGGCTCTCGGCCATGGCCAGGTGGCTCCACCCGTCTGGCGGACGCAGGCTGCCCTGGCCCTGGGTACAGGGCGTCCAGGACAGGAGCTCTGGAGCAACAAGACAACAGCCAGGACAAGCAGGGTCAAAGAAGACAAGGGGAGAGGGCCGGCGGGGCGCCTGAGGTCCTTGGGGCGGTCCGCTCAGCGCCTCCCACAAATGTGAGTGTCACCCCTTGCTACAGGCCAGGCCCTGTGCCGGGGCTTGGGACGTGAATGGAAAGGAACCAGCACGGTGCCTGCCCATGTCCAGTGAGAAACGACCACTAAGGGAACAATCTCTGCGCTGGCACAGGGCCAGGATGGGTGCCATGGTGCTGTAGAGGAATGAAACGGGCTAGCTAGCCAGGTAGAGGCAGGGGTGGCGGTGGGGGGCGGGGGGTGGATGAACTCAGCCCAGGCAAAGGTGCTGCTTAATCACAGTAGCGAATGCATCAGGAGCCCAAGGTCTGGGAGCCCAACAGGCCTCATTATGGTAGGTGGTCAGAGAGGTAGAAAGAG
>NW_027397120.1:5608743-5760218 GCF_003265705.2 Callorhinus ursinus
GAGCACCAGGCACGGGACACAGTAGGCTCTGCAGAGCCAGAAGGCCAAGGCACCTGGCTGGCAGCATTCACTAATCCTGTTCTTATATGCGAGACGTCATCAGAAGCCAAGAAATAATGGGGAGAGGGGCACTGCTCAATCATATTTGCCTTCAAGCCTCCTATGTCTTAACAGCTAATCATTACCAGAGCAGACTGGACACTACTCCAGTCCGGAAGTACACCAACATGACAGGGAAAGAAGGTTGCCTGTTATGGAAACTTGAAAACACCAACAACTTGGATGTTCACTTTGAAATGAGCATACTCCATTAACTACTTCGTATTTGGCTTGCTGTTTACACACTCTTAGACACAAATGCCATTCCTTTCCTGACAAGTACAGAGTGAAAGGGGGAAAAGATATCTTTGGAACAACTCATAATTTTCTAGACTATGTATCCAACAGTTAGAAGGCTAACTCCATGGAAAGACAGAAGTGATGAAGCCCTGCCTTTAGTGGTTGGCAGTGTGGAAGGACAGGAGGCAGAGAAGATTATCAACAAGAGAAGGTTTGGGGCCACTCTGTGGTCATTTCTCTGGAATCTAAAACGAAAAGACAATAATCAGAGAAAATGTCAAAATGAGAAACCAGAGGGCACACCAGATGTTCCCTGCTTTTCTTTGGGATGCACCTGTAGACGCCCTTCTTTGCCTACAGCATGGACAGAGCAAGGGGGGGCGACTCTGTGCTTGACTGAGTAAAATTTCTTTCTTTCCTGTCATTGCCAGTAAAACATTCAATTATAAAAAAAAAAAAAAATGTCAGCTTAGTACTCAGAAAATTCAATTACAAGGGGCCTGCTTGTTAGCACAATTCTTATTCTCCTCCCCAGTAATTTTTTTTATATTTTTGACATAATAACATATGACTTCCAAATCTCTCTAATTCAGATTTACTGGCAAAGGGAGAATACTTATTGGTGGGAAATGTGAATTTCAGCATATAGTTTGTAAAAACAGATTTTATGTATATATAGTAACTTACTCAAAAATCGACTGCCAAAGTATAGACAGTGATTTTTCAGATACCTACTTCTGGTCTGATGGTTACGTATAGCTTTTTCTTTCTATTCCAACAGCCCTGTTAACATATTTGGATTCGTTAAAACATACGTAAACTATCTACTACTTTGAGTTTAGGAATTTTTATTATATAATCACTCCTCCCTGCCCTTCTCGAAACTCCTGCTTCAAATCTTTATTTTTATTTGAAATTATTTATTTCAAATAATATAAGCCATGGTAAAAAAAATACATATATACATATATATATATACACACACATATGCATTTTAGAACATTAGTATTTCTTAATAGTCTTTCTCCATCCTGAAAAGCATGGTCCAAAGTGGTCTTTGTATGTAATAAAAAAGGGTATCTTTTCTTAATAAATAATTAATGGCTCATAAAAAAAAAGAAAACTGATTTTCCAGGGACGGAAAGTAAATACATGAATTTTTAAGAAGAAGCATGTAAGCCCAAAGCATGGTTATAAACACATAACCAAGAAGACATCAATATCTTCCTGTTGTTGCGAGTCTCCAACTCATTTTGATAAGCAGAGTAGCAGAAAACGACCCACAGCAATGGCCCTCTTGCAGGGTTAAACTAACCCATTCCTCTCTCCATAGCCACTCAGCACTGTCTCACTTTCCCCTTGCACCACTGGGGGGACCAAGAAGCAGAGCTCCCCCGGAACTTCACCATCCAGGAAGATTTCCAGGGCTCCAGTGCAACAAGGAGAGGGAGAGTGGAGGATGGACCAATGTCATTACAAATGCCACTGCTTTAGAGAGACAGACATCACTCCCAAAAGAGCGAAGCACTCATTAGCAGCTTGATTCTGATGCTCTGTCTTCTCCATTGGTTCCTTGGTGGAGAATATTATTAGTATTCTACCAAAGAAGTAGGAATTGAAGGTATATTAGCAAATGAAATAATCAGGCTCAAAAAACTGTGAGTTAAGTAACATGTTATTAAACTAAAGGGCATTAAAAGATCATTTTGCTAGGACTAATTGATTTTTAGCTTTCTAAACAATAAGCCACACAAAATTTAATAGTTCATTTGTTTCTGTATACATTCTTAAACTATTTTTATTCGAAAATATCCTCAAAAGATCCTGATTGGCACTGTTCATAAGATGAAATGATCAAACATCTTCATGAACTCAGAGTGGTTGGGAGGGTTGACTGCTGAGTTGGGACACGGGTCCCCACAGTGATGGAAGATGCTAACACTGGGCAAGGGGTACCTGTGAACACACTGTAGGATCTTTGCAACTTGTCCATAAGTCTACTTATTCCAAATTATAAAGCTCCTTAAAAAAATAGGAGAAATGCAACACCGCCCAAAAGGGGGAATCTCTCTTTCTAGAAAAACTATAAAATTCATCTAGTGAGGAAACTTGTTTATGATATAAAGTTTTTTTTTTACTTATGTAAAGATGTCTAATCAAAAAGCTTGAACAAAAAGAACCCTGCATGAGTCTGCTACTGCCACTCAGTGAGGTCCAACCTGCTCGTCAACGTGACACACTCTGATTTAAGCCATTTTTTTTATATTGGACACAACAAAGGGACTGAGACTTGGAGATATTTGAATCTCACAAACGCAGTATTTGTGGGTATGCTAAATACTTCTTAGAAGCTGATCGTAAAAGAAGGTAAAACTACATTGACGGATGGGCTGCCTCGAAGATGGGGTGTATTGTTCAGAGATAGGGAGATGCTAATGACAAAAAAGGTGATTTAGTAAGCTAATTATGCAACTACTTTCCAGCCGGCCATTTGTAAGCACAAATCCTGATTAAAAATGAATGCAGGCAATAGCAGCATGTAGAAAGTTGGAGGTCTGAACCCCTGCGCGGCTCCTGGAAGCTCAGATACAGCAATGCACAGCGCCCCCCCCCCCACACGCCCACGTCCAAGACTACAAAGACAAAATCACCGGACTATGCTATTAGAACTGCATCCTGATGGAATGTCATCGAATTAACAGCCTCGGTCAGACACTCACCGTGTTAGTACTCTGCTATGCAGCAGGCCCGTCTACACACAGCACCGTGCTTTTACTCTCCTCTTGAGGCCTCCCTCAGCGATACCTCTGCTGCTTGTCAGAACGGAAGAAGCTGAATGAACATCCAAAGACGCAGAATGTCCTCCCGAATGTTTAACTTTCATACTTTTTTTTAAAGATTTTTTTTATTTATTTGACACACACAGAGAGAGAGAGAGAGAGAGAGAGAGCACAAGTAGGCAGAGTGGCAGGCAGAGGGAGAGGGAGAAGCAGGCTCTCCGCTGAGCAAGGAGCCGGACGGGAGGCTCGATCCCAGGACCCCAGGATCATGACCTGAGCTGAAAGCAGCCGCTTAACAGACTGAGCCACCCAGGTGCCCCTAACTTCCATACTTTTTAATTAAAATAGCACTAAGCTCTATATTAAATTAAGGACATGACTGAAGAAGACCCAGTAAAGGAAAGATAAGCCATTAATGCGCAGGTTCCACACTCGAGGTCATCATTTCGACACATTCTGATTCTAAGCACTGCCCAGGATACTACTTCCCTAAGACGGATTGGGTGAACGATGCCAGGAAGCCCTGTGGAAGCTGTTATTTACAGCAGGGGCCAAATTTACTCAGTCCTCCCATTTCACACTGACACCTCAAAGAAAGGGACATTGGTCCTTGAGGGCTGACAGCCTTGCTGGGCATCCCCACTTTCAACCATGTATCGTGAGCACTGAAGCAGTGAGTCCAAGGATGGGAATAGTTGCTGCCGAAGAGAAGCTGAAAGGGCGCTGGAGGGTCACGCGAGGCACACAGGAGAACTCTCTTAGCTGCTCCAATCCGACAACCAAACCACAGCTTAGAGCCGGGAGGCATGGCACACAACGGACACGTGCCTGTCACTGTAACTCACCTACGTGTTACCAGTATGTTCGGGTGGACCTGTCCACCAAGGGCTGCTGTTACAAAATACCAGAATGGGAGCTTAGAGAGCAGAAGTTTATTTTCTCAGTTTGGAAGCCTGGATGTCCAAGATCAAGGGATCAGCAGAGTTCTTCTCTCTGTCCTGGGCTGGCCAAGGCCGCCCCTGCCACCTCTTCACGTGGCCCCTCGAGCCCCTGCTCCCCTTCTTCTGTGTCCTCACCTCCGCTTCTTACCAGGACACCAGTCAGATTGGATTAGCCTCGGTTTAACTTAATTACCTCTTTAAAGACCTGATCTCCAAACAAGGTTGCAGCCTGAGGAGCTGGGGGTTTGACACTTCACATCTGCATTTCAGGGAAGACACATTTTGGGGAAGACAGGAACAGACCTCCTTTTTCCTGTGTGTGGGTCCAGGGAGTGAAACACCGGCTCATCTCTGTCTCATACATCTTAACCCCAATACATTTTCTACAATTTTCAGTTTCAGTTCCTTTAAAAAACTTGATGAACATACGAAAAACGACCTGAATATAAAAGTTTCCTTGGTTCTTCTGATTTTCCCCAACCTCTGTCAGTGGTCTCACCGCACCCAATTCAACAACTGTTCAGTGACTGACTTTTCTTGGCCTTTCCGTAGCTTGTGGAAAAGAAAATATCTTCCGATGACAGGTAACAAAGCTAAGTAATTTTAACAGGGACAGGTATTATCAACAAGTTTAGAAACAAACACCAGGGATGCTTGGCAAACACGCATCTTGAAGCACTGAGCACAGCTCTCCCTAAAACCCCCGCCCGCCAGCTGCTGTCCTGAGGACACTGAGGGCACCAACCCAGAGGACATAAGGTGCCAAGGAGAAGGCAGGTGAGAGGAGTTGTTTGGGTTTACGAATATTCAAAAGAAAATAGCTCAAAACAGACATAAAGACAAAAGGGGGGGGAGGCAAATCCCTAAAAGGTGGGAAGAGAGTTTCACATCCCCCTCTCCCTTGTGCCTCCCTGCAATCCCCACCCTGCCTCCCGCCTCCCGCAGCTGAGCTGGGGGCTCTTCTGCTCATGCATTTCCCCAGAGCCTCTCCCTCTGCAGCGAGGGCTGCCACAGGAAATGCAGGACACGCTGTTGGATGTTAATTTCAGATAAAAAGCAAGTCGCTTTTAATGTATATATTTCATGCAATATGTGGGACATACTCATACTTAAAAAATCATTGCTTATCTGAAATTTAAATTTAATGGGATGTCCCGTATTTTTACTTGCTAAATGCGGCAGCCCCACCTGCGGCTCGCTCCTGCCCAGTCAAGTCAAAGCTGCTCTGATGTATACTTCCCTGAGCCTCCCCCGTTCTCGGACTGGGCTCCTCTTCTTCCTCATCCCGTCTGCTCAGTCTGGGTGCTCCCCAAGGTCCCTTTCTGAGCTTCTGGTCATTCTCTCTGGGCAGACTTTAAAATTTTGTACATTTAAATACCGTTTCTACGGAGAAAGACAACTGTTCATTTACCCAGGAAGATACAAGGAAGTCCACTCCAGGACCCAAGAGAGGAAAGATCTTTAACCAAATGAAATCTTTGAACTGTTTGTCCTGTAATTTATCCCTAATGCTCTCGGTATTTGTTCTGTGAGCGAGCAGCTAAGGACACTGAAAGATGAAGGCACAGTCTCAAGATGTGAGAATCTCAATCTATAAGGGAGAGGACAGTGTGACCATGGGACAGTGCTGCGTGAGTGGAAGTCAGAATGGTACGGGCCAGCCTACACCTCCCATGGGTGTGGGCTAGGGCGTGGGGAGTAGGAGGGAGGGCAGGAGCTGGAGACAGAGGTGCCACAGCCTGTAAGGGTGGGCTCCACAGATGGACCACGCTCTGCACTGAATGGGATTCCACATCCAGAAATGCTGTCAAAATCAGCTCCATATCCAGAGTAGTCAATCCACAGAGACAGGGCAAGAAGGGCACCAGGAGAGGAGAAGGGAGACTTATTAATTAATGGGTAGTTAAGAGTTTCCATCTGGGAGGATAAAATGAATTCTGCAGATGGATGGAGGTGAAGGTTTTACAAAAATGTGAATGTACTCACCGCCATTCAACAGTGCATGTAAAAAAGGTTAAGGTGGCGGGGCGCCTGGGGTGGCTCAGTCAGTTAAGTGTCCGACTCTGGATGTCAGCTCAAGTCACGATCTCAGGGCCCTGAGGTCAAGCCCCACGCCACACTCTGCGCTGGGCGTGGGACTTGCTTAAGATTCTCTCAATCCCTCTTCTGCCCTTACCCCCCCACACCCTTCTCTCTCTCTCTCTCTCTCTCTCTCTCTCAAAAAAAAAAAAAAAAGTTAAGGTGGTAAATTTTGTGTTATGTATATTTTACCACAATTAATTTTTTTAATTTTTAAAAAATCATCCTTGACATGATCTAGCACCCCTATATGGACCAAATGGCCAAGAGGGGAGCAAGTAAAATGACAGAGGGAGAAGAACCTAGCAAAAAGCTAAGAAAGTAACCATGAAACACCAGGCAGCTTTAACCAAAATCTTTACATCTTTAGGTCTGCTCTGAACAGATAATGCATCTACATGTTCACACTTGTTAGGACCTGCGGAGTATTCCAGCAAGTCTAGTTCAACCACGGTGAATTAATGGTTTCTGCTTTACGCCTTGATGTGTTTTCACCTAAAAGGAAAACTCCAGAACAAAGCCATAAGCCCAATTCTGAATTTGCAGAATTAAGCAAACACTATCCTCTAAGTTGAACCTTAATAACACGGTTGTCCTTCACTTGGAAAATAACAGCAGAACGTCCGAAGAAAAAGGGGAAAGGACCCTGAATTTTAATAGGGCACAGACTATGGGTATCAGCGATGCAGAGGACAGAAACACGTGAACTTTGGAAAAGCACAGCTTTATCTCAGTACAAACTGCAGGAGGTCACTGCCAAGAGAGCACTGTTGGCTGGTGAACCGGGGGAAGCATGAGAAGCCCAAATCTGGGCAGGAGATTGGACCAGACAGAAGTCAGATGCTGTCTGTCCTAGGCACTGGCCGGCAAGCTACGCCAGGCACCTATTTTTCTCATTTAAAGAAGACTCTTGTACCTCCTACCTCCAACCAAAAAACAGATTCATAAATACTGAGAACGAACTGGTGGCTGTGTGTGTGTTGGGGGGAGGGGGGTGTTGAAATAGCTCAAGGGGATTCAGAGGTACAAACTTCCAGTTATAAAGTAAGTAAGTCATAGGATGAAAACCACAGCCTAGGGAATAAAGTCAGTAATATTGTAATGACGTTGTATGGTGACAGACGGTAGCCAGACCTAATGTGGTGAGCACCGCGTAAAGCACAGAACTGTCGGGTCACTGTGTGTGCACCTAAAATTAATGTAACGTCATATGTCAATGGTACGTCGATTAAAATAAAACAAATAAAAAGAGTCTTCCAGCTCAAACTGTTATGACTTGAGGAGCCCATTTTGAACCGATGCTATTTACCGGGCTCTACCATTAGCGGTACCCGAAGAACAGCAGAAGATTCTCCTTGGACACGACGAGACTGTCAGTTCTGCAGCCTTACCTACGCAACAGCATACTACGTCAAAGGATGCTTCTTAAATTTCCAAAAGGGAAAACCCCAAATATCTTGACAGAGACTCTCTCAGATTAATGAAAGTATTCCTATTCCATGGTTTTTGAATCTCCTAAAAATCTTCTCCATATGGCATTTTCTCCTCAGATCCAGGCTACCAGCGTGCAAGAAAACGTCACTCTTCAAGATGCAGAAGCCTATCTGAGCTGGCCTGGATTGGCTGTATGTTGGCATTACGTGTCTGAAGCATGCCTTTACAGTTATGTCCTTGAAGATCTCCAAACAGACAAACTATTATGTGGACTTAACATGTATTAACGAGAAATATTTTAAAAAATATGTCTTTTTTTTTTTTTTTTTTTAAGAAGATGACGAGAAATCTATAGGAGCTCAGAATCTCCCGGAGAACGACAGTACGCGCCACAGACGGCCAATACACACAGTAGGCTTCTCATCATTTTGGCTTCTGGCAAGTTAGCATATTATCATTTTATGAGAATTATAATCCATACATAGTGTAACTAATGAAATAAAACCCAGCATGGAACTGCCTAAACCACCTTACACTATGCAGTTTCACGGAAGTAATGTACAGAATGCAATTAAAAAACCAGTTTTCATCTCTTAAAGCTGGAAATCAAGGACAAAGCTGAGGCACCGTGAAAGAAGGTGTTAGCAGGGATCCCGTTAGCAGACACTCATTCTAGGTGCACTGTCCGGAGATGCAAGTCTCTGGAAGTTTTCTTGTGTTTCCTGCCCACACCACCTCCCTTCCCCACCCCCTTCCTCTTTGTTATACCACCGCGCCCACGAGGGTAGGGACAGGGTTACAGGGTGCAGGACTGAAGGCTCAGAACTGAGAATGTGGGCACGTGATAGAACCTATCTCTCTATGAAGATATGGTGGACCAGGGGATGAACTAACCATCGCCCTCTCTACAGTCCTGGCCAGCTGACAGATGGCAGTGAAGAGGAGAAACGATGGCCAGCGTCCATCCCTCTTTGGACTTGACCAGACCAGAGCTACAAGACCAACCACGCCAGCACAGCAAGCCCTGCCCCTTGCCCAGACACCATGATGGAAAGGCCACAATGCCACCAGCCACTGGGAGCCCATTGCCCGGGGGGAGTACGGTTTTCCCTCCCAATGAGTCCAAGGCAATCCTCCCTTCAAGAGCAGCTCAGATCTCCACCTGCCTCACCGTTCCTCGGAGAGCTCTTCCCTCTGACAACTGCAGGCCTCTAGCCTCTGTCAGACTGCAGCTATGAAAACATTGTTCTGAAGGCCAAAACTCTTGTAGCAGCAGGCAAGAATTCATTGATGATATTAACGAACCAGAATCCCATTACCAGTAAAACCTTGCTTTTGTATAAGGCCCAATCTGGGTGTCCACGGTGGGATCTGGGACCTCAACAGTTGACAGAATGGAATGTGGATGATTACCAGGAGGACAAGTGATGAATTCAAACATGTTTATAGAAACACGAGCCCCTGACCGTTTACAGAGATCCGTAAACAGCTTAAAGCCAGAGCAACACTCGGCCCATGAACATGATCAACAATACTATTTGATTTATAAATAGGCATTTAAATGCTCTCTGATTTACAGATACCATTTCATTGTAAGCTTTTAAGCTTTGCAGTCTCCATTTGTTTTTCTGTTTTGCTCATCCAATCTCTCAGGCTGACATCTTTAAGTACTCCTTTCAAATGCTTTTGACTCAGCAAGACTGCTTGTGGCAACAGATCCTAAGGAAACAGTCCTAAACAGAGAAATGTCTGAGGTAGAAAGACCGTCGAGGCAGCATTCCTTATCCCTGGAAGTAACCTAAATAGTTCAGAGTTACAAAATAGTGAAGAGAAACAAGGAATGCTCTTTTTGGCTGACAAAATTTACAAAGTGATGTTAGGAAGGCAAAGCAATCACATAGAGCCAAGAGCCAGTCATAGGATATTCTGTATGAACACAGTGAGGACCTCTAGCAGATGGTGGGGAACGAAGATGCAGAACGTGGAAGTTTGCACGGAAGGCCAAGGTTCATGCAGCGAGAGAGGAACAGGAAGCAAAGGAAATTGAAAGAGAAAATTATTACGGGAGTGACCAGGATGGAGGCAGACAGACCAAGCGATGCCATAAAAAGATAGGGAGGAAAAAGTGCTCAGAGAGGTGAAAGAAATAAGGACTCAAGGTCATAAATAAGGGATTGCAGTGTATTTCAAACACACACACACACACGCACATTTTGGTAGCACAATTCCAGTAATTGCATATATCACATAACATAAGGAAATTACTTAATCTCTCTGAGTTATCAATGTATTCATGTATAAATTTAGGGTAACTGTTCTACCCACAAGTGTTGTCTTGAAAATGTCTTGAAAAACCTAATCTTCAAACATGTCCATCAGCAACAAGGAAAAACCAAATGCCCATGGGAGACCCAGAGGACGACAGCTGGTCTCAGGGCATCAGCCGTGGTTGTCAGGAAGCTGTTGGGGTCCCCGAGGTGGAATCGTTCCACCAGTGAGAGGGGAGAAGGCCAGAGGTGTGGCTAGAAATGGAGGCAGCAGCACCTAGACATTCTCTAGGGGCCGCTGAGTGGTGATGGAACAGTAAAGAACAGACCAGTCTGGCCTGGGATGAAGGAAGCGTTTGAGGGTAGGGGAGCCCGCAGCTCAAGAAAGACTAGATAGAGGATGCGAGAGGACGTGCAGATGGTGAACGCAGCAAGTCCCAAAAAGGTGAGGGAGTGAAAACAAAGATCAAGCGCAACTAGCTTTGAACGGGAGAGGACACATTTGTCTCCAATTCAGGAGAGACCTGTAGACAGCACTGCAATAACAGGCATTCTCCACCACCAGTGAAGAGAAAAGAGCCCGAGGCCACTCCCATCTGATGGCTCGTACAAAACGCGAGGAGGAAGCACGACCTCCGGGCAAGGGCTCGAGGTAGACGGTCGCGCATGGACAAGGCAGCCGGTCGGGGACACAGCCAGACGCTAGAACAGCAAACAGAAAAAACAGAAGTCCTATCTTACGAACCTCTGTATCCTGCATGCCACCTCACAAAGCAGAGCTAAGGGACTGATGGGCGTGGGTCAACCTCTCACATGCAAGGGTCACGTGCCCTGGTCTCAAGGCAGGATCCTGAGGCTGTGCTCTTCACCGAAGAGAAAGAATGCCGGTCCCAAGAGTCGCCTCCACCGCAGGGGACGTGCACCCACTTCAAGAGGGAGCACAAAGCCACAGCTGTCACCCAAGCCCTTTCTACTCAGGGCTGAATCTTTTGTTACATTAGCAAGTTGGCTTTTCTTTTTTTTTTTTTAATGTTTCAAAACGTCACCGACATTGAAAAGGAAGGAGAAAAGACAAGACTTCCGCAACTGGAGGAGGAGGGTACAAGGAGATATGCCCCCGTCTCCCCAGCTGCAGAGCTCAGCAGCAGATGAGGGTGGGGTACATATTTATTAATAAGTTGGAGAAATTCTGAATTACCAACAGCAGCCTCTTGCTCACGCATGAGCGTGAATTTTAGCCTCTTCATTCTTCAACAGATGGAACAGTGAGGTCGCCCAGCCTGGAGACTGCCACACACAGGGTCATACAGAACGCTTCTACGGTGGTGGCTCGTGGGACATGCCGACTTGGAAAGAATAACAGGTTTCCACTAAGTTGCAAGTGGTTTTTCCCTTTAAAAGTTGGCAGTGCTTCTGAAGACACACGCTGACCGCTCTCTGCCCACTGACTGTCTGTACCAAGCAGCAAAGACTGCTTCCAATGCCTTGTTTCTTTCTTTCTGGACCAAGTATGCACTTCCACGTGAAGTTTGATAGAAAAGCTCACAGAAGGTACTTCCAAACTTGGGAACTTAAGAGTCCACATAATGAATGATACCTTCACACCCAGGTTCCAAAAAGTGACTCACCAGTGACTCCAAAGGGGAGCTTTTGTTCTTAGTTTTCCCTGATGCAACCCAAGGACCTGGCAGATGACACACCTTCTAGAAGATCTTTCATTCGTGAACAGCACAACCGTCCCTTCCCTGACTCCCAGGTACCAAGGATCCTGTGATGCCAACCCCTGGGAGTAAATCCTCCTGTGACAGCTGAGATACACTGACTGAGGAGCTACGTCTCCAGGAGCTTCCAAGTCAGACATAAAGGTGCAATGAGACAATTCAATGCAGAAACACAGCCAAATATGCAGAGCCGCATTGGAACAGACAGAGCAGTTCCTTTAGGCCGGAGGTATAGGGCAGTAAGAGGGAAGTCTGGCTCCCACTGCCCATGCTATTTAGATGTTTTTTGGGATTGGTTTGTTTGTTTGCATCTACAAAAACAACCAAAAAAAGTTGGCTTGGACTATTTTGAAAATGTCCGTAAGTTATCTCGTGTGTAGGTAGGGTTTTTCTGCCTTTTCTTCTTTAGCTCTGCATAATTTATCCCGAAATCAACCTTGTGGAAGCATATTTTAAGCCTCTGAATGAGCTGTAGTTACAAAAAGTGCCCATCAGTCAAAGAGCATTACCGAAGCCATCCTGTCTATTTCAGGGTCTAAAAAAACAAGGCAGAGCCATTTGTCCACAATCCATCACTGTTCATCCCTGTGAGCAGGAACTCAAGATAAACAGGGCACAGACATGAACGGAGGCTTCTGTTCACACTGTCTTCACCATGGTCCTGGGCTTCCAGGGGGGCTGGCAGCAAGAAATGGCAGGACAGTGCTCGGGTTCAGGCCACTGAACCCACTGTGTCCCCCTCACACAGAATGGTGCACGCATACACTTATAAATATAATACCACAAATGTAACTCTGGATTGGAAAAAGAGAATGAAGGAGTAGCCTAAGGGAGGATCACAGGGCAGAGCGCAAGTACCACACTTAGGGCACAGATTAGATCTGGGGGGGCCAAGAAGCACTGGGGACTCCTTGCCTATGTATGCATTTGCCGTAAGAAGACACTGACCCCCCCCTCCCCATTCCACTGTAGGGTCTGTAACCTCGAGGAACCCTGGTTCAGGGGTGCCAGGGCACGGTCAGATGGCTGGTCTTAACAGCACTGTTCCAATGACACACACTGACACCACCCACATGTCCATGCAGGAAGAAGGGATAACCCAGCCATGACATCATCCTCCACCTGAAGTTGTATTTTGTAAAGAAAAGGAAGGAGCCACAGCGGCACCCGTCAACGTGGAGAGATCACAAAACCATAACGTCAATACACGTGAAAATGGGTATTAAATGATTCCATTTCGATGAAAGCCTAAAGCAGGCCAAAGAGAAGAAAATACTGTTAAGGAATACGTAAATATGTGATGAAACTATGCAGAAAAACAAGGAGACAAGTAACCCAAAGGTCTGACTAAAGACTACATCGGGAAAAAGGAAGACACATATAGTTGAGGGACGACAGAACATCTGAGGACCTTGAACTGGAGGCGGCACACGGCCCATTTTATTATTTTTTAAATTGTACACACCGTATGGAAGTGTTGAATCGCTACGTAGTACACCGAAATGAAGAGAACACTGTATGTTAACTAACTGGAATTAAAAACTTAAATAAACAAACTGTACATACTTGTATTTATTTTCTTGTGTGAACAACAAATATTGATTTAAAAGGAAGGGAGGATGCTGATGAGCATTGACGATGGGGTGGAAAAAAGCAGAACACTCTGCAGTAGGAAGGCTCTAGGCTCTACACGCAGTATGCAAACAATGGAGCATCATTTCCCAAAGCGAATTCCCTGGAACACGGCCCTGGCATGCTTCACCAAAATACATAAATAAAGAGTTCCCGGGGAAGGAAAGTCAGGAAAACGTTGTAATGCTGAGCTCTATCTCAGCCATTACAAATTCACAGTGTACATTAACATATTAAAGTTTCTGCAAACATTGCTGTCGGGAAACATTTTCATTTGGTTCAGCTTGGTATTACACAATCTTATGTGACCAATCCATTAAGTAGAACTGATCACAATCGCCCAGGAAATGTTTGACAACACCCCCAAATAGGACTTCAAATCATATATATCCTACCCTAGCCCAGAAGTTGACAAGAATACCTCATGAAGTATAAATCAGATCGTTTTTATAGGAATGTTATAGATATGTCACCTTTTGAAGCATTAGAAAACATCCTTGATTTCTTTAAATAAAAAGAAAATTTTCTGTCATGTTCTTTATCTAGGATCCTACCTACTGCTTAGGATGCTACCCCAAAACGCTCATCTTGTAAGAAGTATGTTAAAATCAGTAATTCCACCAGGAAGAACAAATATGAATGTATCTGCAGCAAAGATAATTAGTACTAATACATTTGTTCTGAAAAATTAGGGGAGAAAGGATAGCCTTCAGTTCAATACAGATGAAAAACGTTTAAAGAATATTCTGGTGGAATAAAACAGAACACTTAGACCCCTATCTACGGACTGCAGGAATGTGCGTGCTTATTGTCAAATGAAAAAAAGCAACCTGACAAATCTTAACACACTCTTACAATTAGATCCAGCAATTGTGGTCCTTGGTATTTACCCAAAGTGGATGAAAACTTATATCCAAACAAAAGCCTGTACATAGATGTTTAGAGGAGTTTTACTCATTGTGGCCAAAACGTAGAAGTAACCAAGATGTCCTTCAGTCGAAGGATGTCTAAGCTACGTTACACCCGGGCAATGGAATATTATTCAGCACTAAACAGAAATGAGCTATCAAGCCATGAAAAGAGAAGTGGGAACCCTAAACGCATATTACTAAGTGAAAGAAGCCAATCTGAAAAGGCCACGTACTCTATGATTCCAAGTATATGATATTTTGGAAAAGGAAAACTCTGGAGACAGTAAAAAGCTCAGTAGTCGCCAGGGATTGGAATCTTGGGGACAGATGAGCAGGAGAGGACACACAGTATTTTTAGGGCAATGATACTATTCTGTATGATACTATAGTGGTGGATGTGTGTCATTATATATTTTTTCAAACCCACAGAATATCCAACACCAAGAGCAAACCCTAAACTTTGGTAAACTTCGGTAGACTTTGGGTAAAGATGCCAAGTCAGTGTGGGTTCAACAACTGTAACAAACGTACCTCTCTGGTGGGGAAATGTTGCCAGTCAGGGAGGCTGGGCATATGCTGGGACAGGGTATACCTAGAAATCTCCATGCTTCCCCTCCAATTTTGCTGTGAGTCTAAAATTGCTCAAAAAAGAATCTCAAAAAATGCAAAGTAATGTGAATAGGTTGATTCTACTTTGTAAAAACAAAACTAAACAAAGAAAACACCTCCCTCCCACTCTCAATGATAACCTGAGCTCAAATATGTAAATAAAAATATTGCCTAAGTACTCACGAACAAGAAGACAGGTGTGTGAAGATAAAAAGCCAGGCTGTCCGCATTGCTAACTACCTGAGGGGGCGGGAAGGGAGACTGGGCAGAGAAGTGAGGAAATTTGATTTCATGCGCCCTTTCATTGTGTGATTATCACATATTACAAAAAGCACACGCTATAGCTAAAAGTAAATATATATATATATATATATATACACACACATATATATAAAGTGAAGACACTTCTCCAAAGTTAAATTTAAGAAGCAGACATCATCTGTTTTGTTTCTTAAATTCCACGTATGAGTGAAATCATATGGTATTTGTCTTTCTCTAACTGACTTATTTCACACAGCATAATACATAAGAGACTCTTAACCATCCGAACAAACTGAGGGTTGCTGGAAGGGAGGTGGGTTGAGGGATGGGGTAACGGGGCGACGGGCATTAAGGAGGGCCCTTGATATAAGGAGAACTGGGTGTTAAATGCAACTGAGGAATCACTAAGTTCTACCCCTGAACTCATACTACACCATATGCGAACCAACTTGAATTTAAATAAAATCTTGAAAAGAAAAAAGAAAAAAAAAAAGAAGAAGAAGAAGAACATCATCATGGAACTGAGATGGCAGGAACTCAGCCTGGAAGTAAACGTGACCTGCTCCATCCTTTTGGGGGCAGCATGGGGGGGGCGGGGAATGAAGAAGCATCGACAGACAACTGATGAGGTCATTCAGAGTCCTTCTGCCATTTCGGTCAGGCACATCATGGACTCGGTAAACTCACCCTTCCACGAGAGTAAAACGTCTGCACAAATACTCAAACCATTCATACAGGAAGGACATGAGAGGCTCTGGGTGACTGGGCTTCAGGGAAGCCCCACAGGGAAAGGCTTAACTCCGCCAGATGATCCAAAAGCACAAAGGGGTGAACAGAATATGAAGTGAGGGTTCTTGGAAGCAAGGGGCCGGGTCCTCCCCAGTCAGCACGGGCCTGAATTGAAAGTTTCTTAGAGTAAAGTCTTTTTACCTTTTAACAGAAACTCATTTCCAAATTCCATCTGGATTCTATCACATGCTTCTGTATCCCCTCAAGCATACAAACATAGAAAATAACTAATAAAAATAAAGTCTCATTTTTCTTGAAATGCAACCAGGGTCATCACAGAGTGGCCTTGTGTACGTCTGCTTGTAAAGACATTTTTTACGTGAGTATAAAGACCAAACTGAGAGTTGAAATAATTTCATGCTTGATCCAAGCAGACACACAGGTAGAGGTGGCAGACAAAACTGAGGAAACAGTGGAGGGATAACATGATGCTTCTTCCTTCAGGACATTAACCTCCAAGTCATTGAAAAACTGCCCATAATCAAAATCATACACCCACTTGTGATGGGTATTTCTTAAAAGCTAAATGAGACAAAACTGATTTTCAAACAGGGCCAAGACAAAAACTAGTTTTGAATAATTTTGTCATAAATGCTGCTTTTCCAAAGCATCGACTTCTTCAAGGAGGAAAACACATTGTATTCTCAAAAGTCAATGTACTTTTGTTTGCAGGTTTCAATCTTTTTAAATGGCAGTGTTTTCAAACCCAGAAACGACCACGCTCAGCAGTGCTCTGGCACGTGCCAGGCAGTTCGCAATGACCAGAAATGAGTTGCAAGGTTCGAGGCTACGTGGAAAAGGTGAAGGACCCGAGTCAGGAAAAGGGTGAGTGCTCCCGGCCACAGTGTGCATCTCAGGGCACGTCCCTGGGAGGACTCAGGGCCCCACCCAGGGGTGGCTGGTATGAAGAGAACCGCCCCCCCCGAAACCCCTAGCAACACCACCTTCACGTGTCACCAACTAACTACATTACTTTTGAATATGTTCTTAGAGAAATTATGGTGTTGGAACTTTTCTTATTTGACCAATTATGTAATTTCCACTAGGAAACAATTTTTACTAGAAAAAAAAAATCAATATATTAAAAATTCAATAATAAAAGCTGTTAAATGTCAGAAACAAATAAGACAATAATAAAACTGTCCTCTAAGGAGGACCAGATGCTGGTCAGAGTGTATCTCGAGACCCCAAAATCACAAAGAGGGGGAGGCAGTCACTCTGTATACCTCTGTAAAGACAGAAAAATGGGAGACACGGATGTTGGTTTTGCTAAGGCCCGTGAGTGAGGTTTCAGAACACCCTGACAGGAGCGTTTCTCCTCTTAAAGCATCCGATACCATCTGCCTGTAACCCTAGACTATTAACCCACTGAGTAAATTAAGAGAAAAGCCCTGCCCAACAGAGGAGACACACAACCCCTTCTGTCCAGGCAAGGTGCCCTTGGCCTTCCCCAGCAGCCGTTCCTGCAATGGGTGTGCAGGGCTCAGCAGCCCAGCTGGGGCTCTGAGGAGAGACACCGAGAGGGGCTGGCTGGCATGCATTAAGTGATGAAGCCCTTGTCACATTCCGAAATCAGCCACAAGAATCATCCGAGCTTTTAGTTCACTCTTTAAAAAAAAAAAAAAAAAAAATTAGCAATGCCTAGGACAATGCAGCAGAGGGAGAGGATTTGCATTAGGCTTTCAACTTCATGTACCAAGGAATCCTTGGGGAAGAAAACAAAGAGAGAGACCAGCAGAGGTCATCCTGCTCCCAACCTCAACCAGCCTCAGCTCCCGCAGGGAGGGGCAGAGCAAAGAGCTCGCGGGGCCCCGCAGATTCCATGGCCTGTGCCATCAGCTTCTAGAGGTGCCCGGTGACAGCAGAAAGAAGGGCCAAGGAAGCAGAGGAGGACAGAAAAAGCAGCAGCCTGACTTGGCTCCTGGTAGGTTTGCACGTCTGGACTCCTGAGCTCAAGCGGAGAGTTATTTCCCACTAATCACAGAAAGCCCCCTCCTGACTGTATTATCATCCAATTACACAGGGTCCTCCCTCCTCCAGAATAAATTCTCAGGCACAGCCCCTTTACAGTGGCACTAAGGCCTCCCGTCACCTCCTTGGTGCTCCACGGCGTCCATGGGAGCCGTTTGCTGAGCCGAGCAGGGGCCGTTCTTCCCGGGATGAGCGCTGCGGCCCCGTTATGGGCACTGACGGTACCCACAGCACGTGTTGATGGCAGAAGAATGGAGTCTTTACGGGAGTTTCTATAGGTAATGGGACAATAACCACCGAATTTAAGACTTCATAAAAAATTTCATTCTCACTGTGAGGGAACCAAGAAACTGATACAGAACTCTTCTTTTTTTTTTTTTTTCCTGATTGAAAACATAACAACAGGACTGACACAGCAGGGTGATGTGTCCGAGGGATGCCAGGGCGGGACTGAGGACTTCCACCAGCCATGCAGCAGCCAAGTCTTGCATTTCCTGAGCCAAGTCCCCTTGTCCTTGGAAAAGAGCAGAGCAGATGCGGAAACCCTGCAGCCTGACTATGGTGAACTACAATTAAAATGACATGTCCCAGGAAGTGGGCCCTGGGTGAAGTCAGGTGCTCAGGGGTTGTGCTATCTGGGGAGCACACGGGAACCGAAGTGCACACCCACTTGCGAGTGTTGTTGCGACCCTGGGGTCTCAGCAAAGTTCTTCCAAGAAATTCTATGTGTAAGACTTAATTGCCTAATTGTGGGACATATTTATTTTTACAACTTATCTGATGGAGTACTTAGGGTAGGAATCACTCTTTCCATTTTCCAGATCCATCATTTAAAAATGCAAGGCAGCTCTGACCAAGGGAAGAAAGAAGGATGGAGTTGGTGAGCGCTGTGAAGCCCTCCCTATCCACTGGGTGCTGCAGGATGCACGGTATCATACTGTCAGTTCTGACAAGGGGATGACACCTGCCCTCACCCTCGCGTCCAGCAAATCATGAAGCCACCGGGGAGACAAAGACAATGCAGAATCCACCCAACTCCCAGTTCTGCTCTCCTCCAGGCTTCAACCTGCCGTTGCTCCTTTCTCCAACCTACAGAAAATCTTAAGTGAGATCTTCCCATGCAAAATGACCTCTGAGTTTTTCTTTTATGAAATCCAAATCAAGCCCTAAAACACATGCATCCACATCCACACATACGCCTGTTTGTTCTTAACTCCAAAGGCAACTTCACCCTTCTCCTACCTTCTGTGAGTTCAACATCCTGACTCATCGGTCCTCAAAGCCAATACTCATTGTCGGCTCAAGCAAAGTACAAAACCAAAGAATTGCCTCTGGATATTCAAGGGAATTTCAGTGCTTCCAAGAGTTATGCAGTGAGAAGATAAAGTTTAAAATACTTCCTTCAGTTAAACACACTTGAGAGAAATGAAGGTAGGACAGGCTTCTTGTTGCTGGGTAAACACGTGGCCATCGCCGAAGAGAGATTATACTAACAACCACGAGGCAAATTACAGCACCATGTACAAGGAACTAATTTTATTTTTATTTTTTTTAAAGATTTTCTTATTCACTTGAGACACACAGATACAGAGAGAGCATGAGCAGGGGGAGAAGCAGAGGGAGAGGGACAAGCAGAGGGAGGGGGAGAAGCAGGCTCCCCGCCGAGCCAGGAGCCCGATGCGGGGCTCGATCCCAAGACCCTGGGATCACGACCTGAGCCGAAGGCAGATGCTTAACCATCTGAGCCACCCAGGCGCCCCAAGGAACTAATTTTAATCAATAAAGGAGCTCCACAGTCCTCATGACAGGCAACACAAAAATGTTGCTATGTGAAAGTCAAAAGTTTTATCTTACGTCTTTAGAGAATTTGCAAAATACTAACCAATGATATAGTGCTGACAAAAATTAAAGTGAGTGGCAACACACAACAAAGTTCGTGGAATTAAATGATCACGAGGTCACATCTTTGGCATGTTGAAAAAAGTATAGGCCATGGAATCATTGCTCCCTAATGATACTCGAATTAAATATAACATTAATAATGATATTTGATTACTGATCCTTCCTTTGGTGAGAAATTCATATTAAGCTAATAAGCATTTTTCATGTGGGTACAAAGAACGATGACAGAAACTTAACTATTTATCTCAATTGCTTAGAAGCTATCAAAACAACAACAACAAAAAAACCATCAGTCACCATAAAAGCTCTAGTATGAAAAGCCTACAGCAAAGATACTCCATTTGGTTTCACGAAGCACTTAAATAAATCAGCCAGAGATGAAAATCCAATATTAACTGTCCGGTATTATCTCATCGTGACTTATAAAGTGTTCTCTCAGGGGAAGCGTGGGGAGGAGAAAGGCCCCTGACATACATGGCTTTCCCATTGAAGAGATGACTGCATTTTAGTTCCAACAACTAGAGTATTCTCATAACCAGCAGAGCAAAATTCTTCTAGCGCACGATGACAAAGATGTTGCCATTCCCCGTTTTAGTTTTCTTCTATTTTTCCAAAAATGTGAAATCTCAAATACACACAAATAGCTCCATCACTGTACTCTTCACCAGAAGTAATCCTTCATTGAATATACTGATCTAATTCTGCTCAAATCTCAAATGAGGCAGGTTTCCTAGAATCCAGCATAGGGGATTCTATGGAATCCCCTACAGAACCAGGAGGGGGTACCCTATTTTCTTATGATGAGAAGCAAAAGGGAAAAAAGTTTCCTGTGATGAATCAAATGCTTTATTAATTCATCCTTAAAACTAGGGATCTATGTATGGCATCAAAATTCTTACAAAAGGACTTACGCTATAAACCAGGGATCAGCAAACTACAGCATGGGGAAAATCTGGCCCACCTCCTGGTTTTACAAATAAAGTTTTATTGGCACTCGGCCGTATTCACTGTTTACCTATTTTCTACAGCTGCTTCCTGCTTCAACAGCAGAGATGAGTTTTCACGACAGGGAATAGTATGACCCACAAAATTGAAAATATTTATTATGTAACTCTCTAAAAAACAGTTTATAACCACTGCTATAAACTATTCCTCCCATCAATAATTAGGTAGTACAGTCAGTTGTCTATGAAGGCAATCCCAAAATGTGATACTCATCCACGTCCTCAACATGTATAAGAATGAATGCTATTCTGTTTCCCTGGGAAAGAAGAGATGGTAATTCCAGGTCTCCCAAAAGTGGCACTGGTCCATTCAGGTACAAGTTAAAAACAAACAAGGCCAAAATATGTCTATATTTTGCCTCACTGGAAGTTGAATTGTCATCTGATACTTCCAGAGACTATTTCTAATCCTCCACAACTTCCAGTGGTTTCTAAAGAAGATTCCTGGCTCACTTCGTCACATTTGTTGACCTCCCTGTGCTTCTTTCATCATCTGACAAATGGTGCTGATAACAGTATTTAGATTTACAGAGATTTTAGGATGATTAAAGTGCTGATTCATGTAAAGCTCTAGACCCATGACCAGCATAGAAGAACGAACTGGCATAAACTGAGTTAGCTCAATGAAGACCAGAGAATAAGGGTAGTAGTGTTTTTCTATTTCCCCATGAAGGTCCAGAGTATAATAACAGTTATGGAGGAAAGATTATACCCAAAACCAGCCTGCACTTCATGGAGAATAGGACCTGAAATGCCAAGACTTGTCCTTTATTCAGAAGACATTAGCATACATTTTAAAGAAAATATTTAATAAGCCACTACGTCTGTAGGTGAACCTTGAACAATGCGGGGATGAAGGAAAGTGATGCCCATGCAGAGGAAAGTCTGCATGTAACTTTTGACCTCCAGAAAACTCACCTACCAAGGACCTACTGTTGACTTACCAATAACAGAAACATCCAATTAACCCATATTTTATATGTTATATGTATTAGCTAATGTAGTCTTACAGTAAAGTAAGCTAGAGGAAAGAAAATGTTAAAAAAAATTGGAAGAGAAAATATATTTACAGTACTGTATTTATATAACAGAAATCCACATATAAGTGGACCCATGCAGTTCACACCCATGTTGTCTAAGGATCTACTATAGTTAGATTAGGGAGAGCAGAGCGCTGGCTATCGTAAAAACAGGAATAAACTGAGTCAAACTGGACAAGATCTTTAGAAGAACTAAGAAAAGCACATCAGTAAGTTCCAATTTACTGCAACTTTGACAAGAGGTATTGGCAAGGAATCTTCCACGATTCCTTCACACAACCTACACAATCAGCCCTCCAGTTTACATATCACACGAACATGTCATGTGTTAGTGCTTCCTAACATTGCTGCGGGGTTGAACACAAGAGAAAAATGTCTAAAGCACCAAGCACGGTGCCTGGACCCGTGGGAGACACGTTGGCTTCTTTATTGTTTGAGCTCTGGTTTCTCCTGAGGAAATGCCACCCAGAAGTTAGAGGGAAACTTTAGGGAACTTAGTGAATCCACATCCTGCTCTGCCCTAGTCACGCCCAAACCATCTTCCTCATGGAACACATGCAGGAACCCAGCACAAACAATTTCGTACACATGCATTCATACGTGCATATATGCAAGAACATATGCAAGATCACATTTGACGAAAGACAGGCAATGCTACACAGTCACGAAGTAAATAATTTTGGGCAAACCGAAACCCTGTAAGTGCATGGAAGGCGGTGGTTCTTTGAAAGGAGCCTTATTGGAAAAGAGCATTTGTTAAAGGGAAACCTCACAGCGGACCTGTTGCCACGCCATACTTTCATTCGAGGGGTTTGTTTAAGGTGAGTTACACCCATGAATGAGTAACTTCAAAAATACTGAATCTATTCTGTATGCAAAAGTAGAGATTATGCGTGCTTGTCAAGAAATAAAGAATAGGCAAGTCTACAGGAGGGCTTTGCATTTTACATGGTACAGAGATATTATTTCTGCTTTAGCAGAGCTTGTTTAAATTTCATGCCGCATATCAGCCACGTTTCAACACTTGTCATATGCCTCACACCTTAAGCTGATTTCACTTCAGCAATGTTTTAAAATTTCCTTCAAGTACTAACAAAGTATATACTTCCATCAAGAAAGCAAGAATTCAACAAAGAACTCTGTATGTGCCTAAGGTGCAAAAGGAAACCATTTCTTTGGAAAGCCACATGCTCTAGGGTGCGGGCATCAGCCTCAGTCCGCTTACAGAACCAGGAGGGGGTACCCTATTTTCTTATGAAAGGCTGTCCAAAATTTCAAATGGAATTCCTCCCCTTTGCCCACAACAGTGGAGCATGAACATGGAATTCCCGGGGCTGAGCCCCAGAGTCCGCACCAGATAGCCAGAACCTTAATTCCTCGTCCTTGCTGGAGTCGGAAGCAGAGAAAGCTCCAGAAATGAAAATGTTCATTAACACCCAGGGACCAAAAAGGAAAGAGCCAGTAACTTATGAACCCACAGGTGAAGCTGTTGGCTCTTTACTATTTTCATGGTGTGAATGAATCATAAGTCTTATTTTAAGGGACTCGGAAGTATCATCAGCAATTTCATGTGACAGTATTTACTCTGCCTGGAAGGGGGGGAAAAGGTACCATTAAAATGAATTTCTTCATTTTCAGACTTGGATTCAGTGAATAAAATAAATCATCAATAAATTTCATCTTCTACTAGAACTTGAGGGCACAATGCTCACAGCCCAAGATATCCTAATAAAAGAGTAGTTTTACATTTGCTCATGCTGATCAAATGGAGCAAAGCGATCCACATTTGAATGGGGAGAGAGATCTCACTCACAAGATGGGCCGAGGGGGTACAAATCACGGGGAATGACGGCGTGCTGAACTGCGGCCAAAAGCGGCCTCTTCGGTCCTCGCCTGTTACAGCTTCTGGAACCCTCACTTATGGCTTAACTGCCTAACCCCAGGTGAACCTTTGCAATATTCACCAAATTCTATTTGGGGCTCAGGTTGAGAAGATATACATAAAGTGAATTAAGATAACTTTTAAATTTCATACTGATTTTTCTGCTAATGCTATTTCATCTCACCGGTGACAATCTCCAAATTCACATCTCAAATTTATTTTTTAAAGAAACAAACTAATTTTCAAGTGTCTTCTTTTAATCCACCAAAACAGCCAACCAATGAGCACAAGTGGGGAAAAGCTTTGCATGATTTGCCTCCCTTACTTGAAAGCAATGCATGCTCTGGGATATCGAGATGCTTCCATCTTCGGACTTCAGGAGGCCTGGGGACCGACCACTCAGGGTTCTCCTTCCAGGGAAGGGAGAGGACCTGCCATAGAGCCATGATTGCTGGGATACCGGGATCGGAGAAAACTGTGACATCTGCACATCTAACCACGTGAACACTGACCGATGAGCACTGGATTTGTGTTTAATTAAGAAAAGACTACTGAGCAACATTTACAATCAAAATGTCTCGCTTTTCTTGAAAACCCAGAGACCATTAAAATTGTGCAAGAAATGGGTTAAAATATGTTTTTGATGCCTGCTTTACCATCAGTTAAAGGTACACTAGTATTCATGAATGGTAACCCAGAAGTGAGTGTGTAAGGCAGTGAACGCATTTAGAGCTCAACAAAGCTCCAGAATGTGCCAAACCACAAATCAGGCAAATAGGAAACGGGAGACCTGCAACCCTACAGTGCAGTGGAATTAAAGTAATGACCTATTTAATTCTCCAAGGATTCAATGATATGGAAAAAAAAGAAGAATTGTTTATAAAAAAAAATATGGAACTGAAAATCCGTGTGTGACCTCAGAGGTCATCAAACGTAACTAGAGATTTTTAGACAATTCTGTACTCTTCCCATTTGGAACCTGGCATTTAAAAGCAAAATGCCTGTTTTCCAATACACAGTAGCTTCCTACCGTGTCGTCCACGATCCACAATCCTGAGCAATACATCTGAAATCAGGTGACAAGACCATCAGTGGGTTGTTTAGGACGAATCCAAGATCACAGTAAGACCACGTCACCACCATAGGCACCCGAAGAATCTGGAATGGTCTTTTGTGGTATATATGGAATAGACATATAGACTGATGGACAACTGCTGTCACTCAATGAAGAAAAAGCGTCCTGATAACAAGATTCTATTGGACAATGGTAAGGTGCTATCCAAATGTGCCAAGATTATGGTACACAGCTGTTCCAGGGGCAGTTTTGACTTCAAAGTGTAACTGATACAGCGATAAGATGAAGTAGAGCTAGTAAAGGTAAAAACATACCGGCTCAAAGACACGCCGTAGTCAGCCTGGACGTGTTATCTGCTTGATGAGACAGTGGTCTTAGCAGTTAAACATTCCGAGTCAGAATCTGTCCCATGAGAGAGTGGCTAATACCACAAGAGCCTGGACACAGGTGCCCGGTGTTGCTCAGGGCCAGGTGAGTACCAAGAGAGCATGCCACTGGTGAACGACCTCCTCAGTTAGGGCCATAACATCTGAGGGGCACACAGTCATTTAGAGTAACACTGAATTATAATGTGTGCTCTTGAACGCTGCTCAAGTTCATATCGAAATAATGAACCTGAGCGGGCAGTTGCATTGTGGCATCCGGCAGAACTGGATTTGAATCTCGGCTTCCTCACTTCTGAGCTGTGTGACCTTGGAGAAATTACTTAATGTCTCTGTTCTTTATCTGTGAAAAGAATTTAACAGTATCCAGTTCAGGGCTGTCCTGTGAGGAGAAAAAGAGACACTGCGCTGCATACCTGACACTGCGTTCTGTAGGTGGACAGCCAAAGTGGCCCGTCACTGTCAGACAGGTTCTGTGGAAGGAAAGGAGTAGAAACAGGAGGGTTTCTCTTTCTTCTCCCTCCTCCTCCCCCATCCAGCCTTCAGGTCTATGAAAGCTCAGGAGCGAATGGAGGGCAGACAGAAATACCCACAGCAGACAGCCCACAGCAAGCACTGTGCGAAACCTCAGGCCTCCCCGCGAAGCCCGCCTAAACCGGCAGAGGCCTTGCAAGCGCAGAGGCAGACGTGTGAAGGGCCGTCCACGATCTTGACACCAGCAAAGTACATTAGCAGAGCAGACACTAAAATCGGAAAGCAATTTTTATCCCTTCTTGACCTAATTCTGGCCCAAGGTATCGTTCTCCGGCCTGGCACATGACCTGCTGTATGAGGAGCTGCCTTCCGCAGGCTCACAGAGACTTCTGGTGTTACCAGAAGGGATTCGGAAAAGCCCCTTAGCCTTCTCCTCCTGCAGAGGGAGTCTGCCCCCCAAAAGGTCAGACTTGGACAATGAAAAAGCCCCCACTGACAAAACAAAGGTCAGGAAAACACAGTCTCTGTGCTTTCCTCGCAGCATGTCCACCTGAAGGCAAGGAGGGGTAGTTACTGACTTAGTGGGGGGCCAAAGCCTTTGGAAGCCTTTGGGTTTGATCAGAGCCCTACTCAAAAGGGGCTTAAGTGTAGAGGGGGGCAAGCCAGAAGCACATGGCCCCTCTTCATTTTCTCTAAATACTGCTGTCCCTGTTGTATGATTTGTTAAAGGAAACCTAGAGTTTCTCTTGAAAAACAAAACCATTCCATTTCCCATAAATACATTAGATTCACAATGATACATGATAGAAAACAGGGGATTTCAACTAATCTGTGCAATGTTCAGTTTTTCCAAACCAAATTGTATTCCAGGCCAATAAACCATCTCTAGTTGCTCATCATGGAAGGAAAAGAAATTCAGGGTGGAGAGAGTCCCTGAAACATGGGCCAGCACTTTAGAAACACAGCTCTGCTTCCCAACAGGAGGAAACACAGCTTTGTTGCCAGGACAATGAAGAGCCACAGGCATGGGGCTTCACACAGAGGGAAGAAAGTCAGTCCAGAAAGTGAGCGTAAATGTTTGAGCAGAAGAGGACAAAGGAAATGATTCAGAAGGGCTTCTCTCAAGTCTTCCAGGCAAAAGATAAGGACTGCCTGGAGCCCCTTTGAGCGGGATGGCTTGTTCTTGAAAGAGAAAGGAGAAGCCTCCAAGTGTTACTGATCTCTCCCTTCCAGGTTCAGGCCAACCTGAGTTCCCTCTCCTTTGTAGGGGTGGAAAGCAGCTGATCTATGACCACAGCTTCTGAGCTAGAGGATGGAACCTACCATCACAGACACTGGCTCACCTGACAGTCACTCAGAACAGTAAAGGACAAGGTTGGAGCCCCCTTTCCAGAGTGAACTCCATCACGGTTGTGTGCAAGAGTCGGGCAGGTGCTCGGCAGCAGCCTCCCAAAAGAAGGAAGTTCCAGTACATAGCTAGACAAGAAGTCTCATCAATAGCAGCAGGGCATGTGCAAACAACCTCTCTTCTCTTACCTTGGGTTTGGGGAGAGAAAGGGGCTTCAGCGATTCTATGAATTAGCAACAAAGCCAGCCAACTTCACTGACAAGATAGGCCGGTTCCTTTAAAGGGATAGATTACTGGGGAGCACGTGTGTCGATGCTGCAAAGACAGTGGGTCTGCCCAGACAGAAAGGAGGCATACTAAAAAGACGAGAACATCTCAATGAATTGTCCCATATGAATACGGTGTGCAACCACCTCGTTCAATATACAGACAATCCAGCACCACATGAGATAGTGGGACCCGGGCGAAGGTAACCACCATTCTGACATTTTACTTTTTTGCATTCTTGCACTTCATTGAAATGGAATCCTAGGACACATACTCTCGTGTCTGGTTGCTTCTGCATAACGTTTGTGAATGTCACTCGTGTTGCTGAGCGCATCAGCCACTGGCCATTTTCCTTGCTGTTTGGGACTCCACTAAAGGAGTAAACCCAGAAATCTGTATCCCTTGTACGGTTGATACCTATTGGGAGTTATTTCCAGTTTGGAACTCAGGTGGGCAAGACTGTTATGAACATCCTTGTCCATCTCTGATTTGTACATTCTTGTCTTTTTTAAGGTGGAAACTGAGACCTCATAACTTAACTCAATCGTGGGGGTGGCATCCAGCAAATGTCTGCAAGGCACCTGCACACAGCCAAGAAGGAGGCAACAGAAGAGAGCCTCGGCTATTTTCCTAGTCATCTCTCTCATGCTTTCTTGTCTCTTTAACTTTTAGGGCCTTCTGCTTTCAGGAAATCCCACTTTAAAAGTAGCAACTTCTCCCATTCCAAGCAGTCCATCTTTTCCAGCAAAAATCTGAAGCAAAACTCAAGAAACCAATTTTTACCTAATTGACTCCTATAATGAATCTACTCTCTACCAACTTTAACTCTTTTTCTGTGGAAACTGAACGTAACAATTCATCCTAGACCCTAAAAGCATGCACATGTCTCGTCTGTAAAAAATAATAATAATGCAGCGGGGAGTCTACGGGCAGGAAGATGGCATTCATGAATCCCCCATTCTCTCTAGCCAGCCCCTCGCAGCGTTTGCTTTCAAGATGAGAACAGGACGGACGTGACAGCTCATCAGCCTCACCCATGTGGAATATCCCTCCACAGTCAAAGTTATGGTGAAACAAGTTTTCACCAGTATTTACCCTTATGATGTGAAGATTTGCAAGGTAACACGGTAGACAAAAGATTTATTTCAAAAAAGGATACCAATAATCTGAATAACTGAAAAACAACTATGAGTCCAGGAGACAACTGAACACCTAAAGATAGTCTTCATGACGCTAAGAAGTACATTAAACTCTCCTCTTCCTGTGAGTGGGTTTTCTAACCTGCCACTTAGTTTTTCTTCCTACAATTACACATCATGTGGATCTCAAATAACACTGTCCCTGGAGCCATTTTCCTGGCAGCTCACACTGCCCTCCGCGGCTCTGCTCTGTCCTGCTGTGCATGCATTTATGTTTATCTGCTTTTACTTGGGGCCCCTAAAAACGTAGCTGTCCATTACTACCAGCACAATTTCAGTATTTCCTGGCAGTTTTATTTACAGTGACATGTTTAAGGGATGGGAGGCAGATTTCGATTTTATGGATTAGCAATAAAGCAAGATTTGCAGAAAGCTGGGAGAAACACTGGGCCCGCAGTAGCAACAGCACATCCCCAGGGGAATTATCTTGGAGCGATCCGTGGCAATGATCCCTCCCACCAGGCATCAAATGTCCCCAAGTCCAACACATCCCCAACACGAGGTCCCTTCCAGGCAGAACAAGGGATTACAGGTCTTCAGACTGCTCACACATCTGCTGGCATATGTCTCCAGCCAGCTCTCACCAGCACTGTGGGCCAGCCAGAGAAGGAAACAGGCTAAAAATTAGACTCCGGAATCTGGAGTAAGAAAAGGACTGAGTAGACAGAGTTTGGAGGCCCAGGTTCAGGACTCCCTTCCTGGGCACATCTTGATGCCAGAGGACTGCAGCCTCGTGTCCCAAAGGAGACTGGGAGATCAGAGGGGAAAAGAGTAGGTTTTAGGATGCTTTTCTTCTGGAACGCCTGGACACGACGCCCCAAGTACCACATAAAGACAAATAAAGCATTGCATATATAGTTAATTTATAAAGAACAGATACTATATTGTGCACCATGCTGGACTCAGTTGAGCTCAGTGAACAAGGAACTAGCAATGGCTGGGTCCCGGGCACAGGGCTGTTGCTGCAGCAGGGACTCCAGGGGGTGCAGGCAGAGGTGTGTGCACCTGCCGTTCTGTCTGAAGACGTGGTGATGGTACTTTCCCTCCTGTCCTCCCATTTCATCCCCCAAAGCACGCCACTGCCCTTGGATCCACCATTCCTCTGCCCTTTCTTGGGAAATATTCAAACTAATGAGTGTAGCCACTTTCAAGTGTGTTCAAGAAGAATGAACTCCAAGCCTGAGAAAATTTAGGGAGCCAGGAAACCTGTGGCCAGCTGCCTGCTTAGTCCCAGGCCCAGACACCAGGGTCTGCCAGGAATCAGGGAGGCCAGTGGCCCAACTGCTTTGAGCTCAGAGGACCCACTACCCATTGGTGGATTGGGTGGATTTGTTGAGGGGGTGGGGTATAGCTCCTTGTGCATCTCAGATCTGTTCCTCCCCAAGTGAGCTCAACTCTGCCCTGCAACAAAAAGGGCACATACCCTGTGGCGTCTGTAGGTGGACGGTGTGTGTGACGGTGGCGGAGGGGGGGGGGGTCTTGATTAGGAGCAGTGGTGACGCCTGCTCTAGAGTGTTCCTAATGTCAGCGGGCAACAGACCCAGGGGGCACGCCCACTTCTGTCCTCACCACTCACAGCCAGCCTGCCTGTCAGCCTGCACTTAGAGAGGCTGACCCTGGGCTGGACTCCGCGCAGAAACACGCCCCTGACCCTGGCCTCCACTAGGCAGCAATCCGCAGGTGAGGGGTCAGATGCCTAAGTCCGGGATTTCAAAGCCACGCCGGTGCTGGGCCGACTGGCAAGCAGGCAGCCATCGTTCGGGGACCCCAGCGACCCCTCCCGAGAGAAAAACGCCGGGTCCTCCGCCCTCCAGCTGCTCCAGAGGCAGCTTGAGGGTAGACTCAACAAGTTCCCGGGCCGCGCAGCGCCGCCTGCAGCCCAGAAACCCCGAGGACGCGCCGCGGTGGAGCCCCGCGCGCAGGCGGCAGCCGCCAGCGGCTCCTTCCACCTCCTCCTCCAGCTCGGGCTCCGGCGTCGGCGGGCGGGGGCTCCCCCACTGCCTCCCGCTCCACTCCCTCCAGATCGCCCACCCCGCGCACGCGGCCCGCCCGGCCCCGCGCCGCCCCCGCCCCGCGGGGCCCGGGGCTCCGCCCGCCTCGCTGCCAGCCGGGCGCACAGGCGGCGGGCGCGCGGCTCCGGCGCCCTCTCCTCCGGCCGCCCGGCTCCGCGGAGTAGCGGGGACCCGGGGGCGGCTGCAAGGACTTCCCTCCCGCTCCCTCCCCCACTCCGCCCCCGCCTCCCGGCCCGGGCTCCGAGATTCGCCGAAGACAATTGCAGTAAATGAGGACATCGGAGGAGCACGGAGCCGGGTGGCTGTGGCTCGCTCCGCCGCGCCGCCAGCGAGCGAACGCGCGGGCGTCCCCGGAGCCGGCCGAACCGCTGCCTCCCCGAGCGCGTCGCTGAGCCGGGCCGGACGCGAGCTGCGGCGCGGGGGCCGGCCGGGCCGGGCGGGCCGGGCCGGCGGAGGTGGAGGGGGCGGGCGGCGGGCGCGCAGCCGGCCAAGTCCCCGGAACCGAGCCTTCCTCCGCGCGAGCCCGGCGAGCCTCGCCGCGGATGCCCTGCCCGGAGTGCTCCGTGCCGCGCCAGGCTTGCCCGCGTCCGCGGCGAGACATGCCCGAGCCAGGCGCTGCACCGACCTCGACTTATCTGTAAGCAGCCGAAGGTAAGCGTAGCCCCGCGCGCCTTCCTCCCGCGCCCCGGCGCCCGCTGCACTTGGCAGCGGGCAGAGCACCGCTCGGACGGGCGCTGACCCCGGTCGGGCGCTCCCACTCGCCCCCAGACAGGCTTCGCCGGCGACTCGGCGGCTCCCGGGGCCAGGACGCGCCGGTGGAGCCAGGAGCGGACCGGGCGGCCGACGAGGTTATGCAACTG
Source organism: Callorhinus ursinus (assembly GCF_003265705.2). Lineage (NCBI taxonomy): Eukaryota > Metazoa > Chordata > Mammalia > Carnivora > Otariidae > Callorhinus > Callorhinus ursinus. The sequence continues at coordinate 5,639,924 of NW_027397120.1, forward strand.
CATCTGGCGCGGCCGGGTCGCCGAGGGGCGTCTGGCAACTTTGGCGATGGCCTGGGAGGAGTGGGGCTGCATGTCTACGCTTCTGGTTCTAGACAAACGCCACAGCCTCGTGAGCGCCCTAGAGCCCTAGCCAGGCAGAACTGGGGGATCGCGGGCGGCCGAGTCTCCGGAACGTTTCGAGGTGTTTAAGTATTTTCCAAACTAGAGCGAACTGGCAAGTACGGCTGATTAACTTCGGGGGGATAAGTCCGAGCAGAGGGGCCCTGACGCCGGCCGCGAAGGAGAGGCGCGAGCAGGAGCAAAGGCAGATGCCCACGTGAAAAACCTATTTCCTCCCGTGGCACCAGGGCTCGCTCGGGGTTGGCACTTTCCCTGGGCTGCGGGCTGGGGTCGGCGCCCGCGGGGCTTCGGGGTGCGTGGCAACCCGTGTCAGCCCGGGACAGGCGTGGGAAACCAACCAACGCTGCAGAGGGAGCGAGTGAGCTTGCTGGAGGGCGAGGGCAGGAGGGAGGCGGGTGCCCCCGGGCCGGCCTGGGGCCGGGGCATTGCCTGGAGCCCAAAGTCAAGAGCGAGAGTCTGCGTCTTGCTGGTTCATGCTCAGGGTTCCCAGCATCGCTGGGACAAAGAACCTGTCCCTGTGACCTCAGCATTCTAGTACCCAGAAATATGCCACAGGGAGATGGAGCTAGCGATAGGGGATGCCAGGGGTGGGGGAGGAGAGACGCCTCTGGAGTCAATAGGGGAGAATATCGGTGCTTTTGGCTCATCTACAGAGCAGGCTTCTGCCCTGACCCCTTTCCCTCTGCAGGTGTGTGCCTGGGGGCTGGAAGCTGGGTTGGGCCCCTGAGCCAGAGGCGGCAATGAAGCAGTTTAATTTGACCTTGTCTGCTTAGGCGCTTACGTTCTGCAGAAGCAGCCCGAGGTGAACTGGCCAGAGTGGGAAGGAACTTTGGGCTGGCCCTGCCTTAGCTAGGAAGTCACGCTATCATTTCCCAGGACTACAGCTCAGACTAGAAGAGGGTCGAGGTCAGTGCACTTGGAGGTCTTCCCTTGGACGGGGACTTGATAGGGGATACCTTCCCATTTGCCAGCGGGGGCCTGTCAAGGTTACATCGATGGGGACTTGACTGAAAAATACCACCCAAATCACCTGATCTGGGCCATTCCCAACCAGTCCGACACGTATGAAAATGCTCTAACATTATTAACCTCATGCCACAGATGGAGCAGAAAGTAACCACCATTTCACTCTGCGGAGGCGGAAAGCGCCGGTTTTTACTATTCACATTGTGCTATTTATTGCATTCATATCCTGTTGAATGTGACTTTCCAAAGAAAAGTTCATATTTATCTTTGCCATTTTTTTGCAAGAAGGATTAGCAAATGGGCACAAGCAGCTCAAAGGAAAAATGGGAGCCCTGCCATCTGCATGCCTCACCAGATATTAATAATTTACTACCCATGTTTACTAGTTACATTAGATGGCACTGCTACTCATGATGGTTTTATCAGAGGCGCATTTGGATAAAAAATGTCTAGCACAGCTATCACTAATTGCATGATTTTGCATAAATTATAGCTACAGAGAGTTTGTGCTTTTCTTCACTAAATTCATCATTTCCTTAAAGATAGAGGGATTCTGTTTAATTTCTTTAGCTAAATGAAAGACCTCTACTTAAAGACAGGATGCCCTTGAAACTCAAGTATATGCCTTTGAACTTACTACAGTTGTCAAGACTTCATCTTTTATTATTGTGATTAAGACCTGGAGCTTTTACTTAAATCAGGCCCATTATCCTATTGAGAAGCAGGACTACTGGTTAAGAAATTGGCTAATAAGGCAAAAGCTGGAAAGCTCCATGTTTGCACAAAGAGCTATCAAAAAGCCCTATGAAAAGTTGGCTGCTCTCATCTGCCTGTTTACTTGGGGCTTCTCTGTTCTGCCACAGTTGTTTTCCCCTGGCAGCATAGAGAATGTTTGTCATGTTTCTCCCTCTACAGAGAAAAAAAAAAATTAAGTAAGCACATAAGTGAAAGGCTTGGGCACGAAAGGCATCAGTTGACCAGGAACACTCCTACACACTGAAATAAGCAGTCAGAAAATAAAAATGATTCTCAGAGCTAACAGCTGATCACAGCCGAGGAGCTGGACAGATGCGTTCACTTAGCTAGGCATTTGTATTCTCCCAGCTGCTCTAACCCATGGCTGTCTCATTTAGAGCAACAACTCCTGAACTCTCTTGTGTGAGGAGCAGATTAGTTACTATTGGGTACAGGCTGCTTCTCAGGGAATAACGATAAGGAAAGCACAGCTACACCGCAAAGCGACCGTCTATGGACCAGCATCCAGGTAGGAAGGCAAAGGCAGGGTGGGTGGGAATGTTGGATTCTAAAGCTCTGGACCAGCCCACCAGACACCTGAGCAGGTGCGGGTCAAGGCTGCTGCTTAACCAGTCAGTGCTTAACCAAAAACAGCAGGCCTCTTTGAGGCAAACCACAGCCATCTGGGGAAAGTGAGGTTATTGGGGTTCCCAAGACAAAACTGGCAGCTTAAACAACTCCTTCATAAATGTGAAGAACCGTTCCCCACCGTAACCCCACTGAGACCTCCGTTTCCAGCCCAGAATCAGCTGACATAGTCCCACTGAGACCTCCGTTTCCAGCCCAGAATCAGCTGACATAGTTTATGAGGCAGATCCTTTTCAGTCCTCCTCACATATTTGATTTTAATATTTCATAACATTATGGAGTGACTTCCATATTTTAAAGGAAAATTTAGTATGATTGATATTACATGACAACACTGTTATTACCATGAAATTCGCATACAAACATTTGGATAAGTCCTTCTCCAGTATGTGCGCTAACCTACAGCAAATATGTAGTAAAACATCATAATTTTTAATCCACTTATTTTAAAAGTTAATATATCTTATAGATTAAGGACAGACCAGAGGATTGGTACCGAGTTGTGGGGACCTCACCGGGATTCCTACAAACAAGTTCTTGAGAGGTCATCTCATGTTAAACAGTAAGCCATACAAAGTACAGGTTCGAACCTCTGGACCATGCATGATAATGTATCTGCTTCAGATCCAGAGGTACTGAGGTGTCTCCAAGCAACCAAGAATCCCACCTCTCCAAGTAAGAGAAACCGTAACTTCAGAGACATCTCTTGGTTCCAAATTCAATTCCTGATAGAAAATCAGTCAGAGGTTCCTCTACCATAAGTCATCAGTGTAGGTGTGAGTCATATGCACTTCAGACATCATTCATACCATAATGAATGAGCTGAGGGACTTGGAGGTATACAAAGATATTACCAAGAGAGGAACCTCTGATCTAAATAAAAACAGAACACTCTAACCTGATAGCTCAGTGTCTTTCTGCTCAGTGCATAGTCCCAACGCTAAATGGGACACAGAAAAAATTAACTTGAATACAGAAAAGCAGACATTAGGGACAAGAAGGAATCATGTTTCCAAAGTATAAACCTTTTTGCTGATACCATATTTCAAAGGGATTTGGAAAGATCTCCAAAGTCATTATTCGTGAATATTGCTCTTACACAGTATTGCTCGGATTATCCAAAGTACTGTACATCCACAGGACTCTCTTTACCATGTCCTCGTCCTGTTGGGGAAGCCTGAGCATGTAAGATCAGAGAGGGGATCACATGAGCACGTTGTATGTTCCCCTGAGTTACACTGTTACAGCCGTGACAGGGGCAAAGAAATTTTTTAAAAACCGTCACAGCACGGCAAAATGCTAATCAAAGTTTATGTTGCAGTTACTATGGAAAATTCCAATTCAGTCCTTAATAATCTAGCCTTGGGCATAAAATGAAATGCAGTAAACTACAGCATATGAGACACATGAGGAGGAGGCTATGGGCTGCCACAAACAGGCTCTTTCCTCAGAACTCCAGAGGAAACAGCAAGGGAGGGGAGGCTCATGGTCTGGGGTCTCCTCTCAGCTGCCCCGCTGCGGAACCGCCATGGAGATACATCACATTCACATTCAACCTTCACGGAACTGACCAGTCTCTGTTCATGTTTCTAGGTCATTCCGGTGGTGGTGTGGTCCCCTCCACACTGGTTCTCATTTCTCTGTCTTTTGCCTATGTCCTTCGTGGTTAGACTAAATCCCTCAAATCATCTGTAATGTACTTTCATAGTAAGCGATGTTCATGTCCTGCAACTATGAAGTCCGGGTTCTGAACGTGGGCCAACACAGGGAAGGCAGACTGACATGAAGATGCTTTGTCAACGAAGGACTGCTGGTTCATGGAAATAGCGTACTGAGAAGTGGCAGCAGTGGCCAAGGCAATGTGTGAGTGTCCGAAACCAAGTGACAGGTCCTCAAGAAGCTCCAGGCCAGGAAGACAGAAGGAGGTGGGAGGTCGCATCAGGAGAGGACAGACAGCACTCTTGGAGGTCCCCAAGAGAAAGTGACACCCTGCCCAGGGCTGAAGACTGAGCCTGGACCCCTGAGCCCAGCACATACAAATCCTGGAGCTGACGCCCAGTCGCCGGGTGTTGGGTGCAAGAGACTGGTATGGGAAGAGTGAGAAGTGACACTGGGCAAAGCTGGAGGAGTGGGGATCAGAGAGTGAAGGAGCAGTGTGAAGCCAGTTTGAGGAAGAACCAGCAGGGCAGGAGGGGGCTCCGTTCACTGCCTGCGGGTGACCATGGAGTACTTGGAACAGTAACGTGCATGTCCAGAAGACTGAGTCTTGCTAGCGAGAGATAAACCAGAGATAAGGAACTGGAGACCAGCTGAGAGGATTTAACAGGTGACAGTTGGTACCCAGGGTGATTGGTGGCACTAGGGATAGGGGGCAGCTGTGAGAGAAACATCCCACGTGGCAAATCTGTGTAACATGGCAGTATGAAGAAGGGATTAAAGATGGCGCCACGGTGGTGGGTGATCTAAATGGAAACAGAAGTCAAGGGAGCAGCTGGTTTTGGGGAAAAGATAGGATTACCATCAAAAAGTTGCGTTTATACTATTTTAAAAAATAGTAAAAAATAGTCTAATAGTAAAAAAATAAATTTTTCATCTTTTTCTTCTTAGAACATGAGAAATACTTTCAAAGAAGAGAATAATGGGCCAAAGGATTCAACACACCAAGGCATTCTTAAAGGACTAAGAGTAGTCCTATCTAATAACAGATGCTTAATAAATACTTAATGAGGCCATGAGCAATAAACCTAGTCAATGATTTTGCTAGAAATTCAGGGAATCCAGATTGGACAATAATTTTTCTCTTCCACTTCAAGTTGTACCTTTTTTGTAGCAGAAATTGAGAGGAAACACCTAAGAAGGTGGTTAAAAAGGAAGCCTGCTTCTAGAAATGAACAGTCCTTACGTGTGGCCAGACGGTGGTGACAAAAGAAAAAGGTATCAGAGATTTGGGTTTTTTCTGCCATCAAACTTAGCCTTAGATTTTTCTTTGGTAAAAATTCACTTGGGTAGAAGTTGAGTCTATAACGTAAGAATGTCTTTGAGTTTAATGGCCTAGTATTAGAGTAAAAGAAACAAACGAGAAATGAGAGATTGTAACTTGCCTCAGTCAGACAGATTCAACACTCTTATATCCCAAATGCTGATATTTTTGGTTGGAAGGAATTTTCACTAGAGCTTTACCAAAATACTGGAGGGTTCACTGGGTCAACTCCAGATGTCCAGAAGACATCTGTCTGCCTCTCGGCCTTGACCTCACAACTCAATTTGACATCATGACATCAACTCCATTGATCTTTGGGGCAGGCTTATCAATTTATCACCTCTTGTTTATCAATACCACAGTGGTGCATAAAGACTTGCTCTTTGTCTTTTTTCTTTGTTGAAATCACATGGCACAAATGACCAGTTTCCTGTTAATCATGCTCATGAGACTCACATAGCTCAGAGAAGCGTGGACAGGAATCAGTCTCCAGAAAAGCGCATGCCACATGCAACTGTAGAGAATTTGAAATTTAAAAAATGCTGAAAAGGAAAAGTTCCTCAACTTTCCAACCATATTTTTCATTTGACTTTTCTGATCATTGAAGAGCCCAATGGTAACTGCTTTTTTCTCGATCACTCGCTGCGTGTGTTTGTTTTAATGGTAGTTGTCAGCGCAGTGGCTTTAACAGAAGTGGTTTCCAACCTTGCTTAAGTTGCTTTGTTCTTGCTATTTATATTTGCCTCCACATGTGAAGTTAACTCTCCTTTAAGTGTATCTCCACTTTATTTATCATGTCTATCAGATTTGCTAATGTTCCAAAAATACCCAGGGTGAGGCTGAATGATGGAATTTATCACATGGTTGCAACACTGGGTCTATGAAAGCACCACCTGGTCTTACTGGGCAGGGGGAGTGTGAGGGGCCAGCACACTGCTCCATGGCGCAAGGTCAGCTGCTGAGTGAGTGGTGGAGAATGGACTCTGTCGTCCAGGGCTCTAGGCTCTCAAGTCACACCTAATGATCATTAATTTCCACATCGAAGCACCAGTTCTAAGTCTAGACCTGAAGACTCAGTGAGAATGACCAAGGGCATGCCCAGCTTTAAGTAAAAACCTAGGACAACTGTATACTCTTAACTGGCCATTCAAGGTTGAAACCTGCCAGCCGGTTTTCAAGCATGTTTCCATCCAGGGACATATTGTATCCAGTGTCATCCACACACAGAACATGTTCTAAGCATGCCTGTCCTCGTGAGCATGCCCTTTGTCTCCAGCAGGACCACAAACTGAGGGTTTTCAAGGCACCGACCTCCTGTGCCCTCGTCACAGATCAGAGCGGTGAGAACAGCGTCCAAGCGACGCTGCCTACGTGCGCACGCCCAGTTCAGCCAGGCGCTGTCTGTGTGGCCATGGGCACGGACTCGCCTATCGGTGCCTCGATTTCCCCCCCTTCATAAAAAATGGCACCCTCTCCTTCACAGGGTGTTTGGAGACTGCAGTGTGAGAACACACATAGAGTGCGAGATGGCACCCAAGCTGTGCCAAGCACCACAGAAGGATCAGCTCTTTACCTTCATTCCCCCCCCCCCCGACTGTATAACGAGCTCCAGATTCTGGGCTAAGCCAAGGAAGGGCCAGAACCCAAAATCAGGCAGTCCATCTCTGCACTGCAGTTCTTAAGGATCGTATGAGACTGTGCCACCAGGAATTGGTATGTCCAGAAAAGCCTACAGAGTGTGACAATGCCAAACAGGTCATCTTGAGTACCCAACCCACCCCCACTCACCAGCTGATAAAATCCTACATGGAAAACCCAGAAGTAATCATCCTCTGAAAAGACTGGCAATGTACTAGTAACTGATCTCAAACCCCAGATCCATGGTTCAGAAGAGCTGCCCCCAGCCACAGAACTCCTAGGAAGGGACAGAATTCTAGAAATTTTGCATCCCGCAGCAGAAACATCCAAAGAACAAAGGTGTGAAGATGCCTTACTATTTCTGGTCTTGCTGCTATTAACCTGCCAGGTGACAATTTATTTGGACTCTGCCATCCAGTAATCAGTCCACATGGCAAAAAAACAAAAACAAAAACAAAACAAAGCAAAAAAACCTGTATTTGAAACACTGACAATGACTGGTCACTAACTGTCCCTCTGTAGAATGTGAATCTACCCCCAGTGCGGCCCCACAAGCATGGCCATGGAAAAGGCCCCCTGCTGACCACGGCCTGGGCAGTGGTGGTGATCAGGCCAACACCTGGCTGAGCCCCAGGTTCGTTCTGCACAAAAGAGAAGGGGCCCTCCTTGCCCCCCTGGGAGATCACTCATTCTTCCCTTCATTCAATAAATACTTATGGGTACCTTTCTGTACCACGTATTACTCTCTGCTTTAGCAATACAGGAGAAAAGAGAAGAGAATGAGGGGTGCCTAGTGGTTCTTTAGCATGGATGAATTATTACACTGATGTCTGCCGTCCTGTCTCCCTGTTTCCATCCCCAGAAATTCTGACTGGCCTGGACTGGGGTGGGGACTAATCTATGTTTTCTAGAAAGCCAGGCTCAAGGGTAGAGTCCCTCAAGAAGATCACATCTCCCTGCTTCCAGGTACGTCCCTCCAGAGTCTCTTCTCCTACATAACTGGAAATGCTTTGAAAGAAAAAAACAAAACAAAGAAACCAAAACGTGTAAAATGTTCCACTTCTTTTAACACCTATATGCTCCTGCCGACAGCTTCAAGAAGGCCAAGGCCTAGAGGGGTCACTTCAGGTTTTGGAAAGATTTAAGTTTTCCTTTAGAAAAGTACTTTTAGGGTTCTCATGTACGCAGAGACTCACTTCCTGATCATCAGTATTGCTTATTCACTATGCTGCTAACTTCTCTTCATGAACCTACACATCCGTTCCCATTGGCCTTTCACTGCTTTTCCCACACTCCTGGTGAAGGAAGGGGCCATCTGATCCGAGGAGGTACTGGAGAGATTAAAATGTAGAAGGAGAACACAGAAATATAAACTTAAAACAGGATTACTCATTAAATGTAATACGTGCCCTTACTGAGTTGGGGGCTTCCTAGAGCATGAAGCCATATGATGTCCTGCCTCGGAGGCCTGTCCTAGCCCTGATGAGCTGTCAGGCTCCATTCTGGATAGGATCAGAAGGGGCTGCTCCAACAGCCCTTAGAGAACCCAAAAGCTGACAGCAGGGGCTCTAAGTAAGTAACAGCAAGCAGGATGTGATGCCATTTACGGCAACTAACTTTCTTAAGGACCACCCTTCCTCTCCTGTGCCTGTCTGTGCGGTTCTCACCCTCCTGTTCCCCTTGCTCTCTAGTTCTTCATATTTCTCCATTCCCCTTTTCCTTCTGCTCTACGTTCATCACGAACAAGACGTAATGTAGAATTCTAAGTATTGATCTTATTTATAATTTTAGATAGCATGTACTCAATTCAAAGTAAAGAGAAACGAAAGTTAACTGATTTATTCAAAAGCCGTGCGCCGAACACTTCCCCCTGAAGTAACCGGACTCACCAGCGTGCTCCAGACCCTCCACGGATTCTGCTGCCCACCCCCCGGCCCAGCTCCACCCCACCCGCAGGTCAATGGCTCCTTCTCTATAGCAAAAACCAGAGTCCAATTAGAAGGCGAGATTAGCAAAGACTCCACACTTTAAAATGTTTTTGTCAATCCAAGCTCTTGAAGTTTTTGCATTAAATTCTTTGTGAATTTTGCCCCTACCACGTCCCACTCTCGAGCACAGAGCTGGATAATATAACACCTGATGGACTGGTACTCCCCAGCAAGTCCTGTCTGCTACAACCCAGATGTCATAAGGGCCCCACCATACTGCATGATTAAATATACAGTTGGCCCTTGAACAACGTGGATTTGAGCTGTGCAAGTCCATTTATAGGCGAGTGCTTGGGTTTTGTTTTTCACTCCAGTACTGTAAATGTATTTTTTTCTCTTATAATTTCCTTTCTCCAGCTTGCTTTATTGTAATAATATAGTATATAATATATATAACATACAAGATGTGTTTATCGACGTTATCGGTAAGGCTTCTGGTCAACAGAAGGCTATGAGTAGTTAAGTTTTGAGGGAGTTAAAAGTTATATGCACATTTTTGACTATGCAGGGTTTAGCATTCCTAAGCCTCATGTTGTTCATAGGTCAGCTGTATACACCATTTCTGAACCATATACTCATTTTTGTGAGTGTGTGGGTCATCTCTTTCTCTTCCATAAGCACAGAAAAAAAGTTTAAGGTAATACTGTGTAACACTCAAACTCAAGATAGTTATGCCAAGATTCACAAGATCAGAATCTCGACATGGTTTTACTTATTAACCTCAGAAAACCATACCCCTCTCCCTTCCATTCATCTGATTCCTACCCAGATTTCAAGAAACAGCCACATTTCCCCCTAATCCAAAGATCCAGGTAACACAGAAAGAATCCTTGGACACCGCGAATATGGTACACCCATCGTAAGCCTTCTAAAAATACCATGGGTCCATGGGTAAGGCCCCAGCTGTGAGGATACTGGGATATATATATCATTATATTCTTACACCAATTAGCAAGCATCAAAGCTGACCAAGTTCAGGAGAAAGGAGGTGCTTCGGGGGACCTCATCTATAATCACTTATATTTGTGTACAGAGAGAACTGACGCACATCAAAGAAGACTGGCTCCTGCATTAGGCCTGCTCTTCCGAGTCCCCCGGGGAGGCGCAGTGGGCTGGTGCAATCCAGAGATGCATGTTTTTCCCCCAGCACCTGGTATGGTGCCAGGTCAGCCCAGACACACAGGTGCTTTTCTTCATGTCAGTGAAGGCAGCAGGAGGACTGGAGTAGACCTGGACTATCACAGAGGCCACCCAGGGAGAAGAGGCTAGGGCCACGGTCCTAGAACATGGACCACGGGAACTGAAGATCCAAAGCAGGGATCGACCGTGGCATGTTCTAGAGACAGAGCAGGAACTTGAAGCCTGGACGAGCAGGACCTGCAGGATGAGGGATGGAGAGCTGAGGGCAGGGGATGTGAGAATGCCAAGGTCAGGGTGGGAGCAGTGGGAACAGAAAAGAAGAAGCCAAGAGGTAAAGCAATAGGAAGGAAAAACAAAAACCAGTGAGACCTAGAGAAGACTGGCTTTGAAGAATTAAACTAGAGAATAAATCAGATAAAGTACTGCCAGCACCCGCTAGGGTGCCCTAAAAACAGAGAGCGAGGGACTCTCCACCATCCTAAGCTGGGGCATGGGTCTCTGTACCCCACTGCAAGCCAAGTTCAGTCGTGCATGGAATCGTGGGTGCCCTTGCTCCATGCGTGGCCAATGGGAGCACAGCAGCTGTATGTTTCTGGGTTGAGTACGGCCCACCTCAGGGTCTCAGGTCATGGCCCATGGCCTCTTGTTAGGATTCTGTACTGAGGCTCCTGGGGCCGTAATTTTTCTACGTTTTGCTCTCCACTTATAAATAGAAGCTGATTATAGGAAATGCTCATTTCTCCCCGTCTTTCTTGGCTTTGCTACCTCTGCAGTAAACTCAAGACCTTGCAAAGTCTATGGTTTGGTTAGACCAAGGAAATGCAGGAGATGCACTATAGTGAAAAATACAAGGGGGATCCATTTTGATGGTAATCGATGGGCCCTCACGTAGTCTTGCCAGAAAGGCAGATTGCATCTTCAACTCTAAATCATTGCAATTGCAGTGACTGGTTACCTCCACGCAGAAATCCCGCCCTGGGTGTTCCCAAATGGTATCCTGAGATTCGACTCCGAGAAACAGCAGGGAAAACATAGACTCTTTTGACAGTTAGTTTTTGGAAAAAATCAATGTTCTAGTTTTAGCTCAAGGATATATCATGAGTGAAAACATGCCGTTTAGTAAAAAAAAACATACAGATTCGTCATAATCAGTAAAGCAAAACATTCCACAATGTACATGTTTTCATTGGAGAATCCCATAAAGCCTAAGTAAGGGGAGGCCACCTCTTCCACAGCCTATCAACTCCAGCTTCCTAGCGCTGGGCTCCAAACTACCAGCCGGTTGTTGCTTAATTACTGCGAACCATCCAGGAAGTAGAGTAGGTGGGACATTTGCTACAATAATCTCTACGTACCTATGAGCTACATTCAAAGCAAGAGCGCTCACATTTAACATCTTTTCTAGCTGTCCTGCCTCCTGGGGAGGAGAGAGGAGCAGGGAAATTAGTCCCTTTTACTAATCTTACGTATGATTTTGGTGGGTTGCTGGAACCAGTTTTTCTGGACTCTCCATGGCCATTATTAGTTTGCAAAGCTAACTGCCGCAAATAAAAGTCGTTTCCTACGCTGATGTAACATCTCACTTGGAGGAGGCATTTATCCCAGTTGATTTTCGCCAACATCAGAAAATTTTGCTAATTCATTTCTACTCGTTTAGATTCCATTTGGACAGAGGATAAGCCGAGGTTAACATCAGTATAAGCTTAAGATCAAAGAACTAAGTAAATAGTGAAACAAAGAAGGAAATCTGGTTTGTTGAAGAGGGCCATTTTCTCGTTTCTCTAAACCTCAACACCAAACCCCAAGCATCCGTGTATAACGTGGCTGGTTCACTTCCCCTCGTTAGATGGTTCCCCACTCATTAGAAACAGGCCAGTGTGAGTCTGTGCGGCAAAAGTGATTTACACTATGGGGCTGAAGTAATCGACAGCAGGTTTTCTGTTGGTGGCAATGTGTTTTCTGAAATCACGGATATGCATGAACAGCGGGGAGGGGGCACCTAGGGTGGTTTTTCTTCTGCCTCAAGCCTGCATCAAAACTCCACGAATGCCCCTTTTCCCTACTTCTGACTGGACGCTCATCCGTTCTTAATGATGGAGGCCTGACTGCAGTCTTCCACAAATCAAGGGAACTGGGCATGACTTGGCCGTGTTTCCTCCCACACCGCAGCAGGATGGAAGCAGCCTCTTCCCTCGGTGCTCAATCTCAGAGGGGTATGTGTTTTCATTTCGTTACCCCATTCCAGTCCTCTTGAATCAGTGACCTTTGAAGAAGTGAACAAACGTCTGGAAAAATATCATTTCAGTGTATTAAAGGAAATTAAACGGGATAATGAATCTAACTAAGGCACAGTCCAAAATCTATAGCAGTTAGCTTTGCCCTGAGGAAGGGAGGACTTCCATTTTGGAAGAATTAATCAGCGCCTATAAAATAGGCCTTAAAGTTAACTGTTTCACAACACAAATGAGTTCATTTGATGGGTGAGATGCTGTCTTCCTTTCCTCTCCCTCCGGGAAGCTGAATATTAATAAAGAAGGGTAGGTTCACTGTCCGCCCCCCACCCCCGTCCTGACTAGCCTAATGCCCAGGCATTCCCTCAGCATATGGAATAAAATGCTGACCCAATTAATTTTGAATTCCAGCCAGCATCTGTGACTCCAAGGTGTCTCAACAGTGGGAAAGCCGCTAGAAAAACCAATAATATCATACAGTCCCCTTCCTGACTCATCGGATTGCCTGCCTAGCTCTTCTGCTCTCTCCCCTGACTGATGGGACACTAGGGGGTGTCTTGGCAAGGCCAGCACCCTCACCAGCCGCCACGGCCAGTCAGCTGCACCATGCCACGTATACCATGGCACGGGGGCCAAACCGGAAACCCCTCAGTCGTGCAGACACGTTAAGAATGGAGCTCATCCAGTGAGTCTCCTGTCAGCTGTGGAGATCCCGGATCACTTCAGAAAATGCAGAGGATACGTCACATCCATTTTATTTCTAATTAAAACAGATGGCAGATCTCCTCCCAGTAGTGAGTTTGCTCATGTACTGACATCTTCGACTAAACAGCCCTTCTCCTAAGCCCCTGGGGCACATGTATGTACACATGTGTACGCAAAGATACGTACATGTCGGCATATATGCTACACACGCAAACACCATCAACCCTCTGAAATTCATTTTCTTTCTTTATTCAAAGTGTCCTCAAAACAATAAAAGATGACCTTTGGGAGATGGCGTGTACCCAAATCTAATCATTTCTGGGTTTTTCTTCTTCTGATCCAAGTGTTTATACTTTCTAGCGGCCTGATCTGTCATCCTGCCTAAGGCATGACCTGACTTTGCCCTGTGGTTTTTTTTTAATTGGCAAACAATAATATCGCAGCTCCCCCAACAAAAACCGGAAAACAGAAGGGAAGATAAATCTCCCAAAAAGCACTATCTTAATACCACAATGATGACCATGTGGGTTCATTTTCTTCCAGTACAATTTGGGAGACTGCTTTCTTTCACTTAACATGATTTCCTAAGTGTTTTTCTATGATACTAAATAATCTTTATAATTATCATTTTAATGGCCACACTGGATGTATGTACACCATCATTTACTTAACCGTTCACCTATTGTTGGGTATTTAGTTGCTTCCATTTTTCACTCCTTTAAGCTGGAAAGAACATTTTTATATAAGCTATTAATTTAAAGCAGCATGCAGACAGCACTCTCCATCACTAATCTAAAAATACAGCGTTTATATATTTACAACTCACATTTGATTATACACTTTAATTGGAGGGTAATTAAGACATTTGCATTCAAACAGCTCCTCGACACCAGCTCTCCCCAAGCCAGACGCACTCCACCATGACTCGCCAGATTCACCTCAAGACGGCACAGTCCAGTGAATTCCAAAACACCATTTTCGTATGAAAAATAAACTTTATGAACTCCTGCTGCTTTGGAGCCAAGAGATTAACTCCAAGAACCAGAGCCCGTGGTCCTCGGAGGTGACAAGGCCAAGGCGAGCTGTCCCCGAAAATGCCACTGTGGCTTCCGGAGGGGTCCAGCACTCCCAACAGCTCTCACTAAGTCTATGCCCAGGTGCTCTGCATAACCTGCACCCAGATACCTCGTGACAAACAGGCGAAGGAAATTGCTCAGACGAGTTCCAGCGTTGGATGCCTTCTGACGTTCATTACAGGGCACAGCCTGCAGGCTACAGATTTCCCTGGGCAAGGGAGGGGTTCAGTGCCTGGGATTTAGAGGGATGCAGGGAGTGGCCCTTGAGCTGCGTGACTCCCAGCAAATTACAAAAAAAAAAAAAAAAAAAAAAATCTGGAGCCTCAATTTCTCGATCTGCAGCTTGAGGCTGGCAAGAGTGCCTCCCCTGTGAGGCTGTCCTGGGGGTCAAGGAGGAAAGCCAAGTGCAGCGCCAAGGACGCTGGCATTTGGTGAGGAACAGAAGTACGTATGGACTGCACGTTGACATCACACTGTAACATATGCACACTCATTTGCTGAATGAATGCGTGAAGGGATGATGGATGAATGAAGGGAGCCGGAAGGTTCGACTTGTGGGACCTCTTCTGTTAGAATACCCATTTCCTTTCATGACAAAACCATTTTCCTAATAATCACTACCAGCCCCCACCCTACCCCAATAAACAGTAAGTGAATACCCTGGAAAGGTATAACCATTTAATAGGAAAGTAATTCCTAATGTCCAGGAAAATTCCATTCTACAGTTTTAGAAAATGCCACCCAGCCACCAAAAGGAGCGCAGATCTCCATCTGAAGTCCAAATAAGTCAACTACAAGAATCCCTTGACGTCCTTATCAGTGAAATGAGGACAATTCACTTTCTACTACTTGAAAAACAAATTCACCAGCAGACTACCCTGAGGAAAAAAAATCCTCTAAGTATCACCATCATTTTTACTAATAAGAAAATGATTTTTATATACTTAGTAACTCCCTGTAAAACAGAGAAGAGCTTAGAATTGCTTTATTATTATTATTTTGCCACTGGCAATTAATTTTTCTGATTTGTTTTATTAGTTTGATGGTTGAGTCCAAGATTCAGAATATCTTTCCAAACCAGCAGACTGATGTAAGAAAATTATTTCAGTGCAGTTCCTGGCAAATCGCGATGATGAATAGCATGGTAGGACAAACTTATTCAGATGCACATTTTTCAGGAGTGGCAGGGAAAAGGCTGAAAAATTACTAGTAAATTGCTTTTTGTAAAAATGCTCTCCCTTTCAAATTTTCCTTGGTAGGAAGGTCTTCTGCAGAATGATGGCACAATATCGTCTGGCATAGCTGGACAACAAAGGCAGTTCGAGAATGATTATAAGACGAGAGTTAAGATTTAATTTTCTCATTATGCCCCCACGTCCCCCATACTCTCCCCACACCACGCCCTTTTGTGTGCATCATTTTAACCTGTTGGGATAAGTGTCTGTAAAAGATATATATTATCTCTCCTTAGCAGGCATGTTCTATCTCACCCACTGTCCAGAATCTAGTCCTCCCAACACAGAGCCAAGAGATGATATGGCTCCGGTCTGTTCCTTTCCTTTCCTCGTCTCTCCAAAACTGCCCAGTGTTTCCAGTTCCAAATTACTAAGGCCTCCAGCTATCCTCAGCACCCAGGAAAGCTCTAAAAGCCAAAGAAGTCTGCTTCTCTGTCTTCTCCAGACTACCTACGAGAGCGACCATTGGGACTAATTCTTTTGTCAGAGGACAGACACACAGCTGTACACAGTGGCATGAGGATGGGGCTCCCACCTGGCTCAGCACAGAGCTGGGGCGTTTACAGATCAGCCCTTCAGAACAGGCACCTTCCCGACCACCCATGCCCCCGGGTGCCTGGACATACCATCTATTCCTGGCCATTCGCTCTGCTCTCCCAGGCCTTCCTTTTCAGGGACACACTCCAGCCACCCAAGATGAAAGGTCTAGTGTGGTGGTTCTTCCCCGTGGATGGCTATGCCCCTCCCCCGCCCCCATGGCCATCTGGCAATGTCTGGAGACATTTCTAGCTGGCACACTGGGAGGATGCTCCTTACATCTAGCAGGTAGAAGTTGGAATGCTGTTAAACATTTCTCCGTGCACAGGAGAGCAAACGGTCAGGCAGCCCAAAATGCCAGGAGTGCCAAGGCTGAGAAACCCTGGCCCTCTGACCTAAACCAGATTCTGCAGAGCTGATTGCTGTCCTCCAACAAGATTGCCCATTCATGGTCATGGCATTAAGTGATGAAATAATTCAGTTCTCTCTTAAGTCGTTTGTTCAGGAACTCTAGTGGAGACTTGCAAAGCGCCAGCACCATGCTGGCCTGTGATGAGAGGCCAGGTTAACGGGGTCCCTGGACTGCAGGGAGAGGAAGTTCTAGAACACACTCTCATATGGGGGCTCTGGGCTTCTCCCCACTTCTTTCCTTCACCGGACCACCATGCCCACTGGCCTGCAATCTTAACCCAGTAAGAACTAAGGATATGGGGAGGTGTCTTGCCTGTTTGTTGGACATCTGACATTATGAGAAACAGCATGAACTCAGGCATCAGGGAGATCAGGATCCTGCTTCTGCCTGTATGTCCTACTTGCTGTGTGCTATTAACAAGTGACATCACCTCTCTGAACCCCACTTTGCTCTGTCAAATGGGCTGCATGGCACTGAAGGTGTTAGGTATAGCCTTCACACATCAGCGGAGTTCCCGGTGGCCCACACACTCACTGACATCTGGAGTGGCCGCCACCAGTCACCCAGTTCCTTGTAGCAGTCCAGAGAAGTATTCCTGGAGGTTTCAGTCCTGGGTCCATGGGCTCCTCCCAGGACAGCCCGAAGGTCTGTCGACGGGTGGACTGGGCTGTGCAGCCTGGGCCTGTTCCTGTTCAGCTAGCTCATGCCTGTGACCTTGCCTCTCTGGACAGGGAGCTCCAATGCCAGGCCCCTGCACACCCCAGTCCCTCCCATCTAACTATTTTCTTCTCAAACACTAACTCACAAGCAACATAACTATATTTTCTTCCTTTAAGTTCAGCCTGCAAGAAAATTCTTCCACGTGCAATGAGCAGCTGTGAATCTGCCTGATAAAGTGAAGGCATTTACCCCACTGGTATTCCCCAGAGGGATCATCGGCCACCTGCACCTTTTTAGATGCATTTAATAATTCAGCCCAAGATGAATTTGCATGATTAACATAAAGCCTTGTGATTTTATTTTCTTTCAGGATTTAAATACTGAAACAACCACCATTGTTTTCATTTTCAGAGGTTGTGATCAAAACACAAAACTTGATTCTAGAATGAATAATTTCTTTAAAAAAAAGTATTTTCAAATACCACTCTCCATAGAATGCAAAGAAAAGAGCGATGGATGCAGGGAAACCCATGTTCTCTCTAGGGCTAGTGTTAACCCATTAGAAGCAAGCCACACCACAAAGAGTAATCCTTTCCAGTCCTCCCATCGAGCCGTATGCCCTGCTGTCCCATGACATCCGTAATGGCTAAGACAAATGCATTTATCTCAGTCCCTCAGGCAGGGCTCTCCATATTTATCTGATCAGGACCTTGAATCACCAATAAGAAAACAGCAATTCTCTTGGATTCCAATAATAGATTAATCACGTCATCCTCAAAAACTAGTAAAAACCCAAACTGAGTAAGATGCATTTGGAAAACCATCTGCCTATGAAGTGGGGACGTGTATGTGAAATGATAATTTGCAAAACGGAAGAGGCAGCGTCGTTGGGCTTCTTGATGAATATAGTAAAACAGGTTTGTCTAATGGGGAAACATGCATTACTATCAAAAGAAACGAGTGTATCCCACATGGAAAAGCAAGCAGGCTTTAATATCTGAGAAGCATTTCAAGCTGTGCCTACCAGCAATTCTCCGCCTGTCTGATTTTCCTTAACATAAAGGCCAACCTCACCTGTTTAAAAATAATTAGGAAGCAGGCAGTAGTAACGTTCGCTCGAAGTTTGTGCTGCCTGTGGGTTCGCATGTGTGTTTCTATTTCACTGACGCCTGTGTTGATGTTTCTGAACGCAGGAATCATGGTCAGTAAGGAAAGCGGCAAATGTGTACTCACGACATCAGAGAGTGAGGTGGAGCCTGCCGCCGGCCTGGCCCTGGAGATGAAGTATGCCCTGGATCCCAACCGGCAGATTAAAAAACGGAATAAAGCCCTCCAGGTGCGATTTAAGGATATCTGCGAGGCGCAGAATGAGCAGAGGGACACGCAGCTCTCGGCGGGACAGCCGGGCGAGAAGCGGGAGGCCAAGCCCGTGTCCTACAGGGCAGCCTACCGCAAGTACATGACCGTGCCCGCTCGGAGGTCCATCCCCAATGTCACCAAGAGCACAGGCGTGCAGACCTCGCCAGACCTGAAAAAGTGTTACCAGACCTTCCCTCTGGACCGCAAGAAAGGCAATCTCAAAAGCATCCCCCCTGGGGATGCCTTTAAAAGTCAAAACAATGGGTTTGCAGCGGATGCAAAGGAGAAGCTCGAGGAAGGACCCGGGGAGGAGGCCCGGCCGTGCGGTGCCGGCCGGGTGCACAGGACGGCAGCCTTGGTTTTCCACTCTGATGAACACATGAACGCGCTGGACCAGCCTGCCGGGGTCAACTGTGCAGAGCCATGCAGAAACCCTGACGTGCACAGCTGCCGAAATGAGCCTCTCCAAAACTCCGCCCGGCCTCCCTCCCAGGAGCCTGATTACCAGCTGCACGGAAAAGCAAAGCACGACAGGACGACACCGGACACCGAGGAAGCCGCTCTGTCGGCCCACGGGACCGTATTTAAAACCGAGGTGGCCACCGTTTATGCACCTGCCTCCAGCGCAAAGGCCCCCGAGGCTGCCTTGTCAAACTCTGCTGCCACAAGCGAGTGGCCCCTGTGCCCAGCGGCCGACCAGGAGCGGAGGAGAGCCTTGCGTCTCAATGCGCTCCAGGGCCCCCAGGGCCCCGAGGCGGCCTGCTCGCCCCCGATGCAGTGCCTGTTCCCCGAATGTAGCGAGCAGCCCCCACAGACTCGAGCCCCGCCGGGGGAGGAGAGCCAGCCTTGTCCCACGGCTGCCGCTGTGGGTGAAGAAGGCCGACAAATCGTGCCTCACACGGAAGTCGTCGATCTGAAAGCACAGCTGCAGGTGATGGAGGACCTGATCAGCTCCAGCCAAGAAACCATCAAAGTGCTCTTGGGGGTCATTCAGGAGTTGGAGAAAGGAGAGGCCCATCGGGAAGGGTATGTATGCCCACGTTTCTCATGAAGCTGGGCGGGCTCACCACCCCCAGGGTCCCTCCGTAGCCTCCAATGACCAGATGCGTAGCAAGACTAATGCCAGCATTTCTGTGAACAGGTGATAGTCCGAGGGCAGCGCAAGCTCAGTGGGGTCCCAGTTTACTTTATAAGGCTAGGCTTCACTGCATACTCGCCGTAAAGATTCACTTGGTGGTTGGCATTCATCTGCCTGGCCTGGAATTCAAGTCCTGTACCTCTCTTTTGAATGCATGAATTGATGGGTCTTAACTTTGTATGCCCTAGGACGAAAGGTTTAGGATATGAAGTATAGGTACGCCAGCCCAAAATATCTAAGTAAGAAACCACTCGCCTCTTAGGAATATTTCGGAAGAGAAAAGAAAGAACTGAAATGGCATTCTGCAAAGCAGATGCTGACTTGGTTATATTAAATCATTAGAGTAACATAGATATTCAGGACTGTACAAGGTTTCGCACAACAGAGGATGTGTTTCTCTGTCCCGCCATGGAGCTCCTAGAAGCAATGCATACCCTCAGTCAAGCCCTCTCTGTGTGTGATTAGGAGACCGTACCTTTCCTCCCGAGGGTCTCATCTGTGGAGCTGGGCTACAGACGGAACATTTCCAGTCGGCAGCCAACACTGTCCAGCCTTGGTAACAGATTGCTAAACTGTGTTTCCCATCTTTTGAACTTAAAATTGTGCAGCAGCAAATTTAAAAGCAAATGACCTAATGGTAGGATGCTAGCCTTGAGCCCCTCAAGGGGGGCCTGGCAGTGGGCTTTGCTGAAACCAGGGTGCCAGGAGTACTCTAGTTCCAGGCTTCTCGAAACAGTGCACACGGCTTACTGGCCTTCGTCCTGACTGCCAGGTTTTCTGTTTTCCATTTCCCCTTGACACTGTCTGGATTCCCTGCAGCAGCCCATGATCTGGAGGTGGGATCTGAGGAAGGGCCCTACTACCTCATG
The DNA here is from genome assembly GCF_003265705.2 of Callorhinus ursinus. Classification (NCBI taxonomy): domain Eukaryota; kingdom Metazoa; phylum Chordata; class Mammalia; order Carnivora; family Otariidae; genus Callorhinus; species Callorhinus ursinus. Next base: position 5,660,361 of record NW_027397120.1, read on the forward strand.
GGGTTAGTTCCCCACCCTGGGGGTCCTACCCCTGGTGAAGTGAGCTAGCAGCCAGTACGAAGGGAAGCCAAGAAATGCATCGTCAGGGCAGCAAACCATCGGTAAACAGAAGTTTCCTCAAGAGGACTTCTGTGGTTCAGTTATACGGTGTTTGCGTATTGCAAACAAGGGGGAGGAAACAGTCTCCACAGTCCAAGGCAGCCAGTGAGGCTTAGGCCCTGGCTCCAGAGGCAAGGTGCCCGCTGCGGGCTCTGGACCCTGGTTTCCGGCTTCTCCAGCATAGTGCAGGTGGCCCATCTACAAGAGGAGTTGATCCCCAATAACTCGACCCCCCCATACAGAGTATCGTTTCCAGTCAGTGGTGTTCAGCTGCTGGCCATCAGTGGTAACCTAACATTACAGAATGTTTTCAAAAGGCCTCTTTCAGTCTTGGGTGTACATTTCCATTTTCATCCCATTTCAGTCATTTGGACTTGAATACGTACACATCCCGGAACAACACACTCAGGTGGGTCTACAAGGGATTGGTCGATCAGGAGACCACAATCCCACAGAAGAATTAAAAGTCCAAACAGGGACCAAATCAGACTTTGATATAGCTTGTAGTGACTGAAATCAGACAGCAAAATAGGAAGACATCAACATTACTCGCTGGGGGAAAAAAAAAAGTCACTGAATGGTATAAAGCCAAACGCATATGCTAAATAAATGTGTATGCTCACCAGGGTAGGTGCCGAACTAAAACCCTGCCAAGGCTGAACACCCACGAACACCCCAGGAAAGGAGAACCATGTTGAGCTACAGGCTCCTTACACTATTTGAACAACTGTAGAGATTTGTTTTAAATGGGATCCTCTGAGTTCTCTGCAACCCTGCCAGGCGACACAGTGCTCCTGCACTTACTGAGACATCTTTAGGTGGGAATTCTGACTCCAAGGATGTGGGGCAAGGGCTACACCCCTCTGTGCCCCACTGCTTCACCTGTAAGTGTGGGAGATCATCATTCATCCTACAGATGGAAGGAGAGGAGGACGCGGAGTGACCCTCCAATGTAGTCAGCCCAGTGCCAGGTGCATCTGAATGGGTTGAGATCTGCGGTGGCATGAGTATTGATTGGTCTGGCTGGTCAAAGATGCTGGGGTTTGGGGAACACTTAGCAGCCCCACATCTGAGTCCAGTGTGACGAATGTACCCTCCACACTCCCAGCACACAGGCTGCCATCAGTATTCTTCCTACAAGCCCTGAGCTGCTCGGTCCAGTGCAGTACCCACCAGCCACAGTGGCTAATGAAATTCAAATTCAGATTAATTACAATTGCAAATTCAGTTCTTCAGTTGTACTGGCAATATCTCAGGTGCCCAAGAGCCAATGTGATGACTGGTCACTGCATAGGACACAGAGCATTGCTGTAGTCACAAGAAGTCCTTCAGCCTGGTCTCCCCAAAACGGGGCACAGTGCCTGGCTCCTAACCGTGTTAGGACTGAGCACTAGAGATCAAGGCAAACAGTGAGCTGACTTTAAAATCAATCCCTAGTTCAGCTGCTGCCTGCTCAGGACAAGCTCGCTGCAGAGAGGCAGTCCCGAATCCCACCATCCGTCCCAGAGCCTTCCTTCTCACCTCTGTTTCTGAACCCTCTGCACTCAGATCACAGTGAGTCAAGTAGTTTCAAACCCCAAGGCCACCCTAAAGGTGGCCCCTCTTGCCAATGCCCGAGGCCATTAATTTGGTCAAAACTCCCATTTCCACCACTTTTCAATGTCAGGATGTGAGGGGATGTGAGCCTCGCAGGTGCGCAGAGAAGGGGCAAGCTCCTTTCCCGGGTGTCTGAGGCCAGCACAGAGCGGTGGGTGGAAGACAGGTGTGCTGGAACATCTTTATCAACTGGTTTGGTGGGGGGTGGATAGCATTTGCTGATTTCCATGGTGTAAATATTGCTACCAGGGCCAATTTCAATCAGCTCACAAAATCCTGAAACTTGACCATTCTGCCCCTACAAGAACCAGACCGTGCCCCTGATGGGCATGTCCCAGGATGGTCACTCTAAAGGAGGACTTACTTTATGTACCCCATCTGAGCCAGGGAATAAGGTGTTTCCCTTGCATCTCATGGCAAAAAAAAAAAAAACAAAAAAACAGGAAAACTTACTCTACTTTCCACATATTATATAGTCGTTATGTAACATGACAAAGAATTTCATGACCAAGTTAAAAAGATATGTACAGTTTTCCTTGGAAAATATTCTAGAGTTTAAAAAGTCATCAACAGTACAGAACGCTCAGAAGCTGGGTAAAATTTTTCTGCTCACCTTCTACCCTTAATTAAGCAAGGAGAACCTACTCTGTCAAGAATTTACCTGCATTGGGAGGGGACCCAGTGAGGACAGGCATCTTATGTGCATTGTGGAGCCCTCGACTTTGAATCCCACTGACAGATTCTGCCTCTACACCCACATTTCACAGGGAGGCCATGGGCTTGCTCTGGTGTAGGATGTTAGAACAAAGCCAGGGAAGGCAATACTCTTTGCACTTGGCTAGGTTCCACGGGCCAACTTACATTTCTTGAAGTTCCTTTCACTAGTGAGTCTGGACAAACTGCATATTGAGTCTGTCAGACAAGCCTATTGAAAGAGTTGTTTTGTGCATGGGAATTCCGGGGTCACCAACCCCAACCACATTCAGGAGTTTCCAAATTATTTTTCATGCGATTCATTCATCTCATTTGCTTATGTCAATTTCAAAAAGGCCTTGGCAGAGTGTTTTCAGCTTAGGGAAGTTACTGAATCTCAGGGAGCTCCAATTTCATCGTATACAAAACAAGGCTCCTAGAAGCTTAAAGACGATGTCTGCAAAGCTAGTCGCAGAAAGCAACACACAGTAGGCCTCAAGGAAAGGCCATGTCCTAATGTGAGCATTTCAGAGGAAGCATTCCATAAGGAGGTAGCTGTGCAAGAAGTATTCAAAATCATGCCTTTCGGGCCCTTGTAAAACGTTTGGGCAGATCACTAACATTGCTCGCTTCATGCAGTGAGGGCAGCATTTGGTCACTGTGCTGGTATGAATGCCAGGAATGATCCTGCTTATTTCAGAGCTCTCAATATTATTCTTGCCTCTTCCCAGGAAGTTCAGGGTCACACAGGCTGCCTCAGTAGGCCACTAATGTAGTTGCTAAAGGCCGCAAACCAGGCAAACGGGGCACTGAGTTTAAAAACCCAAGTACTTCTTATAACAGCCATAATTCCCCAGAACAGCCAGGGGCTGCTGGGCAGGAGACCCTCTGACCCATGGGCTGCAGGTCCAAAGTGCTCCCGGTGTGCACTCACTAGCAACTGCATGGGCACTTCGTGGGAAGATGGTTATTTACTTCTAAGACTGCACCCCAACACTCTGAATGTCTTCATGGGTTCCGTGGTTGGTGACAGCCTAATGAGACTCGGCTATTCAGAGAAGACCCGAAAACTACATGAGAAGCTTTAGTCGAGCTGTCATGCATGAGGGCAGGATCTGCTGTTGCCCAGAGTCAAGTAGGCTCTTTCACTGGTCACATCTCTCCTGGCGTCAGCTGGGTGTTACCTGCAGGCTTGGGTAATGAGAGTCAGGGAGAGAGCAGAACCCACGCCACTCTGGGCCGTCAAGTGTGAGGGATTGGCAGAGATGAAATCTGGAAGCCCGGAGGCTTTGCAGCTGTACTGAATCAGAGCAAATGTGAGACCATCACTTAAAAGAAGCAAAACCTCAACAACAAACCAGCCCAAGGACTCTAGCAGCTTGCAGGGAGGGCTGTAAACCCAGTGACCCAGTCTCCCGTTCATCTGTGCTACGGCTCCTGGGGTCCTGTCCAGCCGCTTCAGCCTCACTGAAAAGGAGTATTTCTCTGTGACGTGAGGTCCAGGGCACACAGGGATAGCAAAGAAAAATAAGCCAATGGAATCCCCCCCGAGATCAGGGGCCCTTTGAGGGCAGTGCTTACAGTGGCTTTGAAGACAAAGGAGGTAGGAATAAAGACCTGAGGGCAGCAACAAGCTAATGTAAACCCAGTGTGGAATCCTATGTTGTTGGCCCAGCTTTGCTTTTCTTTTAATCACTAAAGCAAGGGGGCTGGCCATGCAGCGGGTGAAGGTATATGCAGATACATCCAGAGGGCGGGCGGAAATAATCAGGCTTTCAGGATCTATGGTTATTTGAAGACCTCAGCATCACCTTTCAACCTGGCAGATGTTGGCATGCTTTTGGGCCAGACAGTAAATGTGTTTGGATTTGAAGGCCACACCGTCTACGGTCAAACGATTCGGCTCTGCCACCGTATCATGAACGCAGCCATAGACAGTATGTGCACAAATGAGGATACACAGCCAGGAGCTGGGTCCGGGCCACAGGCAGAGTGCGCCGACTTGTGCCACATGGTCGTGTAGAAAACCAGGTCAGTAGATGGGCGAGGGACGATCCCAGGTGCGTGACTGCCAGACTGACAGGCGTACAATTCACGCACTTGTTCAGAGGGCCTCTACCAAGAGTCTCCTGTGTGTTGAGCCCTGTGCCAGGCAAGGAGGGGATACAAGTCAGATGAGCTCAGGGCCCCACTCTGAAGCGTCCCCAGGTCACTGATGATCACTTTGTTCAAGCCTCCGCCTGACTGTTCATCCTCAGCCCATACAGCCTTCAGCATTCTGCCTGTGAACTCCATGCATGTTATTCATATCTGTGTAATTGGTATGTATGATACATACATGACGGCATGTCTTTAAAACATGAGAAAGGTCTCACTCTCCCACCAGCAGGAAGAGGTTATCACAGCACATAATTGTGCACCATGACTTGCTGTCACCTCGATACGCTATGTGGACAGAAAGGATACACTTGCTTTATCTTATGTCCCTGTATTGACAAATCACTCGGAATCAGGCACACTTCAGAAGGACCTGTCAGGGAAGGAGAAATCTCTCCAAATTTTCCCTAATTATCTATGTCCAAACAGAATAAATACTGCATCACAATTAGAGAGGAAGCATAGGGGGACAGTTGAAGTCACAAAGCAGAAAGACCCAACACGGAAACCCACATACCACTGTGGCGGCAGCCAGGGCACGAACACGGGAACCACAAAGGTCTGCACGTGAGATTCAGACTAGGAACATCCCAGAACCCCCCTCCAAAAGCTGAAGGAAAGGCTGGGCACAGTAAGGCATGTCCATCTCAGTGTGATCAGGCACCCTCTGGAGGGATGCTTGGCTTGTTCTGGCCAACACCCACCCACTGACTGAGATGGACGTCTTCCACCTGGTTAGCTGGAGGGCCCCGATTCGAAGAGGGCAGGTGGGTGGTGTTCGTGGCTCTGCAAACACCCCTCGTGGGTCTCCTCTGGAAGGAATGCCGTGTGCTACCTTCCCGGGCGGCTGGCATGATGCATCACAAAAACGCAAGGCACTGTGCGCTGCAAAGGGAAAGCAGCACCCGGCATGGAGACCAGGAGCAAAAAGGTCCTTATTCCCCGCCAAAGGCACTCCTGCCCCTCGGCGCTCCCTATCTGAACAGGAGAAAAGTGTCAGCACTTCATTTTCTAATCTTCTTGATAAATCAGTTTCGGTGTCTCTGCACATTTGTCGTCACCCAAACATTCCAGCCAGCCGACTGAGGTCTGTCTCCCACTCACTCCGTTTTACCGTTTTCTGGGAATGAGATCCAGGAGGGGAGCCAAGTGGAACGACCCGGGCTCTGCAGTCAGCCAGACCTGAGTTGGCAACTTTGCTCTGCCCCTCTCTCCCTTAGCTGTGCTTAGGCATGGTTATTAACCTCTCTGAACTTCAGCTTCTTCCTTTATAAAAGGGAGCTAAGAATACCTGCCCGTGGGCTTCTCAAATACAGAGGACAAGGCTCTCAATCCAGGGCTGTGTTTGCCCTCAGTAGAAGTTACCTCCTTCCAAGTTACTTTGTTACTGAGAAGCAGCCTTCCAAGTGCTCAAGTGGGGGAGGTTAAGCAAGGGGCAAGCCTAAACACTTTCAAGCGGGATTTTCCTGCTTTATGATACAGGCTGGTTTCTTTCTGAAGGTTAGGAGGGAGGGAGGATTACAAAGGGAGACATCAGCTGTGTTCGTTTTCAGAGACATGCACAGGCCATGCGGATCTGGCGTCATGGCCAAGGCGGGGTGCGGAGTTGGGAAACACAGGTCGGTCCCAGCTCATCTCCCAGCTACCTGTTCCCCTCAGGGGAGTCAGGGGACCTCAGAGCTCCTTTCTGCTCTAAGAACAAATCCTCCAGAGAGGCCTAACAACATCATCATTTCAGCCACTGCCTTACCTAAAAATTGACAGAGAGAGAGAAAGAATAAAGCAACAGAGCCCTCTCTACGGACGTCCTTCAATAAATGCATCCAGGGATCCCACTGTCGTATTTTCTTGTCTACTGACACTTTACTTTTTATCTCTTCAGCTGCTACACATGCTCGAATTGGCTTCTGTCCTTTTTGGGTGCCATCCTTTGAACAGATTTCAGAAACACCTTTCCGTTTTCCTTTTCTGTTGCAACTAATGGCTTTTATATACTTGTGATCAAATATTCAAGTGTAAAGTCTCCAGTATAAGTTATGTTTTATGATTTTGCAATGGAAGCATAGATCATGTACTCTCCAGCATTCTCTTCACTTAATGCACAGGGCCGTGGTCTTTTCTCTTTTCATATTTATAGAACTTTGTAAACACTTTTTTTTTAAGTTCTTGAAAAATAATTAAGCCTTTCCATCCTTAATATGAAAAATGAAGCAAATATATTTGTAAGAATATAAAACACATTCCAAATTCTTGCTTTGGGCTTCATGTAGGTATCATACATACTTGAAAATGTAATTTAAATAATCTTCCTGTGCAGAATGCCAAAATGGATTTCACATGCCTCCCCGGCCTCTTAAGTTCGTAGGTGAATAAATGCCTCACCACAGAGTTACTAGGCAATCCAGACACTCCATTTGCAGATAAAATTCAAGGCATGACATGAACATTTATGGATTTGTATCCCAGAATTCGGGTGTTGTTTTTTTTTTTTTTTTAAGAGATGAAATGCAAGTTCTAGTTTTCAAAACTTTTTAAAATCTGATACAAATTCTGCTAGGCTATGCAAAAACGGCTTGAGCTCTGTAGCCCATTGGATCTGTGGAAGAGTTCAGGGAAGTGGGCACAACACCCATAAAGTACATCCATTTTGAGCACCTGCAACATGCAAGCATGTTCTGCGTCGTTTCACTGAATCCTCAAAATAACACTGAAGGTAGGAATTATCTGCACCAGAAAACTACAGCCTGGCTGTGCTCGGTGACGTCCCCAAGGTCAGAGGCGGTGAGAGGTGGCAAAGGCGGACGTTACATCTAGATCTCTGTCAGGCCTGCGCACTCACCATCTCATCCTCTGAAAATGGCAAAGCTGCTATATCCACACAGAATTAAAAAGCAGGCTTTTGTTGCTACTGCAAATCCGGATTCTTCCTCTAACCTGAAGGGACTAAGAGGCTCTCATGCCCAGAGCTGGTGAGATTTTTGCAAACTTATGTTCTGGAGAAAGCAGAAAACACCTTTTAAAGGGATCCCAGTACTAAGGCATGCATTTAAGGTTTCATAATCAGTAAGAGGAATGTCCTCTGTGAGGTAATTAAAAAAAAAAAAAAAAAATCAAAGCCACTGATCTTGAAGTCCAGGGACCTGAGTGCCAAGCACAAAATCTATCCATAGGCAACCTTCCTGGGGAGAACTCGTCAAAGCCTTCAGGTACCATCTGTCACGTCAGAGGCTCAGCACATGCCCTCCTGGCTCTACCTTCCTCAAATGTACGTCTAAATTCATGTGAACCACAAGTTGGAGGAAAGTTTTCAATGCAACAAAAATAAGCATGTGTGGATTCTAAAGGTCGGATCTGAAAGGACATTTATGAGAATCGAGGTCCTAGGCACCAAAAATGGACTAAATTTTTTCTCTCGACATCTCATTGGTTACGGCACTAGACTGTCGCCCCAGATAAAAGTCTCATAATTGGACATCAAGAATCTTACAAATGATGACACCAAAAGTTAAAGATTTTAATCCTCAACTGCAAGATCTCTGAAGCGATTGTTTAAAGAAAACCAGCACAAGGTCAGACTTTTGAAACAAAGCACGGAAGCTTCACAAAGAGTAAGTTCTGATTCAAAATTAACTAAACTGCTCTAAAAAAAAAATATATATATATATATATATCAAAAGAAACTGTAAATCAAACATGAAGAGCTCTGTGGATATTTATGACCAGTACTAGCAAATGCACATTAATGCTTTCAAATTAAAACCTCTGGAAGTCAGACTCTGTGGAAGAGAACTAGCACGGCAGAAACATGGCAAGCCACAGAAAGCTCTCCTTTAGTACAACGTACCCAGATCCCTATTCTCATTCTAGCTCGGTAGCCACTACCACCATAATTCATTTTCATTAATTTTCAATAAATTAGAGCTTGAGCTTTATCTGTCTTCCAGGAAAACAAGTTAATCAATTCAGCCTCAGCTCAGCCCTAAAAAGTTATTGTCCTTATTAATAGCTACTCCTGGTGCCCTTTGGGGTGAGGGACTTGTCATCACGGTTACCATTTTGCAACTTAGGACTGTAGAAAGAAAATGCAAGCTTTGCCCTGTTTGTAACATAACCAGGCAGTCCACGCACGAAATAATAATTACTATCTTCCCCAGTTGTTACCTATGATGATTTTATGTTATGGAAATATGATGATAAAACTCTAAAGAGAGAAGGCCTGCCCTGATAATACAGTGTTTATCTCTGTGTCTGTCTCTGTCCAAGTCTACATGTATTTCTGACAGTAATAATAATGGATATGCAATAATAATAATCACATATTCCTGTTTCTTCGTCAAGCATGGCTCTGTGTGAAGGTAAGTGAGCAGGGAGATGAGGCAGAGCCTTAGGGAGATGCAGGGAGGCACTGCTGGAGGTGAGGCAGAGGGCTGAGGGAGAAGCAAGAGACACCAGCTAGCTCCCAGAGACCCCTGCGTACTTGAAGCATCACACCAGCTGCCATGTGCCTCCAATGGCCACCATTTTGTTTCCCTTTAGAATGAAAACAAGCATTGCAAGCTTCCTTAAAAGCCAGAGCCTCCTGAGAATTATAGGGTTACCACATTTGGGGAGCTACTAGGCTAATAAAATTTAATTTGTCAATACCATATAAAGAAAACACCTGCATTCATTATTAATCAGGTGTTTGTTTCTCACTGAAACTCGTTCGCCAGGACTGCTTCTGAGATCAAGAAATGACATCTCCCAGGGATGAGGAGGGGGCTGGTTGAGGTATAGGCTGGGCCATTTATTTTAATATCTGGGTGTGGGAAGCAGATGACTGACCTTTTTACTTGTTGGGGAAATTTAAGATGGGATCATGTTAATACTTTGAGACATGTTCTCACCTGATCCAGCTGGAAACATCACAAAGCTGACTGTCCTATTTTCATTTCAGAAGCACAGGGTATGATGTCAGTTAACCCAGCAGGATACTCAGACACATTCTTTATTCATTCATTCATTCATTCATTTATTCACTTATTCCCTCATTTTCTCATTCATTATTCAAAAAATATTTCTTGAGCATCCACTTTACTTCACGCCCCAATGCAAGCACTGAACGTTCATCAGGGAACAGACAGAAAAAAAATCTCTGCCCTCATGGTGCTGACATTGTCAGGGGGGAGAGAGACTGAAAGCAAAATAGTAACTAAAATGTATGGCACGTTCCATCTGATAAGTGTTGTGGAAAGGTTGAAAGCAGAGAAGGAGGTATGGCACTTTCTATGAGTCACAAAAGAAACAGGTATTTATGATGGGACACCTCAAGCCCTGCTCCACGGAAAGTGCTTGTGAGCTCAGTGCCAGGACTGGGAAGATAAATCTGTGGCCACCAAGATGCTCTCAGCCACGTGAGACAAAAACACCTCATCACATCATCGGCATCCACCGAAAAACGGCTGCAAGAAAGCCACAAGCAGGGTGCTGGGAACCTGCCAGCATATGCGGAGCTGCCTATGAGGGAACAGAACATCTGGGCCAGAAGAAGGGTGTGCGTTTGAATGAGCACTGAAACTGTCCCCAGCAACAGTTCTACATCTCTACTCGGTCAGCATAGAAGCAGCTCCTTCATATTGGAAACATACGTCCTCTAGATGTTCAGTGTCTTGAAGGTAAGGACTATGTTTTATTCACCCAAGCAACTGCCCCCCAGGAAAAGGCCAAGCACCACGCTTGGTGCTGAGGAAGCACTTGATGAGCTGTGACCATGCAGACAGGCTGACGGCCAGCCAGTGGTCTGGGCTCATCTACGGCCAAACCCTTTAAGGTCTCTTAACTAGAAGATGAAGCAGAAATAACCAGGATTAGGTTACTAGGATGTGTTTACTAAGACGACATGGGGCTTGCATGGGAAGATAGTTCTTCAAGGATCAACATCTCCATTCCTGGCCCTGGGAGAACAGGCTATGAACAACTTTGAGAACTTTACCCTGTGGAATTTAAGAAACAAAACAGAGGATCATAGGGGAAGAGAGGAAAAACTAAAACAAGACAAAATCAGAGAAGAAGACAAACCATAAGAGACTCTTAATCATAGGAAACAAACTGAGGGTTGCTGGAGGGGAGGTGGATGGAGGGATGGGGCAGTTGGGCGATGGACATTAAGGAGGGCACGTGATGGAACGAGCACTGGGTGTTACATAAGACTGATGAATCACTGACCTCTACCTCTGAAACTAAGAATACATTACATGTTAATTAATTTAAAAAAGATCAACTTATACATATTTATTAACTTAAAAATGTTTATAAATACTTATTCACTGTAATTTTGATTAACGGAAAAAACATTTCATCAGTTAAAAGTACAGAAAGGCAATATTTGTATATAAATAAATACCCCTATTTAAAAATTAAAAGGTATTTCAGAGCAGCAAGAAGGAAGGGAGGGAGGGAGGGAAAGAGAGAGAGAGAGAGAGAGGGAAAGGAAGAAAGAAATTAAGGTTAAGACAAACAGGAAGAAGAACGAACTACCTCAACCTATGAATGGGTTATGCTATAAAACATCATTTCTAAGTAATCTGACCACAACACACTTTCCAACAAGCCGAAATTATACATGGTGTTGGGGTTCCCAGGCTCCAGTTTTTTTTCAGCTGTACTGCAACTCAACTAGAGAGTGCTACAAAATCTAATCATGAGCTTGGTAATAGGATATCCCTTCTCCGTTCTAACGTGAAACTACAAAAATAGATCTCCCTGAGGGGAGTCAGCCAGGACAACTCTATTTTCTACACAAGGGATATTTGGAATATACACATTCATATTCAGGAGGATCACATGAGTGTGTGTGGAAAAGAAGAGTTTGATGTACTTCAATGTCAACGAGACCTCTTTTCTCCAAAAGAAGCCCTAGGTGAACAGAGGAAACCAATAGTATAATGAGATTGGCCTTATTTAATATCTACAGGCAAGAGGAGAGAAACCAGGGTTATATAATAACTAATGACTGCTGGTTAAAATTCTCAAAACAAATAATTTGTTGATTATGCCATATTCAAGATACTGAACAGAGAGCATGGACATGAGTTTTTCTGAGTTTTATTTAAATCAGGTTAAGAGCTGCTAAATTTCACTGGAACTGAGATCAATCCAACCCTCATAGATCTAATGAATCAAAGTTACCTTCCCAATCAATTTAGTTATTTGTCTTCCATTCATCATTCCACGTAGCCACAAACGTTTATTGCCACCTCTCCTGTGACTGGCACGCAGGCTGTTGACTGAGCAAACAGGAAACTATGAAGGGTACCAAGACAATACCGAATGGCAGACGCTGTGGCAGAGGAAAGGTACTGGGAGCTGCCCAAAGGCACCTGGGGCGCAGCTGAATGTGCCACTCCTACAGAACCTAAGAAGGCTTCCAACCAGTCAGCCCTCTTAGACAGCCTGGAGGCAGGGGGAAACAGGAGTGCCACAAAGAGTGGGGGTCACTTATTTTGCATTCTTTAAAACACCACCTCACTTTCTAAAAGACATAAAATGCTTAGCCACCTGGGAATCCCAGGCCACTGATGAACACAGGACTGCACAGCCTAACATAGCAAGCCGGCCACCGGCTAACAGACGGCTCCTCTCAGCTTCTGGGGAAATGGGAACAGGTCATACCATTGCTAGTGGAAGCCAGCACTGCCTTCTGCTGATCAACGGATGACCTTGGGAGTTTGTTAGGAAAATGGACTTTGTGTTCTTTTAACACACTTAAATAGGATGCTCCCCCGATTCTGGCGTTGAATAGCTTAGATGCAAATCACAGATACAGTGGAGTTTACACAGATATACAGGGAAAGTCTAAATTCACTTTTACTATGGAACAGCTAATATGATGAAGTAACTGCGCTTCCAGGGTATAATCTGGCAAATTCCTAGTGAGAACTCAGCCTTAGGAATAAGCCAAACCCACTGCCAGGGGTGGTCTTAAAACATAGTAGGGGGTTACTGAAAACAGCTGCCTTTGACTACTTTTTGAAGTTTAGTTCCTCCCAACAATAGTTGTGGTATCACTTTATGCCTCTAATTAAAGTCACTTTGAGACTATTAAGTGAAAAAGCCCTTTAAGATGCTGACATAAGTGATGGCTCAGTTATCATGAAGGGATAGCTGGAGCACAAACCTGGGCTAGAATGTGGTAGAGAAAACACTTCTTGGCACCCAATGAGAAAGCCGAAAGAACAAGAAGGATCAAAATAAGAATAAATTAAACAAGTGCATAAAATTATCACCGAAGAGTAGAAATCGTGCCATTTTCTTTTCTACATCACCCTCTCTAGCTAAGGGCCTAATACATACCTTTGAGTTAAGTCAAAGTGACCAATCCAATACCCTATGTGATGTACGTGTCTTGAAGACCACAATTAAAGGATCATACCCTGGGTTTAGCATCACCTAAGACGCCATCTGCCTGCATGCCAGAAATTCTGAACTTGCTGAAAATCACCATGCCATTTAAAAGACCAGCAATTCAGCAACAGAGTCTCGTGTACTGTGTGCCAACTCGGAGTTCCAGGAGACAGGCCCACACCACCCTGCACGCTAACACACTTGTGACATTAGTTGCGAGGAGAATGCTTTTCTCAAGTCAAAAACCATCCACAGTCACCCAGGAATGAAAGAAGAAAATCTTCGATTGGAAAATTAAGATCATATGGAGAAAACTGTGTTGTGGTATGTGGCAGGAGGAACAGCATAGAGTCAATCCAATAATCCAATGCTAGTAATTACTACTAAATATCATAGGATTATTTTCTACTTGCCAACCATTCTTCTCTGAGATGCTTAGGACTTTGTTGGACTTTGCTTCTGATAAGAGACACAGTGAGAGGCATTTTTTTTCCCCCATTCCTGACCTTTTAACCAAACAATTAATTTTGGGGGCAGGGGGTGTTGGGAGGGGGTCAGAGTTGTTTGTCCTACCTCTCAGGTTTCATCTTTAAGGTCTCAGAGACACTGAGCAGCTTGGGTATGTGGCCAGGAAGAAAGGTTTCAGTGACCTTTCTATGACATTTCTCAGCACCCTTTCCTACCACCTAGGGCTCTGCTATCTTAGATCTCTCTGTGATGCATTCTCGAGAAAGCAGATGCTGTCTGTCACTGCCACCCATGTCTGTCACTGCCAGCCCAGGACAACACGGCTCAGGCTGACACCGGCAGCCATCCCTCCTCCAGCATCCCCATGGCTTTGTTATAAAAGCTGCCACACAGGCTCTGCCATGGGCCTTACCTTGTTTGTTGCTGTTGCTGTTGATTCTATTTTCCATTACCTCTTGTTGTTGATCTGCAACAGGAATGACCAAAGACTTGCAAACCCCAAATTCATCACCATTTTCCTCCTTTTTATATAGGCATACAAAAGTATATATTTGAAAATGATAACTAAAAATTGGAGATTACTGAAAAAGCCTGAGGTAGCTGGAGAAACTGGTGAACTGCATCCAGAGTTAAACTCGAGAATTCTAGGCCACTCCAGAAAGGAGGCCCCAGTGCTGTGTTTGAATGGGGGTGTCCCAAACAGAGTTCCACATTGTCTTCTATAAAGGACACTCATCTTGCTTTCTGTAAAGCAGAGCAAAGTCTTGTAAAGAAATCCACAAAGCAGAAGTGGAAATGGCTCTACACCTGGACCCCACCAGAACTACATTGTAAAATTCACTTGTCCACATCCCTCTGCTTTAACAAATCTGGAGCAACCCTTCCCTCCTCCATGTGTTTTCATGATGTCCATGCTCTTTACATCCCTAATCACCTCATGACTCATGCCTAGTCTCCTTTAGCTTTCAGCGAAGCCCTCCAAGACCATTAAGTGTCAAAAGGGCATCAAGCGAGGAGAGGTTCCAGATTCTGGAATCATTCCTCAGTTAGAACTGTGCTCTGGAGAGATGGGGGCAAGAGAATCAAGGGAACAGAAGAGAAGAAGTTCTGGACAACTCAGCACTCTGGTGCTGTCCTTGGTGCTGAATGTTAGGTTCTCTCCCAAGTTTTGTACATTGCTAAGACCAGAAAATACTGGCAAATGGCAAATAACTGCAGTGGACAATAGTGAGTGCAACAAAGATCAGTGTATTAAAAAATCCTTATTTACAGTGAGCATGCTTATCACAAGGGTACAAAGGGGTTCCTACTGGGAAAAAAGTGGGGACCAGAGCTTTTCACAATGTATACTTTTCGTTTGCTTTTTGTACTTGGTTGGAATTTTTTCATTAGATTTGTCTATTACTGAACTTCAATATGAGAACCAAAAGAGTGTATTATTTGGTCACATTACTATTAACCAAATACTCAGTGTACTGGGCACTGTGACAGGCACAGGATTATAAACCCATATAAGGTATAACTCCTCAAAACAAAAGGAAAGAGAGCTTTATGAAGATAGCAATTAACTTTCAAGATGGAAAACTTAGTAATTTTTTTTTTTAACATTCTTCCTCTGCGGCTTTTACATCAATAATCTAAGCTCTCTCTTCTCTAAACTTAAAATTGCACGAGATCTCTAGCCCTCCTGTCACTGGAGAAGCATCTGCTCCAGCGGTCCAAAGAGTCTGGATTGCTTCTCTTCACAGCAGTGGTGATCTAGAAAGATAATCATCTCAAGTACTGGTTTTATGACTTGCTTCCAAGTGAGAAGGAAAAATTAGGGAAATTCCATAACAGCACTTTGTGTTCCCTGTCCTATAGAAAGAATTTATGTGTTTCATCTATATTTAGAGAACACATTCGTTTAGATGATGTAACACAATTATTAATGTGACCATAAAATTATCAGTGAAGCCAAACCCTACAGCTTGAAAGCTACAAGACAATTAGATGGATTATCAAAGCAGTAAGCACAATGGATTACATAGTTTAAGCCCTCTACTGAAAACACCTTCATGCTTAATAAAATTTTTGCAGGCATACCTTGATTGACATTAGCTGCTGGAGGCAGCCTGTGACTTAACTGCATGATACAAGGGCAACACTTTAAATTTTATCCACAAATTAATTTCTCATTGACCTCTACTTCTATAAACTGCCTTTATGGACTCCAAACACTTGAATCCTTTCAACAAAATAAAGGTCCTTAAAAAAAAAAAAAAACCTTAGAAACATACTGAGGGGTCTCCAAGAAAAGTTCATGGCAATGAGATCCTGAAAATATTTCTCAGACATGGTGGAAACAGGACTGACCACCTGTTTTTCTTCTAAATTAGCTAAAAACCAATGACCACAAATATGTCTCCATATAAAGTAGGCATGATGACTCATTTGCTTCTTACAAGTAGACATCAGCCAAACCATACTATATCTCAGTGAATCAGGTTGTGTTGTAAATAAAAGAAGCAAGAGAAAAGAAACTAGATGAAAGTGATGTTGGAGGCCTGGGTGAGAGTAAGTCAAGAAGTGTTTTCCACGTCACTGTTTAATCCAAAAATAAGAAAAGGTCTAGAATGGCTTTTCATTAAATTTAAAATAATGTCCACCAAAGTGTTTCCTATTTTACATGATCTGATCTCATCTCCTCCCCAACTCCTGTATGCAACATGTGTTCTAGCCACACCGGCCTTTTTTTTCCTGTCATGCAAACATGCCAACATCATTCCCACTGTAGGATGTTCACGTGTGACAGTCCCCCCGCTTGCACCACTCAACCCTGGATCTTCAGATGACTCATTTCTTTTTCTTATTATCATCGAGGTCCCACTTCAGGATCTGTGTCCTCAGTGTGCTAGCTAAAGCCACCTCTTCACAACCTTTCCTTAACACGCGTCATCAGAACTCAGCCATGCATCCATCTATCCATCCATCCATGTGTTTATGTATTCCTTGCCTGCCTCTGCCACTCTACCGCAAGCTCTGGGAGGACTGTCTTACCCAAAAATGTCTCTCGGTAGCCAAATAATGCCCAACATTTAACAGGCACTTAGTAACTATTTGCTTACTGACTGTAATAGTGTAAAAAAAAAAAAAAAAGTGTGTGCTTTTTAGAAGGGGATAAGAATAGAGTCTTTTCAGAAAATGCTTTTAAAAAGCAATTTCTAACTGAAAAATGCCAACATCCTGGAAGAGAGCCCTCTAGTGCATTTCTGGTACCTGAAGCCCTTGTCCTATCATTGCTGGATTCATTGACTATCCCAAGCTGCCAATTACACATACTGCAGAACACCAGTCCCAAGGTAGAAGGAAGGCATCACAGAGAATCAGAAGCCTGGGGTCTAATAATGAGATCCTGGATGCAAAATGTTACCATATGCTCCTCTTTAAAATGAGGATACCATAATTAATTTGAGGGCTCAAGGATCTAATGTGAGACACTTGGAACTCTACGATATTGGACAAGTAAGGGGTGTTGGTGTTGATGAGGCTTGATCGAGATCTTACCTAGGGTCTAAGACTGGAAGGTTCGACAAGCTTGGAATTCGTATTTCCTCAGAACCCAGAAAGAGTGCCCCTCAGATAAGGGCTAAGAAATGTCCCTGATTTTGCCTGCTTTCTTTTAAAAGCCTCACCTTTGGAATGTGACTAACTCCTATAAACAGCCGCCTGGTTGGTGGTTAGCACAAGCTCATGCAACACAAAAGCAGAACAGTACCTCATCTGCAACCCAACCTAAGAGTGTGCAACACGTTCCACACCAGCATGTCACTGCTAGGACATGGGCTCAAGTGTTGTGCATAATACCGTACAAAATGACCTCGATCAGAAATGAGCTTAGGGCAAGCTCTAGTAGAATATGCCAAATGGAGAAAGTCCCTTTATATATACATCAGGCATGGGAGAATGGAGAAGGTCCATGTCATGACACAGAGGAACCCTGGAATGGGTCTGACCGATCTGGAGCCAGGTGGGAAGGTTCATGAGGAATGTACTTTTGGGGGTCTGTCAACAAGAGGAAAAGTCTAAGTAAGAAAGTGGCCATGTCCAATGAATAAAAAGGGGAGGTTGTGATGCACGGGCTCTTAACTATTCCTCTCTACTGACTAAGCTGAGGGGAGAGTAAAACACCAAACGTGCATACCCAAAGGAGCCCAATACAGAAAGTGATGGTGGACGAAGGTCAACACACGTGCCGCCACACTACGATTCCAGGCCGGGCGCAAATACACTGGGGTCACAGGCAATGATCAGCAGCACTTTAGGGCAGAATATGGTCACTTGATTAATAGGTAAAATACACAGAATTCAAAGGGCAAGTCCCGAGTTTACCAAAGCTCACTGAGACAACATGACATTGAGTAGGAAATCTTTTTGTCAAATGTTTATGTAACAGAAAATATAATGAGGAAAACAATAGTTATTTTCAATTCAAAATCCACAATGCATACAAGGGTTTACACAGTGAAGGTGATAAAAATATCGACTATCGATGTTGACAGAAAACCTTCTGCGCACACTATTACTACATTGAGTGATTACATAAATATAAGTTTACCCCCTAAGTGTACATAAACCAATTCAGATGGAAGCTTTTCTTCTGCCACAAATTTAACAGACTGTGGTTATCATGTTTGCCCCTGGGTACAAAGGAATATTTGGAAAAACTACACCTGGCTGTATCAGAGATATCAGAGCAGAAAGGTCAGCTGAAGTCATTAGAAGAAAACCATGAGCATGAAAGCACCCTTAATGCTAATTTCTTGAGGCGACCAGGCCAAGAAATAGTCAAGGCCTGGTCAAAAAAACCCTGCTTATCGACCTTTTATTCGACCTTCCACAGTAGTCTCCAAAAAATACTCTAAGGTTATTTTTTTTTTTAAAGAGGAAGAGAGTTACCAACCTTGTCCCCCCCCCACCATAAAAACAAAATTGTGTGGCCTCATAGGGCTGACAGAATAGGCAGAAAAGGTCAGTGGATGGCATGACAGCAACACTAGGAGAACTCTTCCACAAAGCTGAGCAAACCGTTTTCCCTCTAGAGCCAGAGAAGAAATATTCTGGAATCTGGAAACCAAGGAGCAAAATGGAAGATACTTAAGAAAAAATGTTCACTATTTTTTTTACTCTCAAAATCTTTATGCACACTGTAATTTAAATGTCATTAATTTACACAGTTTCCAAATATTATTATTCTTTCTCCCCTTTTTTCCCAACCATTTAAAATATAAAACCCATTCTTAGATTGCTGGACAAAATCAGACCAGGGACGGGAGTCAGCCCGGGAACTGTAGTTTGCAGACTTGTACTCCAGCAAGCCAAGAGGTTGTGGGGCAGAGTTAAGCCACAGAGTCAGCATATCTGGCATTGCATTTCCCTCCATGTTTCTTTAAAATACCATAAACCTAAAGCTGCACTGAAACATCCCCAATTCCCTTTTAGCAAAATCAGATTATCTACTTCATCCAGTAGCTTATGTTACATTCTGGATTTATTTTAACTATCATCTTAGCTGTGGACATTGCATTGGTTTTGTATGATAAATGCAAACAGGAGCCAAATGGGAAACACACAAGAATCAGTTTGCATTACCATGGCAAGCAATGGCATTGGGAAAGCATCTGATGTGAGGTGCCTGCTCTGTAATAGCCAGCAACCACCAGCCACCACTTGTAATGCTCTCCTGTTCTTATCTTGTAGGCTTTCATATCGGACTGGGCAAGACACAGCTAATTGTGACACATGCAGGAACAGTGCATGTATTATCTATAGGTATGTTAACCTCCTCCTCCCACTTTTCTATTACGAGTGACAAATGATGTTTACCCACGAATGCAAAATCATCGGGGGCCATGCTGGGATGATTATATCAGACACAAAGTAAAGGGCCTTACTTGACCATAATTCTAAGTTCCTTCTAAATACTCAACCCCAGGTGTATGATCCCAGGATGAGAGAGAGCTTGAACTCATTTATCTTGCAAATGCATCTTAGTGTTTTCAAAAACTGGAGTTAAGTTTGATGGCTTGCTCCCTCAGAATCGCTAGCGATGAGCACTGTAACGTGTGTTCGGGAAAAGCTCTGAAAGCTAAGCCCTTCAGATGGTATAGAATCAAAGACGGCAAACTGCACTCGATGTGCTAGCAATACCACAGAAGAACCCCAGGCTGCTTGCACCAAATATGAAACTTATACAAAGACTGTGGCACTGGCATCCCTTGGGACATAATCCCCTGTCTAGAATCCGTACTGCTGTTCATCATGTTTTTTTTTTCATTTAAAGTTTGTTTAGATTATTCACATCAACAAGAATACAGCAGAAACTTTCAATAGGGAAAAACCATGTTAGGCTTCTCTCGGAATGTAGAATTTTCAGACATGGTCACAACCTGCAGGGAGGTTACTGTCTGTTTTCTTTTCGGAAATGTAATTTTCACAAACAAGATATGAGAGCAGTAAGAGATGTTATGATTTAGTTCATTGTTGAAACTTAAGCCTGAAGGACAATTTTAGCGGACTTGCCAAATTATCAAAAACTATTCTCACTGCATAGTTATATATCTAGATGTGTGTACAAGAACTTCCATCTCCTCCTGTCCCCCACGAATATACCTTCTCAAAAGATCTTCAAAGTCACCACCCTCTCATCAAAAAGGTGGAGACAGGGAGATCGTGTAAATGTCTTCAATGTAGCAAAAAGCCTAAGGCCACACCTTGGGCCCATCACACATCTCCAGCCTAGGCAGAACATCCCACATGGGACTCAGACTCTTTAAAAGCGGAGTTGGGTCACTTGGTGACCTTCTCTGGGGCCAGGCAGAAGAACCCAAAGGCAGACATGAGCACCAGGTGTCACCCTAGCACATTCCTACTGCAGAAGTCCACAGAGGCCAATTTTGCCTCCTAGGGGACATCTGGCAAGGTCTGGAGGGAGACATTTTCAGCTGTCACAACGAGGGAGGTGCCATGGGCATTGAGTAGGTAGAGGCCAGGGATGCTGCCAACATCCTATAAAGCAGAGGACAGCCCTGCAACAAGAATTCATCAAGGCTGACAAAGCCTGCCCGGCTGGAACCATCCCCAAGTTAAGGACTGTAAAAGGCACACACCAGCTGCTAAGGCCTCCTGGCAGTACGCAGGGGGCCTGGACCCCACAGCAGCCCTGGGTCAGCATGCCAAGCCGCCTGATTGTCCTCCCACTTTCAATAAAGAAGAGGTAAAAAGCAAGCACTCAGGCAAATTTTGTTTGTCAGAACTCCCACAAATTGCAAATTACCTCCTCAGAGACAGCTCCCTATCAGAGAAGTTTGGTTAGAGGGAATATTTTCACTACATTCATGTTGTGGAAGAGAATTTAGAGTCAACAGTGAAGGGATGTAACTCTGACATAAAGTAGACTTCGCTAATATTAGTCATTAGGAAAAGAAGTGGGGAATGTAAAGCGCCTGGCATCTACCCTCACGGTTTAGCTTTTGTTACTTTGGGAGCTGCGGCTCACCCAGTCTTTTAAGGCAACAGAGCAGAAGTGAGCAGAGATCTTCAGAGAAGGCTCAGAGTGAGCTTGATGAGCACAAACCCATTTAACATTTTGTGGGTGATTGAAAAAAAAATTTATTAGGGCACTCTCCAGTGTAACTGAAGTAATTTAAGCAAATTTAGCTCTAAATCCAGAAGTAACTTACATTAAAAGTGATATTAAAAGTGATTTAACAAGCCCGTGAAGGACAGAAATTTGTCTTTTTCAGGAATTAGCGTTGAGTGGTTGCTATTTAGAATTGGCTCAACCAACATTCTGCATGAATCCCAATACACCAGCTACTGGCCCACTTTCTGAAAGAACTGTGTCTCAGAACCACAGGAAATTGCCAAATCTGAGCAAAGACTGACCAGTGAGACGGACTGGGCCACTGAGATCACTCTGGTTGCCTCCTACAAAATGGGGGGAAATGCACATCCACTCACAGAGACCTTGTCATCAGAGAGGCGACCCCAGGGATTGCTGCGTGCTGGCGTGCATCCTCAAGAGCTGCACGTCAGGACCCTCCAGAGCCAGGCACTCCCCCCAGCAACCCTCCCTCTAAATGAGCCAAGCATCCCTGGAGAGGTGGTGCTGGAAAAACTGGAATGTTAGATTTCTTTTTCGGGAAAGTATTTTAAACTCTCTCCCTTCGGAGGGACAGCAACACCAATTCCCCAACCCCCAAACCTGTGCGGCAAACATAAGTTTTCCTAGAAGGGCTTACGAGCAACATTTTCAGCCGGACTCCCACTGTCTCTAGACTTCGAGTTGTTAAGAAGGATCTCGGTATCACTACCTAGTTGAACACACACAGCGCATCAGGCTCTGTTCCCAATTCTCCTGTCACTTTACGTTAGAAATCATGAAAATTTAACTGTTACTAACTTACAGAGGGTTACAGTTCAACAATAAAATGTAACACTCTGTACCCTGGTTATTGACGCTGGACCAGGGTTTTCTGAGCTCCTCCGTGGATGCTAAGACAGGTGAAAGCTCACGTCTAGTCAGCTAACTAAAAAACCAGTCGAAAAGGAACTCATACAATTAACCTGTTAACTGAATCTGAATCACAGAAATTGAGATCCTCCATGTAGCTGATTTAAAGTTATGCCAGGCTTTTGAGGGGCAGCCCTGATGTTTTCTGTGAATGTGGGCACCATGCTCAAGTTCCAAGTGATTTTCCATGAACCGCCTTGTGAGGGAATCTGAGTTCAGAATACAGTTCTAGATCCTGATTTGCCTCTACCTTTTTCACACTTGATATCTGGTCACTCCCTACTCTGTCCAAAGCCTGTAACTCACAGAAGGAATTCTCTCTTGCCTGAGTTCTATTACGTTGGTTTAAGCAGCATTCAAAAAAAAAAATCACGTCATTTCAATGATGGGTACAAATGGCATACACAGATCCCAATACATCCTCTTGGGGAGTATACAGCTGCAGAATAAGGACAGAGGGTTGTGGGTCAGCCACAGAGAAACTTGTTCACCAGGAGCACTGGCCTGTGTGGGCATCGGTGACGTCATGGGGGAAGCACATGGTGGCTAACCCAGGACAGCCAGTAAGGGGGCTCCCGTCATACTGTCTGAATACCAGAGGCTAACAGAACAGGACGAAAGGATACTGGTCTGGCTCTTGGAAGACTTGCATCTCTCTGAGTCTGCCCGCATGGCTGGCCACTGTTGACACACCTAGATCCGTAACTTACCCCATGTCAGGGTTCCCTTTCGTCAAAAGAGAAAGGACAGCAGGGGGAATTCAGCCAGGTGATTTCTCAGTTTCCAGTCAGCCCTAGGATTTAATCCTCAAACGCCAAATGCTCCACGAAGAATAGAGGTTTCTTTGGTAGAAAAGCATTCAGAACTCATCAGTCCTTTTGCAGAAATCACCTGTTTGGGGGACCTGCAGCAGTGTATGTGGGCAGCCCCAGCATCTCAGAAGCAAGCCAAAGGAAGTGTCCAGATTTCAGAGGCTTTATGACTTAGGTCCATTTCTTCTCACCGAGGAAACACGCAACCAAGTCCTCCTTTAATTCCCGCACACAGCTCTACAGAGGGAGGGTCCCGTCACCAAGGGCAAGTTAGCTCAAGGTCATGATCCTTGTAGTTGGTTCCAAGGGTGGCTCTGGCACCCACACTCTCAGATACCAGAGGCTGCATCCTAGACTTCAGGACTGTTCCTAGGAGTCCTCATACCACCATTTCAGCCACTGTTCTTGGTCTTTCCCATGGGATGCCTCGAGTACCTCGAGACTGAACAGGTTAAAGGAGTTTCAAAATCAAGAAATTTTTAAATCCCAAAACACTGTGGGTATCCCAGAAACTGGGAGCATACAAGGGGCCATCACAGCCGCCATATCGACATGTTGCAATTCGTCATACCTGTTCGCTGGCAGGCAGAGATCCCCCGAGGTCAGTGAATTTGACCCCACCTATCTTGCATGTACACACTGCTTTTCACTCCAAACCCAATTACCCTCTCTGAGCAGCATAAGAATCCACTGTATTCTAGTACCACTTGGCCCAGGGAGATGCAAAGGTGCCCTGTTCAAGACCCGGCTGCCTGCAGTTTTATCAGCACGGTCCTGTGATAAATGTGTACGTTTACCACAGGCGGCAGTACCTATTTCTCTGTAAAATATAAGTCTGTTGTGGAAATACGCAGGACTTGGAAGAAACATCAAAAGGACAAAAGGTCTTGAAGCAATTTCAGGGAAAAAGGCTGCCAGTACCACAAGCCAGAGGTTGGCAACATCAGCCTGCCACAGCCAGGCGCCCCAGAGGTTGGGGCCGTACCCCCACTCTCTCTCTTTGGCGGGGGTGTCCACTAAATCTCTAACGTCACGTGGGGCAACAAGAAGGGATCAGATAGGGCCCTTCCAGCTCTGAAAGCTTGTTGACTCTGATTTACAAGTGATTTACTGCAGGAGCGAGTCTGAGCGTCCAGAGAAAGTAGACACAGAGGGAAAAGTGAGAACAGGCACAAGGCATTTCTCAACCAAGTACCATCCGTTCCTGCATCGGCAAATCGATTTATGCAGAGCCGAACGACCGTTCCTGGGCAGCGAATTGATTGCCCTGCTCCCTCGTCCACTGAAGTCGCAAACATCAAAAGTAATATTTCCCATAACTGGGAATTCTGAGGTGGTTGACATGATTACATTTTTTTCCTAAGATGACCTCCCTTGGATTGTGATCTGGACCAATCGTGAAATTCTAATTAAAGACCATCTCAGCATGAAAAAAGATTAAAAGAGATACAAGTTTCAGTTTTCGTTAGTAAAACTTTTCTGGCTAATCATATTTCCTGTCACAATATGCTGTAATTATTTCAGACAATGTTTTAAGGATAAATTACTAATATAATCTTTGCTCATAAGCAGTTCAAATCCTTTGTACCCAACCTATCTTGGTTAATTCTCTTGTCAGACGAATCTGATGAGTCACACTACTGATGATTCACCTTTTGTTCAGATTGTGTTTCAGAAAGGAACAATGAAAAACACCATTTCCCTCCTTTACTGAAGTGATTAATTTGTAAAATACCACCAACAAAATGGCGTGAATTCAAATTTGTACATTTTTATGAAAATAGCATGTGCCAACCTTCATTCAAAGGCTTGTGGGAATGAAAGCAAGATTTGAAAGGCAATAATGATGCTGATTCACATTCATTAAATAGAATCTTTACCAGAATTTAAAATTCTCCCCTAAGTGTTCGAATTTCCACCATTAGAAGACCTGAGGCTGCTGTGCCCCCCAGGAGGACACTGCCCCGAACTGCCCCATTTCCACACATCAAGGCCACCACACAGCTGGCCTCCAGGGACACTCATTATGTGGTGGACCAGGAAGGGGGCAGGAATCTGGATGGACAAGAATGCTGAGGGTCTGCTTTGTTTTCAACACCACTGAGGGAGGGATCTTGCAGAAGGCCATGTTGTCTATGTCCTGTTTTTGTCATTTGATGTGATCCACTGATGGTCAAGCATGGGCAGGATTTCAAACAACCATTTTGATGAAATACCCAAGCCGTTTCCATGTGGTGCTTGCAAGCATTTCTGCAGCAAGCATTTTCAGTGAGACTCCTAGGAAATAACAGGCTTCCTCCCAGTCACTGGGAGATGGGAAGGAGTCTGTAATCTAGCTGAAGACAACCCCACGTGCACCCTCTACCCTAAGACTCTGCAACAACAGAGCTCTGACAGAGGGGAACCTTCTGTTGGATAGGTGTGTGCCACAGACACAAGGACCAAAGACAGATAAGGAGAAGCTGAAGGAAGCAGAGATGCGTGATCTGCGAGGGGGCCGACTCACAGGAGGCGGGATCATCTCGGAAAGACAGCATGCTGGGGAGGGTTCAGAGGTGTGCTCTAGAGCCCACCCCTCAGGCTAGAGAGTCAGGAGCCACGGGCAGGAACTAGGGACAGAAACAGCCAGAGCTTCCCCCAAAGGTGGACGGGAATGCCTCCCTGCATGTGTACACTCATCTTCACAGCAGCTGGGAACTTTCTAGTACCTCGCAATCTCTGACTGTTCATCCAGTAGGAAGTTCCTAAATTCCGCACGTTCGTTTCCAAAATGACTGGAGGATTTCGGGGAAGATGAGTCAATGACCCTTATATGAGATGGAAGGAGGAATTCACAAATCAATGGGTGGCATTTTCTCAAATCGTCCTTGGTAATTCATTGCATTGCCAATAAGAGCGTAAAATATAAGGACGCAAAGATTCCAGATAAAACTGTGCGTGGAAATTTTAGGGGTTCTGGTGTACTGCACTAACTGCAAAGAGCTGGGGAGGGTGACGCAGGATCAGGAGAGCCACCAGCACTGAAAGACTCACGACTAATGAAGTCTTATTGTTAAGAGAGGTAATTGCATTTGTATGCAGAAATGGTGCCACGTCCAGCCTGTCCAGAGCCCGCGTGGGGTGGGATCTCCGCAGCCTTTGTCATACAGTGATTATCTCTTAGTGGAAGTGCTCTTTCCAGTCCTGCTCTAATTACCGCCACTTGTGCATATTAAGTTCTTTAACAACATGAACTGATGTGGAGGAAATTAGCCTTTTGTCTAATATTTAGCGCTCTGTTCTCAGTATTTACGGTGAATGATGGGTTGGGAGGGGGAGGAACATGACAGAAAGGAGTCCCAGGATGATACCTGACATAGTGACTCTGGCAAAAGGAAGCATTTTTTTTTAATAAAGTAAATTAAAAGTCAGAACAAAAGATTTAACAGACCTCAGAATTCTCCCTGAAAATTCCCAAAGCCAACAATCCAAGTTTTTTCTATTCCATAAGAATTTTAAAAATATATTATTTCTTTTTCCCCAATATATAAGGATTTAGGCTTTTATAATAGTAACACCTTAGTGCTAACATGTAACCCTGATACGTGTTAGATGCTGGAAAACTGAAAACTGATTACTCATCTCAACATATTGTTTGTGAAGCAATTAGTTAAAACATACTTAGCAGAGAAAGGTTGATCACACCGATGACCCTCCTCTTAACAACCCCCGCTTTTGCTTGTGCCCTCTCAGAGGTAATAGTTGAGGAGGCTTTCACCGATGTCCAAAACCATTGAGAGGAGGCTGCACTGTCAATATCATGAGAAAATGGAGGTGATTCATTTTTACATGAATACAGATTTTCTTTTTAAGGGCCAGATGCAGGACTCGGTCCCTATCACAATGCCCTGAGTTAGATCATCTGAAATTCCACAGGGAACGTGGTGACTAGAGAAGGTGGTGGTTGCTAGGGCCACATGAAGGACTCTCCTTTCTGCCACTTTAAAAGAGCTCCTTTTTTTTTTTTTTAATTCTATTTATTTGAGAGAAAGCGAGAGAGAGTGCGCGTGCAAGCGCACGAGCAGGGGGGAGGGCAGAGGCAGAGGGAGAGGGAGCAGGGAGCCCGATGCGGGACTCGATTCCAGGACCCTGGGATCATGACTGAGCCAAAGGCAGACGCTTAACCGACTGCACCACCCAGGCGCCCTGAAAAAGCTCTTCTCTTACACATAGTATCCCTGGGAGTAGAATGGAGAGCCGGGGGTTTAGATGATCACTGGTGACACCAGAGGACACGTACAAAAAGCTAATGGTTTTCTGGTCTGTGTGGTGAGACTTTCACTGTTTTCTATCAGGGCAGATGGTATTCTTCAGCTCAGATCAGATTAGAGGGGGAGCATCTAGGACTCGAGTCCTGGGTTGGTGGCTCAGGGGGGTAGCCACTTTGCATACTATCCCCAGCACTGTAACCCGAGGAAGTCATTTGCCTCTGCGCAGACAAGTGCCCATCCTCAAAATGATAAGAGCAAATGAAGTGACGGCCAAGTTGTTGTCCACCCCTCAGTAACCTAACGTTGTATTCTATCCCAGCACCTGCCAGACTCACTACAACCAATTTTGGAGAATTGTGTGTTTTCTCCTTTTAAGTGCAGTTACAATGTACTTCCTGCCCAAAAATTTAAAAGCAAAACAAAACGAAACAAAAAAACTCATGCTCTTCGGTGAGTCCAGGGACAGCAGCATAGTGGCAGGCTACATTTAATAATCATCGTTCCCTTGTAATTACAATGTCTGATCTCCATGGCTTGCTAGGAGTATGGCATAAGATATGCCTAATGCACATGTGACACTCTTGTTAGTGATCTGGTCCCTTTCCTACTTGATAAATTATTATGGGTAGAGGTTATAAATAGAGCTAGAGTCTTTGCACTTTGACCTCTCTGTGGCACCATTTATGGGAAGCTGACACGTGGTTCCTTGATCCTGGTGCATCTGGCCAGCCCATAACTCAGGCACTTGGATGAGGACTGGGTGCCAGATCAGTATTTGTACTCCAGAGGAACTCAATAGGATGTTGATCAAGTATGGAGCTTTGGTGCTGTTCTCCAGTATGGCCAGGATAAATAACCATTTAGAAAAGTCAGTAACAATTGCTCTGGCTATCCTAGTATAATTATAGCCAGGATAACAGGCTAGTGTTTTGGTTTTTGTAACTGTAATCATAATTTCCTTGCCATAGCATACCAGGAAAGGGGGCCAGATCTTAAAGTTTGGGTATATTATTATTGAATACTCATCTATTTCTGGTATTTTACATCTTACAGTGATTCTATAACCTTGAATTATGTACCTACTATGTGAAATAATGGTGAGAGGAGGATCCAGTTATGATAAATCATTTCTATGTTCAAAGTGTTAAAAGCTGATAATACAAATTATTAATATTTGAAACTATTGGAATGGGATCCACAGATAATATATAAATATATAACACATAGGCATATATTACATACATATATTCATTTTGATGATAAATTATAAATTTAAAATAAAAAATAGAACAGCATCATTCTGCAGAGATTTTAGAAGTGAGGGGATTTGGGTTCAGTTCATCCATTTATTTCAATTCAGTAACAAAGCATGTTCTGAGCCTGACACTGGACTAAATACACCTTGGACATAAAATGAATTAAATACGGTCCATCCCTCAATGAGTTCACAGTCATGAGAAAAAAGAGCTACAATCCGATGTGAGACAGACTTGCTTTAGTAAAGATGTGGAGACAACCATGCCTGAGGGGCAACCTGTGCTGGGGGATTTTGGACAGGACAGAGGGTGGGGCAGATGTGGTTATTCTGGAAATTCCACAGAAATAAGAGGTGACACGTAGCTAGGCTGGAGGATGAACAGAGACTTTGCCGAGGAGTTTTGGGATTTCCGAAGGTGACTCTGGAAGGTAACTGGGAAATGCGTTAGGGAGGAGAGAGGGAGGGGAGAGATGGAGGTGTGGAAAGAGGGGAAGGGGAGAGAGTGGGAGAGACAGGGAGAGAATGAAGGGGAGAGAGGGAGAGGGAGACAGGGGGAGAAGCAGTGGGAGAGAATGAAAGGGAGTTGGGGGGGAGACAGAGGAGGGAGAGAGGGAGAAAGCAAGCCTGCTGCTTGGCTGTTTCAGTGGTCAGAGGGAAAACCTCTGAAAGTTTCAACAAGGGTAGGGGAAAGTGGCCCAAGAGGAAGGACGGTGGAGCCTGCCGAGGGAAAATTCACTGACCCAGTTGGTGGGACCAAGCAGAAAGGACTAGTGGAGCTTAAGGCCAAGGTGCACGGCTTGGCCACCTGGATGAATGCCGGCCGTAGGCTGTTGGGAAGGACAGAGCAGCAGGCTGGAGGAAAGATATGATTTAGAACAAGCTGGATGTATGGTGCCCCTCAGATATTCAAGTGGAGATGCATTTGGGAGAGTATGATGGATATTTGGGGTCCTTGTTCTTCAACTACCTGGAGTCAGGGCCAGCGACATGTACAGAAACCAAGGACCAGGAGGAAAAGAGACTTGCCTAAATTCACCCAGCTCGCAAGGGAGACAGCCAGCCTGAAACTCAGAGCCTAACCTCAGTCAGGTTCCCTCTGAACAGTGCTGGAGTTGTCCATGGTGCTGACATGAAGCGGGCCAGATTCTAGCCCTAGACACAGAGCACTGCACTTTGGGGAACACAGCCTGTCCCACCCAGATCTACACAGCAAGAGCCACCACATCCCCCAACATGCTGCATTTCCCTGCACTCGAGGCTGTGCCACAGAACCCCAGTGTGGGGTGAGAGCGCATCTCCACCACTGTTTCACGACCCAGCAAGCTCAGGTCCCCATAGGTGAGATGATTTATCCACAGTGGCAGAGCATGAGTCAGTCAGAGCCCCAGAGAGCACCAGGGGAACTCGGTGATCTAATTCAGGGAGAATTAAAAACAGATGCTTCCGCTGTGCAGTCTACGGAGCCCCCCGACATTGCCGAGGACAGAGAAATCCGAGATTTCAGGTTTTCCTCCACTCCAGAAAACACAAGTGCTTGGGAGCCAAACTCACTTGCTTTTAACTCCTAACGGCTACACACAGAGGACTGAAGAAAGGGATGTTTTAACTACATTCCCCTTAAATTAACTTGATGAGTTGGCGACAGCCTGCTAAAGAAACTGGCAAGGTCCAAGTATTTATAGGAGCATCAGCTGAGCTGAGCTCCGACTGGAGAAGCTACAACCACGCTCCTCTGCAAAAGCACAGGGAGTGGGGGGGAGAGGTGTTACTACAAAGCCTAGCAGAGTCTCCGGGAAGAGAACAAAGCTTGTGTGCCAACTGACGAAGCAGCTTGAGATTCAGGACAGACTTTGGAAATGTACAGAATAATAATTTTGCAAGAAAAGTCCCCATACTTAAAACTCCCATTTTTAAGAGAAAAAGACTAACCAAAGAAATTGAATCTACAGCTTTAATCGTTTATCACAGCTGAGTCACGTGGAGCATGGAAAATGGCTTTGCAACAGCACCATGGAGCACCATCAGGTCACGTGATGGTCTCAACGCAAAGCATTTGGTCACATGGTTCAGCCCTCTGACGGAGAAGGGGATGCAGGCAGGGAAAGGAGAGATGTCGAGGTAAATATACAAGGAGCTCCTGGGGACTCAGGTCTCGTACACGGCCCCAGTACTCTGGGCACTGAGTCTCACCCAGCACAAGCTGTAGCCTTATGTTTTGTTCAGAGAACACCTAGCGTGGGTAAGCCTGGCCTGGCTCCAGCCCTTTCACGTTCATGCTTTGAAACTCAAGAGTCAGGACTTTCTCCAGATTGCTTTCCTCCTGACAAACAGCATTCAGCATGGTGTGCATCTCCCCAGGACAGCGCTTCACAAACACCAGACCCAGCCTGCAGGAGATGGGTGGCTCCACCAGCAGCCTCCTGTCTCATGTGTGCTGCTGGGCACACAGGCCCCAGAGGGTCCAGGGAGCTGTTTAAACCCCCACCAGAGTCCTAAACGACCATGATAAGGTCTACAACCCAGACTCGGAATACAAACATTATCATGTGTTCTTTCCACCAGGGGTAAGTCTCTGAGCTGGGACTGCTCTGGCGAAGCAGGACCGAACTGCATGGTGGAGGAGGGTCACCTCTGACAGAGTGGAAGACACCATCAGAGTCTCCAACTCAGGCCCAGGCCTTCCTCCAGCCCACGGGAATAAAATGCTACTCCCGAGTTTCCCGGAGCAGAGCACGGGAACTCCTGGCCACTTGTGACCCCATCCATTCTTTCCAAGGTCTTACTGCAGACTCTTCCAGAAAAAGGGAAGTAGAAGTGCAGGGACCAAACTCCAAAAAGATCTTGTGTGTTTTGCAGAAAATGTTTCACCATCTTCTTCAGTTAAGTTCTGATAGAATGGACGTGGAGATTCCACCTGGAGTGGGCCCACCAACTTCTTCCAAGAGAAGCCCTGTTTGACTGGGGCAAGGAGTGGGCTCAGTGTGGGAGGAGATGGGGGCACGGGCCATGGCGCTGACCCAAATAGAGCAGCCCAGGGCAACTGGGACGGAAGCCAAGGTGAATTTGTCTTTTAAGGCTCTGTGCTCATTTGTTTAATTCAGTAAATATTATACAGTCAACTACCAGGATCCAGGTCCTGCTGTAGGTCCTGGGAATGGGGATGGGACAGCATCCCCCCTAGTCCTGGCACCTACATCTGGGGGTTAGAGGCAACATAATACAGAAACAAATAAGCAATTATTCATGGTGAGGACAGAGAAGGAGAAAAGAAAGGAGCAGTGGTAGGTGATCTGTCAGAAGGTGTCTAGAGAATGAGGAGGTAATGTGTACCTGGAGGACAGAGGGAGGAGGAGCGGCCAGCCATGCCAGGAGCAAGGACATGTGTTTCGGGCAGGGAGAAAGTAAAAGCCATGAAGACTGTAGCAATGGTGACCACTCCCACACCGTACCGTCTGCCGGGCAGCACGTGGGGCCCCGTCACCACACCTGGTATCACTCAGGTGTCAGTGCTGGCGCCCAGAGTGAGGGCAGTACCTCTCCCCCTGGCAGCCCCCACCCAGGCACGATCTGGATAACTCATAGGCACACGGGTCTGTGTGCCGAGTCCCAGTGCCCTGTGTCCATCGGTGGCTTCTGTGCAGGTCCTCTGCTCGAGCCAGGACAGCAGGTGCTGCTTTCTTCTGGCCATTTGGCTAAGACTAAGGGGACCTTTGCTCTGTGTCAGCCAGAGTTGGCCAGACGACTAACCTTCAGACACTGCCCTCTCCGGCGAGTTGTCTGCTTCAGATCAGCCTGGTGACTTGGTGTGTTCCTTCCACAACAAGGCCCCCCAGAGGAAAACCGTGTACTCAGGGATACACACCATGTGTCTGCTAGCCAGGGCACACCGTTCCACAGGCAGATGCCCTGGCACTCGGTGGCCACACACTCTCCCTCCATACGAAGCCGGCTCATACTTCTGCTCCTGAGGGCAGCTTCTCAGTAATGGCAGAGGGCAAACAGGAATCAACTCAACAGACAGAGTCGAGTCATTTTGTTAACAAGAACTCAGATTAGATTACTCTGTGATTACATGGTTCCGCGGTGTGATAAATTGGTTAATAACAGGATTCCCAGTGTAGCGGCTTAATGGGAATTCCATAATTACAGGTACCCAGAATTGTACTGTTAGCCTAGGAAACGCGAGCACCCGCCTGCCAATCTAATAACTCAAAACCTATCTGGGACCGTTGAAGTGGTTATGATCTGGAGAGCATGCTTTCAGTATTAACCAAGCACCTGATAAAATTACCCCTTTGAACCTAACATACCATGTTGGATGCCACAGTATCTCACAAACTCAACCGCAAGGTCCTCGTTTTCCTTGTGAAAGGACCAAGCTAAAGAATTCTTCCATAGATATCTTTGTCACTGGTAGCTCTGTTTCCCAGGATAAAATGAGTGATCAAGAGTTAATAAGGATTACATGATATCTGAATTGCATCTAACGGGTTTAGGAAATTTTTTCACTGATGTGCCTTTGCGGGGGAGAGGGGGGTTGGAAATCCTCACCGTAATTCAGGGAGACTGTCAGGCAGGGACTTGTCCAAGCCCACACGGCCCCCGCAACAACAAGAGGAAAAGGCAGGATGTTGGTCCCTGTTCTTCCTACCATAGCACATAACTGCTCATGGTTCATAAAAGCTGGACTGCCACTTTCCACAACTGCCCTTAAGGGGAACTGTGCCTCCATCATCACGCGTTCTAGATTAGCAAGGCACGAGCTCACAAGGTTTCGTTCTGCCTCCTATAAACTGCAGTGTAACTCAAAAAGGCCCTCTGAAATGAAGGGAAAAAATAATTCTTGTTTTGGGAGCAGGGGCTAACTAGCCATAAACTTCCCCGACAATATTTTTAATTTTTCCAGTACTATTATAGCCTTAGATGGTAAGAAAAATGGAACAGTGGATTTAAAACATAAAATGGCCCATTAGATGGGTCTTGAACTTATTTTTAAAACTCTGGATAGTACAACTTTGCTGTTTTGTCTTTCCAAAATGTCAAAATTTGGCTAGGATTAATGGTTCTCTAAATCAGTAGGATTTCATGTTTATAAATGGTTTACGGCTCTACTGGATATAAAATGTTATGAGCTCATGTATTATCATCATCGCTGAGCCTTTACTGAAATCTACTGACATTTAGTCTGCCTCCAGACCAGACATGGAAGGAGCACAGGATGGAATTCTCCAGAAGCCTGGCGTGATGCAACGCCCACATTCAAAAAATCGGGGTACAGGGACAGTGAGAAGGGGGGCAAGGCTCATCACTACCATGACAGAAAAGTGCCACTGGACCAGGGCATCCCTTCCCCAAGGCCAAGGGAACCCCCTAGAAGTTAGTTAGTTAGGGGATCAACAATGGGGTTCCCAAAGCCATGAAGGGAAGGAAGGACCCCAGGCAGGCCACAGTATTCTGTGGAGAAATTTCTTAAGAAAAAACTGCCCTGAATCCTATCAATCTAACACAAACATCATCACTACTGCCAAAGGTCCTTCCTCATGGCTACACGTCTTCACACTTTGGCTTCAGCAATGTAATCACAATTTTGGGTTATTTTCACTGAACACCCTGTTCTTGCCTGAAAAACTGTCTTTGATCACCACTGAGTGATGTTCAATGGCGTGGACTCCATAAAAACACTGTTTTCCCCGAGGCTGGATATCATGGCTCTTACCACGTTGGTAGGCAATGAGATTCTGTAAGGAGAACAGAAGCCAAGGTCATGTCATGCCACAACCATCTGAGGTGAGATCCATGGATTTCTCTGATCTTGTGAAAAGGTGCACGGGCACAGGGCTTTCACACCCCTGCTCTATATGTGCTGGGATGGCCCCTGAACACCCACACTTCTGGTTA
Organism: Callorhinus ursinus; assembly: GCF_003265705.2. Taxonomy (NCBI): domain Eukaryota; kingdom Metazoa; phylum Chordata; class Mammalia; order Carnivora; family Otariidae; genus Callorhinus; species Callorhinus ursinus. The sequence continues at coordinate 5,694,528 of NW_027397120.1, forward strand.
CCTGTTTATTCCGTGAAGCACGTGTGCAGTCTACAGACAAGCAAAAGGGTTATTTGGATGTCATCTTTCTCATTACAACAAACACACGACATACCCTGACACAAGCTGAGTACGTTAATAAAACTTCAAAGGCTCCCCCACAAAAGCAAGTAAGTGATTTTCAAAGAAAACGAACCTATTTGAGACAGTTCCTAGGGACACAGAGCTAAAATAGATCAGAGCTGACTGCTTACTACTGAGCCATAAAATTACACAATACACATAACGCAAACCGATCATCACCCTGGTAGGATGTCACATTTTGCTGTCACTAAGGGGGATCTTTATATATGAAAGATCAAGCACTAAATTCTCCCCTCTCTCTTCTTCCCAGTGTGGAGCTGGACTTTAAGCAGCAAGAAGACAAGCTCCAGCCAGTTCTGAAGAAACTCCATCCTTTTGAGGAGACTCAGGTTGCACCTTTGCCTTACTCTCAGGAGCCCTACTCTGCTACTCCCAAACAAAAATCCAAACCCGAATCTAAAAAGCACGGAAGATGGAAACTCTGGTTTCTTTAAAACTCATGGTGTGTGAGCCTAAAGGCCATCTTTAAAACCCACTGGAGTTAAGTAAATCCTTTTCCAAAATGAATAGGATCGAGTGAGCCGTGGCTGGCTCGGGCGCCTCCCACTTCCCACCCTGCTTACCAAAAAGGCCTTTGTACCAACAGATAATGACCAGAAGCAAGGCAGTAAACGTCATACCTTGCCCGCTGTTCTTTGCCGTTCAGGGATGTGGGATGTAAACTCTGAAATGAAGCTTAGGTAGTCAAAGATGGTAAGTAAAAAATCCTGTGGCCCCACCCCCACCCCAGATCAGCAAGTGTGTCATGTTATCAGCCTGCGACACCGTGGGCTGTCACTCTGTACACAGCTAAAACTCATAATTATTTTCAAGCCTTTACTTTTTTTTCTTTTTTTTTAAATAATGAGAAGAAAAAGCAAGCCTTATGTTTGCAAAGGACTTCATGTTTATGTTTAATTTTGCAAATAAGCAGGGGGCGAGTGCCATTTTCAGCACATCAAATTCTGGAGAAAGCACAATTTTTTCAAGTGGTCGGAGACCATAATCTCTAAAGCGTGACTGTATGTGTATTTGCCTTCACGTGCTACAGCGCTAAGCCAAGTGACCACATCTCAGTGTCACACTGAGACCTCAAACTTAGCATTCTCTTCATCTCCAGACTTGCGACAGGTTTCCTCCTCATTTTCCATATGGCCAGCAGCCAGGAGTCGCCCAAAGTCAGGACATGCCTTTAATCACTGAAGTTGACAGGGTCAGAGCTATTGGATATACTAAGCTTTCTTAGATCTCATTTTTAATCTTTTGGTACCCAAAGGCCAAATGATAAATTCTGGAAAGAATTTGAAAACACACATAGAGATACACAACGGATAATACAGTCACCAATAAATCACAGGTGTTCTCTGCCACCGGAAAGTGTTTCTGTGGATCAGTCTTTGAGACACTGTTCATCACCAAAAGCGCGGCCAGACGTTTCATACAATTCATTCTGCTCTGTAACCACCGTGGAAGACTGGACCATCTCAAAGAGAAACTGCGTGTTTAGTTTAGCTGCTACCAACAAACAAACCTAATGTCACCTACATCTAACCTATTAGTCAGTTGTACTCAATGACATACCTAGGGGAAAGCTGTGAATCAAATGTTTTTAGGTATTTTTTAAATAAACAGTGACACTTAGAGTTCTCTTTTGATTACACATTGCAATACAAATCTTAGTTCCTTTATTTTTCCACTCATTCTTTTGCACCTTTGCAAGTATCTTTTTATAGAAATCAAAAGCCCCTCGTCTACAGTCTGTCAATTTTCCGCTCTTCACGATAGGAAGTAGAGAATCTTATTTTGCCTTTTTTTGTACAACTTAAATTTTGAATAGTTTGTGAACAGACAAGAAAACCTAGTCTTCAAGTTTCTGTCCAAAAGTTTCACATCTAATCTCGTGCTGACATGGACACCTCATTGATTAGATGCCAAAAGCGAAGTGGCTACCCTTGGTAAAAGGATCTCTACCCGCATTTTTCACATCGGAGCTATTTCTTGCCATGCGTTTTCCTCCTCACTCAACAGCAAATCTATTTTAGTTCCAAATGTTTCGATTCTACAAGGACCTGGAATTGAAAAAAACGAAGAGTGTACCCTGTAAGCATTCTTTGGGGATTACTCACATACTGCAGATGTACGCTTTAATTAAAAGAAAAACACATCTTTTGTGGAAACACTACGTGAGGATAGAAGTCCTTATCAGTAAACAGAATTGAGAAATATTTTTGTGCAAGGAACAGGACAGACATGTTGATCCTGTACCATGAAGGAAGTGCAATTGTTTCATGTAGACAAAAATTCAAAAAAAAAAAAAATGTGTTTCATGTATTTTATACTGTTTTTAACTAAAGTTATAAAAATGTTTGCAACAAGTTATATCCCCTGTGTTTTAAGAATCCCGACTATCTCGGTGAAATTGAAATAAGGGTGTTAGCAGCTTTCTAATTAGTGCTATAAATCTGTCTCAACAAGAGGGCATCCTAGTAAATAGAATGACATCATTGTTTGAAAGCGGTCTAGACCCCCCCCAAAAACAACAATTTTTTTCAGAGTCAAAAAGGAAACTGAAGATAATAAACTAATTCCTATTTAAAACTAAAACTATCTTCAGAATAGAAAAAAAAATTTTCCGAAATCATTTCATAATTTAATTGCAATGTGTCACGAACAGATGCCGATTCTTCTCTTAGAAAGATTTAAGTAAAAACTTTGACACAAAACCAAGGTAAAACGTACAGTACAGTGCTCCCTCATATGTATATGTACACACGGCATTACGTATAGAGATTAAATTATTATACTTGTCACTAAGTTCTTTATTAATTTTTAAATAAAAAAATCAAAGGTAATGTTTTGTGTGGCTCTTAAACTTATTTCATGGTCTCGATAATTTGGGAAAATAGAAGTAATCTAAGAAAGTAGTAATAAAGGAAGGATACTGGGGCTAAAAAGAACTTCCTCCAGTCTTCAGGAGAGGAAATGATGGTCTGGCGGCCGCTGGCTCATCTGGCCTGGCTGGAGGGGGCAGCGCTGAAATGCAGCTCGGACGGTACTTACCAGACCCCGGACCCTGGCAGGGGCTTCAGCCGCCAGGAGAACAGGGCACAAAGCACAATACAAGCTCACAGCAGGATCTAGCTAACTCGTGTAATTTTTAAAGAACCTCAAGGAGACAAATGAACTCATCATTGTTTCCAAGCCAAATCCTGTAACAGCCCCATGGAGACAGCTTCTCTCTAAATCATCCACCAAGCTGATCCCAGCCCCAGGGGACTGGCCACCTCCTTTTCTTCTTCTTTGGGGGAGGAAGGGAGGGTGAGTGAAAAATCAACACCTCAGCTGGGCTGAGCACCCTGTCCCTCCAGCAGACACCAACCCAATACTCGTGCCTTCTCCCAAGGGAGAGGTCCGCCTGAAAGCCTGGGACCAGAGAGGTCCCCACCCCCTTTCCTGCTGTCTGCATTAACAGAGTCCACCTGCCAGGATGGTGGGACCACTGAAGCTGAGACAGAAGCTCTGCCACCCTCACACGCTCACCAGGGAAAAGAAGAGATGGGTATAACCCGTGTGCAGGGTGCAGAGGAAGACCCAGTGCGCCAGCCTGGGGCATCCGGGGAAAAATCCTCCAGGTCCCAGTCCCTACTCACTCTGAGCCACCTACAGGTGCTGCATCTACAAAGTAGATACAGCAAAGGGCATTCCCTTGTGGGTACTTTCCAAGTGACTGGTTTGTGACTGGCCTCCAAGGAGGGGTCCCAGGGCCTCTGCATCTGCTCCTTGGATCTCAGGCCCTCCCCCAACCCCACCAGAGTATAAATGGGGAGGAAATCAAGGTGTGGAAAAACCTTTCTAATTCGCCAAGGGCATAGGATGTGGGCAGGGTGAGGAACGCAATCGTGGATTATTACAACTCAGATGACGCACCATCAAATCAGAGTGGCTGCTCTGTGCCTTTCGGAGAAGAGACAACCGGGTCGTGAGCGTGTCCATTCCACGCCGCCTGGATGAGCACGGCACCTTTGCGAAGCCCACCACCGGAGGACTGACCCTTCCGGAGCATTTTTATCAGCAAGTAAAATCTGACTTGATTATTAAGCGAGGCAGTTTTGCTGGTGCAGGGTCACCTAAAATCGCAGCAGCCGCCTTCCGTACTGACACATCTCCTTTTATACTGATATATCTCCTTTCATCTTTTGAAAAGCTCTATCACTGGCACATTTGGCCTTAGATAAGTGTGCGACCAATTTATTTACTGGAGGAGCTATAGGACTCAGAGAGAGCGTTCCATGTTCTGAACCGGTGTTACCTAATCATGCGATCATGTGCAGCCTACATTTTGGCAGATGAGAAGGTCACGTGAGAGCAGCATACTGCCTTTTAAGTAGCTTGATAATTAACTGAAGATACCTTTGTGGTTCAGTATGAATATGCAAGAGCTGCATGGAATATTTTACCCAGGCAATGACATGTGTTCCTTCCTCTGGGGTAAATCCACAGTCAGGGACCAACCTTGAGAAAACACTAGAAATGTGAGAAAGCCAGGAAGAACTGCTGTACTGACACCAAATAAAAATGAACATACATAAAGCCATCACAGCTCCGACGCGCACGCACGTCAGGCTACGCTTTTCTAAAAGCCACAAGTCTTCAAGCTAGATTTATTGGCAAACATACCATGAAAGACACTTTTTATGACACTCGTATAGAAGAGAGAGGTACCATCCATTTGGAACTTTTATAACGTATTACTTTCTTCTGCAAATGAAGATTAAGAACACAATTTTTTAAGAACAAAATTCATACCTTAAATCCTTTACAACAAACATCACAAAAATGGGGACGAAACACATCTTGGTGAAAATATTGGGTCAGGAGTCTTGGTAAAAGGGCTCTCTTCACTGGGAGGCCAGTTCTAGGACACTCTTTTCCAAGTGCAGAAACAGGCCAGGTCCTTATAAATTACTGAGGCTCAAAGAAAGCACTGGGTTCTCGCTAACAACATCTCCCCCACCAGCGATGCCAATCTCATGATGAAACACACCCCGGGCCCGTCCGTGTCACCCCCAGTTGGCGCTCAGAGCAGGAGACAGAATAACTTCCATCACGGGAGTGTAGTGAATCAGGAGGTGTTCTGGTCACCAGAGCACAGAGACGATCCAGGCACCATTTTCCCCATTCCTAAGGCTTCCGGGTGCATTTTGCAAGGGACTCTTTCCTTAGAAAAGGCCCACATTTTCATTTAAGTGAATTAGCAATTGCCAGTCTTCTGGTGGGTATCCAGGCCATAGAAAAATCTTTAAAGGTCCTTCTTCTCACTTGATTACATTTTTAAAGAACCCATTAACAGCATGTAAATCTGATCACGGGCAAGAAGCAAAAGCACCTAAAATCAGAGGAGGCACAGCCCTGTGGATGACTCCTCTGGTCTTCCGTCATCCCAGCTGTGTGCACAAGTGCTGTATTCCAGCAAAGACACATGTGAGTGGGGGGAGGTGCGAGGTGGGCCGTGGGTCCAGTCACCCAGCAGAAGGCTGGTCAGGGCGCCGGTCCACAAACGAGAGCACCTAACCCAGCACGGCTGAGACCCATATACCATGACGAGGAACACTGCCTGAGACTGAGGGCCTCAGAAACTTCCAAAAAGGACGAGAAAAATAAGATCTGAAATCGGACAATATAAAACTAAGCATGTCACTCAATTACCCCACAGTACCAGACCCCAGTGGAATAAAGATAAAATGGCATTTCAATTCTGCGCAAGGTGACCCCAAGGCTTCTGGGTCTGGGCCTCTTTCAGGCATCTACAAGATCTACGATTCTGTACTTGCCAGATGCAGTTTTATTTGTTAAAAAAGTACGATACTTAGGATTATGGCATATTTTTATCCTATGCATGAGATGCATTCCAATAGCTCATTTCACACAGAATGCTGAAAGGTATAAAATGAACTACAACAAACAATATACAATCAGCTGTACAGTGTTTAGGAAACACCACAGACACAGATAAAAGAAAAGGCTCAGGGCGCCTGGGTGGCTCAGTCGGTTAAGCGTCGGCCTTCAGCTCAGGTCATGATCCGAGGGTCCTGGGATCGAGTCCCTCACTGGGCTCCCTGCTCAGCAGGGAGTCTGCTTAACCCTCTGCCCCTCCACCTCCCCCTACACTCTCTAATAATTTTTTTTTAAAGGCTCACACTGTATGTCACAGATTCTCCAGTGACATGGGAAGTCCCTCATTTCTCAACTCCGTACATAAACAGATGGGAAAACTGTCAGCCCACGACAGCATTCCCAACTAATGACATTCCGATGGAAACAAGGCCACATTCCAGGTATTACTGTTGACAGTATCGTGGAATAAATCATGACACAAAGCATTAACTATTCAACACTTCTTTAATCATTTTAACTTTTAAATCCATTTCCAGTGATTACTTAGAAACCTTAAGCTGATTTATAGTTACACCATTGACATTCCACTTATGCAAAAACAAGTAGCAAACACATAGGGACTGAAATCTCTGTGATACACTGGAATATTGCAGCGTACCCACGACAGGTCTGGAAACCATTCTCTGCTCTTCCCCTACTCTAAAAGGTCCACTGACTTGAGTTTTTTGTCCACCCTGTCAGGGATATTTTTCTCCCCAGATCTTCCTCTAAACTAAATTCACAGATGACATTAAGAAGCTAATGCATCTGAGCAAATCGGAAAAGCAAGGTCAAGCACACTGAGCAGGACAGCATTTCCGTCTTCCCACTCTGTGGACATCACAAGGGCTCACGGTTCCTTGATGACTTAAAAGATTCTTCTAAAGAACTCATTTTAAAAGGTAATCATCCTTCATGAAAATATCTTAATGCTGTTGTTGCTCATTGAGTAATTACAGCTTATTCAGAATCTGTTTTTTCTTTTGAGAGTCTTTCCATGACAGCCTCGTTGGTTTCACAAAAGGAATCTCCGGACTCTTTTTATAGATATTAAAGATGTTGGAATTGGGAAGAGTCAGCTTAGGGCCTAAATCCCCTTCCTGCTTCTAAAGACTCCTGTAGGAGAAAGGATGGTGGGGAATGGGTCTGGACGTGGGTGGTTTGCTCTGCACCCCTGTTCCCAGACAAGGCCTTGAACCCTTGCCGACTGCTCAATAGGAACAGATCCCCAGCTGGCTAAGACTGAGCGTGGGTTCTCACTGTCATCCCCCGTTCTTAGAACATGCACGGGCTCTTCCTCAGGAACTCCTGAGGGGTCCTCCAAGCCCTTCGGGAAAGGGGCACCCGACCCTCCCTTTACCTCCAGGAGATTCTAGCGTGTGGCCCATGGAAATGACTGAAAGGGGCTAAACAGAAAGGTGCTTACTTACTTTGCTGGTCAGCTGCCTCCCTACCGAGGATGAAGACCTAGGAGCAATTCACAGTCCCCTTCGATACCTCCTGGACACCACGGAGATGAGCAAAACCAGTATCAGTCTTACAGAAAAGACTAGGGAAACCAGCTCTGGCACCAAACCAGGGTGCCAAATCACAGTTTCCAAGCCATCTGTGAGATCTAGAACTATTTCTTATGTCTCTGTAGGACATTTTCTGCAGTTACAGAAGCACGGTAAAGTTTAGAATTAAATAAAAATCTTCCCACTCCTTACACAGTGGCCAGCACAGAAATTAAGTGTCAGTAACGTGCTGCTATCATGATCACCACTATGGGCATCATGCCCAAGATGAGAACTTTCCCAAAGACATCTGGAACCACATGGTCTGAGAGAAGACATCACACTCCACCTGCTCTGTTCAACCTTCGCTAGATCCATTGACTGAAAGCACCTTACAACCTTTCCACATTCCAAGCACCATCCAAACTTCTATGAGCTCCTTCTTGTCTTCCTCATCCCAGCTTAACTGCTTGCCAGCAGGTGATGGCCCAACTGAACACCCTGCTAGGGTCAGCCCCCTAGCCCTAGAACTCTCTCTTCAGTTCACTGGCCCCGACCCTGGCCACCACCCCCATCTGCCCATCACTCACTCCCTGCAACCCCACAGTGGCATCACGTCACCCCCACCTCTGTAATCCAGCCCATTCCAACAGTTCAACCAGTTGAACTTGGTTGAACTTCAAGCCACACATCACCCATCCCGCCTCAGGCCCCTCAGAGGTCCACAACACGAGAGTGTTCCAAGGGCACCCATGGCACAGCCCCAGGGAGGCAGGAGCACCAGCCCCCGGGGTGATCCTGGAGTCATCTCAGTCTTAATCCATGGGGCCCCATCTCCACCCACCTAGGCAAAGGTGCTAAGATTAGAGAAAAGAACGGGATAAGGTAGACAAATCTACTGCAGAATAATGGGAAAGTCCACTGCAAATAAAGCCAACGTACAGGGAAATGTTTTATTTCCTAATTTATACATGTGATCGTCCAAACCTAAATGAGACATACCTTAAAAAGGGAAATCTGAACGTAACACATGTTGAAACTCTGAAGCATAAAGTAGGCTGTTTTACTGGATGGAAACATACTAAGGCAGCAATTGTCCCAATTCTCTGCTACCCAACTGTGATTTCACCCAAAACTGCATCCTTTACTCATGCCAGCCACAGAAACCAAACAGATCTAATGCTACCTATGTTCTTGCCTTGCTGCCTGAACAGTCATGTACGTCATCTTACTTGTGCCCCTCCCAGGATAAGCAGAAAGAACTATGGTCACACAAGGAAGACCGATGTATCCAGTCTGGTTGCCAATGAAAACTCTTTAACTGGATGTTTTGTTCCTGGATTTGAAAAATTATTTTTTTTGAAATGCCCAACTTAGTGAAATAACATGTACTAGAAATGAGGGGAAATAAAAGGGACCTATGTGTGCATCTTTTGCCTAAGAAACCAAACTTAAGAATAATGGTTGGGGGGCGCCTGGGTGGCTCAGTTGGTTAAGCGACTGCCTTCGGCTCAGGTCGTGATCCTGGAGTCCCGGGATCGAGTCCCGCATCGGGCTCCCTGCTCAGCAGGGAGTCTGCTTCTCCCTCTGACCCTCTTCCCTCTCGTGCTCTCTGGCTCTCATTCTCTCTCTCTCAAATAAATAAATAAAATCTTTAAAAAAAAAAAATTAAAAAAAAAAAAAGAAGAATGGTTGGGAAGGAGAATGCTAAAATCTGGGCTGGGGGGAGTCCCATAATACAAAACTTGAAAAACTGTCTAAATTATTATTAAAACTTTCTCGAGAAAAAAAATCACAGATGCAATTGCATACCTCAGTCATCTGTAGAAGAGAGACATCTACAATATATCAGAGTAGACAATAAAATAGCTGGGTTGGAGCACCTCAATTACTTTTTAAGGTCCTTCATAAAATTTTATTAACAGCATCTTAAATGTAAATACGTAGCAAGAAACCACCAGAAGAATAAAGACTTAGAAGAAAATACATATCCTTTGCTAGAAGTAAATTACAAGTAAACTAGAATCAAATGTTTCTGTCTCCAAAATGTTGGTTGTTTGCTGACCCTTCAACTTGGACACTTGCTTCTAGAATCATGGAAAAAATCAGCCTATTTTATAAACCAGACTGTATATAAATGCATGTCGGTGGCTTCTTACAACACAGTAAAAGTAGCTTACTATCAAAAGGCAGCTGGAAAAGGACCAAGTGGATTTTGGGGCCTGAGAGTAAGTGACATGCCAGAGAAGGATGGTCTTGGCCACCATCACACACCCAAGCACACATCACTGAGCACTTACAATGAGTTCGGAATCCCGTCCCATGGAAATGACGGTTCGGTTGACTGTCCGGAGAAGTTTCTCCATGATTATCTGGACATGCCTCTGAGTTGGCCCCTGGAGGAAGACACACCAGTGAAAACCAACACCTAAGACAATCATTAGCATGCAAGCCTTGTCGGTTGTCACTGAATCCATTTACCCTGTAAAAAGTAAATCAATTATAACCCTTAACGAGATGAAGAATGGCCCTTGTCAAAGGCAAAAAGCCTTCACAAAGAAAACACAAGGCATCTTATTAATTATAGTCCATTAATGGTAATTTGTTATATAATCATAGTAATTTAATTTAAGCAAACCTTAAAAATAAAACAAATCTGTTTAAACAATATAATGTTTATGATCCGTGATTAGCCCACCAATTAGTTTTCTAGAGACACTTGTCCATCTGTAAATGGGAAGCACGCAGATAGCAAACCACAGATTGCTCTGCACCAACAATTGCGTAGAATACAATGTATTTATTTTGGCACACTATCTAAAATTCATAGTGTGCCACAGATTTTTTTTCCATCAGTAAAAATTTGCTCTGTTATTTTGTGTGTGATGGGATTCCTAATTCTTCGTCAGGAACTTAGAAGTTGTTTAGATATGTCCCCTAGGTGCTCACATACAAGGCTCGGGCAGGCACCACCTCCATGACAAGGCTGGGCCATACAAGCTTCTTCACTCCCAACCTTCTCCCCTTTAAGAAAAGGGAAGGCCCTGGAATGGGGCCACTGGAGGCTGGCTGTTGGATTAAGGCTTCTAAAACCTTTCAAAGGCAACTCCCCCGGAAGAGCTGATATAACCACCCTTGCTATGAAGTGATTTAATCTGATCTCCTTCTTCAATGGCACTAACCAGGCTCTGAGAGCATGAGCCAATGCAGGAAGGAAGTGGGCAGGACAGGTAAGTGCATGGGTTGACTGGGAAGGTGTCCAGAGGTCATGTGGGGGAGGGCACAGATTAAGCCCTGCTGACCTTAAAAACCTGGCCCATCTGTCTCCTGCTAGAGGCACAGATGGGTGGACAAGGACCTATATGCCTTTCCACACACACCCCAAGAATCAGGAGGATGTGTGCACGGGTGCACAAATGTGTATGGGGGGGGAAGGGTAGTGTTGGGGATGGGAAGCCATAGGGTCAGATTTTCCATATGCACTTGCACCAACTTCTGATTAAGAAAAAAGATCAGTGGACTAGGCATACAATTTACAAATACAAAAGGAAATACCATTTAAAAAGAAAGAAAAAGCTAAAAAAGCACAGAAAGAAATTACTTGTGGGGAGAGGAAGGTGGGAAAGGAGGCAGAGAGCCGTTGTTCTCAAAACTCTCAGAAGCACCAACAACTTAAAAACAAAAACAAAACAAAACAAAAAAAAACCGGGGGCGCCTGGGTGGCTCAGTCAGTTAAGCGTCTGCCTCCGGCTCAGGTCATGATCCCGGGGTCCTGGGATCGAGCCCCGTATCGGGTTCCCTGCTCCACAGGAAGCCTGCTTCTCCCTCTCCCACTCCCCCTGCTTGTGTTCCCTCTCTCGCTGTGTCTGTCTTTCTCTCTGTCAAATAAATAAATTAAAAAAAAAAAAAATCTTTAAAAAAGCTCTGGAGTTCCTCTCCTATCCCCAGCATCTCTCACCCTCTCTAAAAAAAAAAAAAAAAACAAACCAAAAACTCTGTGCATGCATTACTTTAAAATAAGAATTGACAAAAAGAATATAGATAATTAGCCTTCATTTGTTTATTTCTACTTTTTAATATCAAAGCCATTTTCTGACCTTAAGGATCAAAATCTGTCTTGGGGAGGCATTCACCTGATTAAGTCAGGGGAAAAACTTAAAGATTTTTAACTTAGAAGAATACACATTTTAATATCAGTATCTCACTTTATACAAAAATAAGAACCATTGAAGGGTACCACTCAACAGAGAGACAGAGGCTAACCCTGAAAATTAAGGTCATTTCTTTTTAAACGAATCCAACGTGCCTTTGTGCAGTGAGGCAGGGGCTTGTGGGCATTATAAGGGGACCCCTGCTGCCAGGTGGACAAAGACAGCCTGAGCAAGCACAGCCATTACTCACCACATCCTTCCTGTACAGAACCTCGAGGATGTTGCTGAGCAGGTGGCAACAGGCCTCCAGGTCTTCCTGTCTCTCCAGATGGTACTTGAGCTGATCCGTCATCATGGGAAGCAGGATCTCTCTGCAGTCTGCAGGGGACATGGGGCTGCCAGTCAGCAGGAGACCCACCAAGATACAACTCTATTTGCTAGAAGCTTATTTTCCTAGCACGTTACATTGTTTTCAAGCATGTTATATTTACTTTCTTCCAAATGTGAAACTGGCATCTGAGGGGGTCAGATGGCTGGATATGAGGAAATCACTTATCCTCCTCTGTAAATACTTTACACACAAGCAGGCGTGCACACATCTATGTGTGTGTCTCCTTGTAAATATACAATAACAATCCACAAACATATATAAACACATTGACATATACATCCCCTAGTGTGCAGACAGATAGAAAACACAAACGCACCAGATGGGGTTTTGACTAGTTTTCTGTGCGGAACTATAAATTCACTGACTTAACAACTTTTAAAGAAATACTAGTTACAACAAAAATTATTTGAATTGCAGCTACTACTATTATTTTTTCCGAGGAGGACCAAAGCGTGGTTTCATTCTGCTCCCATATGCCTCGTAAATAAAGGTTTCTGAGCTCAGCCGGGTCATAACCAACTAAATTCCCCGCTTGATCTTTGCTCACTCTGGGACAACTTTCTGGTAGGCTCACACCTGCAGAGACAGTTTGCAGAGAGCTGAGGACTCCGATTCCGGAAAGAGGTTATCGGAGTGGAAGGTCTCCTCCCTTCCAAGCAGGGACATCTTGAGCAGCTCAGGTTAGCTCTCTTGAGTCTCAGATTCCTCATCTCTAACACGGACACATGGCACTAGCTACTCACAGGTTTGGGGTACAATGTACTCCTACATGGTTAAGTGCTAAGGCCTGGGCCTCATTAGATGCTTAGGACAAGGTACTTGCTCTTATGACCTAACACAGATACAGGTGAGGAGCGACAGCCTCTCTCTGGCCTACCAGACCCCTGCGCTAATGCACGGGCATGTAAAGGGGGGAGCCATGCGGAACGAGCACTGAGCCTGGAGATGAGAGTCAGGAAGGCCTCCCCCAGGGAAGCAGTACCTTCACCTGCTGGCAAGAGGAATAGTAATTTCTCACATGGGGCAGGAAACCAAAGAATGGGAAACCTGTACACAAAGTCAGGCAGGCAGGCGCATAGGGCACATTTAGGAGGCACATGCAAACACTTCTCCGAAGAAGACATACACATGGCTAATAGACACATGAAAAAATGTTCATCATCATTAGCCATCAGGGAAATTGAAATCAAAACCACATTGAGATACCACCTTACACCAGTTAGAATGGCAAAAACTGACAAGACAAGAAACAACAAATGTTGGAGAGGTTATGGAGAAAGGGGAACCTCTTACACTGTTGGTGGGAATGCAAGTTGATGCAGCCACTTTGGAAAACAGTGTGGAGGTACCTCAAAAAATTAAAAATGGAGCTACCCTATGACCCAGCAATTGCACTACTGGGTATTTACCACAAAGACACAGATGTAGTGAAAAGAAGGGCCCTATGCTCCCCAGTGTTCATAGCAGCAATGTCCACAATAGCCAAACTGTGGAAAGAGCCGAGATGCCCTTCAACAGATGAATGGATAAAGAAGATGTGGTCCATATATACAATGGAATATTAGCCATCAGAAAGGATGAATACCCAACTTTTACATCAACATGGATGGGACTGGAGATTATGCTAAGTGAAATAAGTCAAGCAGAGAAAGTCAATTATCATATGGTTTCACTTATTTGTGGAACATAAGGAACAGCCTGGAGGACATTAGGAGAAGGAAGGGAAGAATGAAGGGGGGCAATCGGAGCGAGAGATGAACCACGAGAGACGATGGACTCTGAGGGACAAACTGAGGGTTCTGGGGGGGAGGTGGTTAGCCCGGTGATGGGTATTAAGGAGGGCACGTACTGCATGGAGCACTGGGTGTTATACGCAAACAATTAATCATGGATCATCACATCAAAAACTAATGATGTACTGTATGGTAGCTAACATAACATAATAAAATAAAAATTAAAAAAAAAAGAGGCACATGCACAGAAGGAGGGGTGGGGGAGAAGCGGGGGAATGTAAGAACCAAAGAACGTCCAGATTTTCATTTGTTTTTGAGACAGGATCAGAGAAAAGGATGTTCCGAATATTAAACAATAAGGCAACAAACACAAAGGAGATTAAAGACAAAATATAATTATTGATTGTCTCTTCCAGTTGGGAAATCCCATTTAAGTCTCTGCTTGTGACACCAGCCCAGCCACCGCTGTTCCCTTTAAAGTGTGGAGCATGAGAGAGAAGACAGCAGAGTTCTGGAACATGAGACAGACTTAGCTTGTTTTTAGGACTGTACATTTTAGGGCTTACATTAATGACACATAAAAACATGTTCTGCGCTGTTTCCTGAATTTTTTTAATAAGAGAAAATGGAGCATGCAACACTGAAATGGTTCTTACAAGTATGCTGAGACCCACTTAGAAGACTTCCCCAAGGACCACATGGTAATGGATGCCCAAGGGTGCAGGCAGGAGCCATGAGGACGAAGAAACAGCACAAACCCTTCTGTTCCACCTACTTCCAGGGAACCACATGTAGGAAGCCCATGCTAAGGCTTTTTCAAATCCCATTTTGATTGATCCCCTGAAAAGGACTAACAGCAACTCTGTTTTTCCAGAAACAGTTTCGTCCAGTGATTATATGATTTCACTTGTTGACAATGAGAGTCGTCAGTACTTAATGCGTGAGGTGCTGACATGCTATGCATCTTCAAGACAGAGGCCAAGCTCACCCTCCTGGCTGTAATGTCGGGAATCACCAGAGGCCAGGGAGTGAGACACACAGCGCGTGGAGAGGCGCTATCCTGCGGGGACCATGAAGGACCCTCCATGTCTGTGTTCACGGATGTCAGGGGCCCTCACGTGATTCCCTTACCTTCTCAGCCCACAGCCCCGTAAACTCACAAGGGAAATGCTCCAAAGCGCCAAGGCCTGCGATCTGTGTAGGAGCATGCACAGATGTCAGAGAGCAGCCCGAGACCAAGCCAGTCCAAGGGAAATGCCCCAAGAAAATTACCCATGTCAGCGAAGGCAGCCTGGAAATGCATCAGTTCCAAACGCTGACCCACTGGACACATGAATCCCAGAAGCACCCCAAGCCTAGTGTCTTTCCTCCAGAATCTCAACACTCACAAATGACATCTGCCCCCAGTAGGTCTTGGCATGCTGACCTGAACCACAAGGCCACATCCAGTGTAAAGACTACATACCAACCTCCTCGAACCCAATAGGCTGGGAAGGTCTTCTTGGCAAACCTGTCCGGGTCCAAATCTACTTGTGTCCATCCCCACGGCCCCTGGTGGGACATCTCCAGTATGATGGTCTTCATTCCCTTCTGTCTAAAACACACCACCCAGCTTGACCACCCTCACCAGGGGGCCAAGCCGTTGGCTGCCCCGTCCACTGGTTCATCCCTACCACGGCCACCATCCTGGAGGGAAGTCAGATTTCCAAGACATCTCAGAGGGAGAAGTTGGAGCCACAAAGCCCTGGACCCCACAACATGATAAAGGAAAACAAATGACTGTCAGCCAGACAAAACAAGCGTAGGAGGAACCCAACACAGGTAGAAGACCAGTCCAGCGTCGGAAGAGGAGTATGTCCGTGAACAGTCCCAGAAAATCAGAGGAACACAGTTCTGGACTCAGAGATGGCAGAAACGTCCCTCCAGGCACCGGGACCCAGGAGCCCTGGCCAAAATCCATCTCTTACCACCCCATTTATCTGTCATGCTAGACAAGCAGTTGCTGACTGCCCCGTTCTCAGAGGTAATTGAGTGTGTTAGTGTCATCTGTCAGAATTACTCCAGGGTGAGGAAGTGACGGCTGCCCTGTTCATCTTCGGCAGGACACGCTGTCAGCCACCTTCGCCACCCGGGGGGAACGCCCACCTTCTCCCCAAGCCAGGGGTCTGTTAGCTGCACCTGTTTGTTATCCAGCTTCTCTTGATGAGAAATGACAACACTTTTTGGAAACTTCACTGCCATTTTGTCACAGAGAAAGACATTTCATTCTCTTAGCCCCCAGAGAACATAAAAATCATCCTCCTGATGGGACCCATAACCACAAGCTGGATGTTTCTAGTAGCCACAGGAGAATATAGCTCATCTGTCCTTCGTCATTCTCCCCACCTGAGGCTGGTCACAGGAAAGTGGGGAAAGGGAGCAGCACCCTTCACTGGAAGGAGGAGAGGAGCCCATGCCGCCAGAAGGACTTTATGAAAGCAGCCTGACACCCCAGTGTCAAGGTGGTGACCTCCCAGCCCCAGAACGGAGCTCTGGAGACAGGCAGCCAAGGCGCACTGCTTTCCTCAAAGACCCTGCTGACCTCACCACACATCTCTTGCAGGTCTCCAAGGACTGAGGGTCACAGGATGGCAGCACTCCTCAGAAACACGTCCCAGGCCCTCAGGAAGAAAGGCAGTGCCCCAGAGAACTGGAGAGGCTGGGAGGACCAAAGCTGGAGGCTGGCCGATCAGCACATCTTGTTGGTGACCCGTGATCTGCAGGCCCCAGGATGGTCCAAGGACAGACCGGGGTGCAGTAGGGCCCCAGACACCCGGTGTGTGGACCACCGCAAATGACCACTGGTTCTACCATCCTTGCGGGGATCCAATCTCCATGAGAGAAGAGGGCTTGTTCTCACCCAAGGGGAGTAGCGCCCACACGTACACTAAGACCTGATTGTGTGTGTGTGTGTGTGTGTGTGTGTGTGTGTGCGCGCTCCTGTTAGCAGGACAGCTGTCACACGTGTCCCTTGTTCTTGGTCTGTAAACCACCTCGCTCGCCTCCTGTTTGGTGAGAAGAAGGGACCTGTGGTCAGAGCCGCCCTGTCCTGTCCTTGGAAGACATCAGGAAGAAGAGGCATCATAACAAGATCTCTCCCATTTCTGGTGACGGGACGGCCTCCGGGCCAGCCGAGACGGGAGTGTGCAGGTACACGTGTGCATGTGTGGACACAGGTGCGAGAGCTGGTGTGGGTCATCTGCCATTCCAGGTGCACCGGATCAAATGACAGGTGTGCGGCGAGAAGCCAGTGTGCCTGCCAGTGCTGTCCCAGTTCCTCAGCTGCCCCCGCCAGGGCCCAAAGGACACAGGGTCCCCAACCTCATCTCTCAAAGGGCATCTCTTACTCCACATTTCAGTGATTTCCAGCTTCTTCAAGAAGTGGTGGGCACAAGTTCCAAGTGACATGCAAGTCTCTCAAATTTTACCAACAGGTCAAAACAAAAACTGTAGAGCACAGAGGAAAGTACAACACACACACTCACCACACCCACTCACACACACACCATACACACAGCACACACACACCACACACTCATACCACAAACACACATACACACCACACACTCATTACACACACCACACTCATACCACAAAGACATATACACACCACACTCACACCACTCACTACACACACACCACACATACACACTACACACCACACATACTCACACACTACATGCACACTGAGCAAACACACATTCATGCTTACAATGAAGAATTCTAAAGCATCAGATGCAGCCTCTGACAGCTGAGAAAGAAGAATCTCCTTTCACATTCTGAATGTCCCAACTCGGTGTCCTGAATACCCTGCCCCATGAACAGAGTGCCGTTTCTCTACCATGATTGATACCAACAGTCCAATTAGGTTCAAGGCAGATGCCCTGGGACACTGACAATCCCCCCCCCCAAAATAAACAAACAAACCTTTACATTTTAACAGGAAACATATTTTAACAACTACCCACACATAACCATTTGGAAAACAGCTACAATAAATATTTGACTGGAAGCCTAGGAACCTGGGTCACTCTTCAATTTTGGGAAAGCCTTTACTCTGATTAAGGTTCAGCTTACCCACACACATTAGGAAATTATAAAATCCACCCTGCTTACTCTTTGCTTTGGATCTTGGGCAAGTTACCTCTACTCTCTAAGCCTTAATTTTTTTATATGCAAAATGGGACTGTGTTTATCTCTGAGGTTCACTGTGAGAATCACATCATATAATGTGTGCATTTGGCAAATAGGAGCGTTCAATAAATGGGAGCTGCCAATAACAGTAACAGAAAAAAACATCATTATACAAAGTCAGCCTTTTCAACAAAAAGTACACAAAGACAAATGCCTCAGAGCTGCACTATCTAATAGGGTAGCCAGTGCGCACTTGAAATACAGCTGGTGCCACAGAGGAATAGAATTCAAATTTAGTTAATTTTTAAGTAATTAAAACATAAATGTAAAAAATGATACTTGCTTATTGGAAACATTAGTATGGAAGATTAGAACAACTTGAGTATGGGAATTTACTTTTCAGTCGAAAATTTTATGAAATGTTCAAAACACAGATTAAGTATCTGTGATGAAAATGTAGCATCCAAATTGAGATGTGCTATTGGTGTCAAAAACACACTAGATTTCAGAGACTCAGTATGGAAAAAAATGAAGAGAAACCAGGTCATTAGTAATATTTAGATTGAAGTCATGTTGAGATGGTATTTTAGATAAATCATTAAAATTAATTTCAGCAATTGCATTGTACTTTTTTTTTAATGTAGCCTCTAGAAAATTATAAATTGCATTTGTGCCTCACATTGATTTTTGTTGGACAGCCTGGTCTCATAGTATGCTAGGAAGCAGATGTTAAAGACCTCCTGTGTGATTTCTCATTTTAATGAACTGGTGTTCAACACTGGAAGGAAAATGAAGGCCACCGCAGACCTCTCCTATCAGATCTATTTTCACACGGATGTGACCACAGGGCTTGGGAGCGCCGGACTGGAGTGGAGGCAGAGATAGAACCCATAGGGAAGCCAGAACTAGCTAGCACAATTCTGATTTTCCCTGCCGGACAAGGGAAATGCCGGCAGCCCAGTGGACGCAGACTCCACACCAATCAGCTGTGGGGATCAGAAGTCCCAGCCACCCTTCCACAACCCCCTCTCCCAGTGTGATCCACTATGATTACAGACAGCAATAATTCAACATCTGTTCATCCTCAGCTGTGCGGGCTGAAGCCATGATGATTAATGCTCTGGTAATGGGCACAAAGTAAAAAATATTAATCTTTATAAAAGGTATTCAACAGGCATCATCAGCTTATAAATGTCCAAGTAGAATATCCGTCTATAACCCCATCATGGCTCTACATTAAAGCAAGATGCAAATACGAGAATGAATTTGTCCATTTAAAACATTCGTTTTATGAACACTGAGTAATGTGCTGCTTAATTTTTAGTTTGGTCACATTAAACAAATGATCCATAAAGTGCATTTAATAACCTTGAGCCTGTTACACGGAACTGAGATCCAGATTAACACTTTTAATGAGAATTAAACAGTAGGAACCATATAAGTGGGGGATGCTTGTTACTCATTTGTTACAGACACTCATCTTATTTTTCAACTATCTAAGAACTCTGTACCCACATGATTCAATTTGTTCAAATGATTTTCTCCCTCAAGTTTTCAAACAACAGAAATGCAGGAAATGGGAGTCAGCAATGGAAGGGATCACAGGAGCCATCTACTTATGTCCAGATTGACAGATGCGGGTACCAGGTGCCAGACAGAAGGGATGTGCAGGGATTGTGCCACTAAGCAGCCGAGCCAGAATTAGGTGCCTGATCCCAAAGCCACAGCTCCTTAGAATAAATGATACATGCATGTACCCACATGTAGTTCAGGAATCTTTACATGTCAAATGCAGATTACATTTTTCCAAGTTATCATTTTAATATAACAAGTCATAATCATTGGTAGTACCAGGAGAATCAAATTGAGCAACCCTACGTATGTCATTTTTCCTTTTTTGATTTCCTTTTTCATTTCCTTTTCCATTTTGCCTCTTTGTCTGTGAAATCAAGAAATACAACTGCCCTGCACCATATTTCTATTCCTATCATATGGTAACACCTTCATAAATATTTTGGTCAGAAGCTCCTCAGTGCCACTTGGCTGAGTGCTGAAATTATCAGGAATAAGATAATCTGCATGTCAGCTTTGAGGTACCCAAAGTCATGGAATTTTAACTGACAGGATGACATTAAAATTAAAAGAATCCATGGGGTGCCTGGGTGGCACAGTCGGTTGAGCGTCTGACTCTTGGTTTCTGCTCAGGTCATGATCTCAGGATCATGAGATCAAGCCCCATGTCAGGCTCCACGCTCATGGAGTCTGCTTGAGATTCTCGCTCTACCACTCCCTCTGCCCCTCTGCTCATGTTACCTCTCTCTCTCTTTCTCTGTCTCTCACGCAAATAAAAAAACTCTTAAAAAAAAAAGAAGTTAAAAGAATCTTGGAAATTGGATGGAGAATGTGGTAGCATATAGACTGTATAGCAATGGGAAAAGAAGCTGATCAAAGGTATCTTCTGGATGAAGCCACTGGACCTAGTACAATATGTGTCATCTTTTTGGAAGAAGGAAAGGGACAGCAGATTATTTTGTATCCCTCAGTTCTGAGAAGTTTAATAATAGGAGTTAAACATTCATTCACATTGTAGTAATAAATAATTTTTCAGAAGAAAGAAATGAACGAACAACCAACGGAGAAAAATCACAAATGAGTCCCATTAACAAGCAGATGAAAAACTAGATGAAAAAATTAGAGTCAAGTAAAATCCTGGGGAATATTATGTGAGCAGTGCCAGTCAGGCCAGGAATCCAGTCTGTAGGTAGATGGAAGTGCCTTAAGGAGGTGGCTTGGTAAGTTCAGAAGGAATTCTACAGGTCTGCCAGTCCTTGGGCAGAATCTTACCATGTAAAGGATGAGAAAATAAAGAGACAATATACAGAGCTGGGATGTGGTGTGCATTATTTTAACCAGGAGAGTGAAGACAGCCAAGAACATACAGGTCTTGGTCAATGTACTCAAGCACACACACAGTATTTTGTTACTACGCACGTTTGTTCAGATCACTTTCTGCCATCTGTCACCCTATATATTCCTAAAAACTCTCTAGCTCATTTTAGCCTTCCTTACTTAAAAATGTACAGGACCATACTGAAATCTGGGGATTGCTGCTTCTAGGATCACTATGCTCTGTCAAACTTATACCTTATTCACTTTATGGAAAAGACTAGAGTTGCTTAGCATCATAGCCACATTTGTTGCACCTAAGTGGAGCTTCTGAACTTTGTACTCATTAAAATTTTCATAAATGTTTTCTCATGGTGGTAAATTCTTTGTAAATAAATTGGCTTCCAAGACTGAGTTGACCAGCTAAGATTAAAAACCCACAAACAGCAACAACAAAAAAGCCCACAAACTCCTGTTTGCCCTTGACAATGAAATGTGTATGTTAAAAACAGTGTCAAAACCCTATAGTCCAGTCCACTCCATCTTGAGGGATGGTTTATGCACTCAGGGAAGGGTTTATGCAACAGAAAAAGAATGGGGTCTTCAAGGAGAACCAGGGAGATGACAGACTGACCTGGGGCTCCCCCCAACTGTCCGAGGCAAGTTACCATAGGTAACCTATCATGTGGGTACAGAACTAATCTCATATGGTTCGGAAAGAATCATGAACTGGGGAGACTCAGAGACTTGCCATCCTGATGTCCTGTGTGAGCATGAACAGATACAGGACAACAGAGGCAGCCTCTTCTAAGGTTGCTGTTCTTGCTCCCAACATCAAGCAACAGGGATAGGAGCCCACCCAGAGGTGGGTACAGAACAAGGGATCAACAGACTATGATAAAGGTCGGACCAACTACACACTGAGGAACTACCAGTTTGATCACAGATAAGAGTCCCAACATACACACAAAAAAGAAAAAAGTAGGACAACTCCATGAGCACAACACTGCATTTTTGTTTATTTATTTTTGCATAGTTTTACATTTCTTTGTTTGTTTATCCATATATTTGTATTTTATATTGTTCCATATGGCATTTGAAGTGAATTCTGTATTCAGAACGTATTACTCATATAGTTTAAGAACAGAGTTGGCGGTGGATTTCTAACAAGGCCACTCCTTAATCAGCACCACAGTGGTGGACAGCTCCCTGCTTGGGATTTTGCTTACCAATTAGCAGGACTTGTTGCTTAACTCCTGGGCCCTTACCTGTAAATTAAGAGAATTACTTGTTCCAATTATACATTTTTAAGCCGATGGCTCTGAAGCCTCTCAGAGGAATCAAACTTGCTAACCAACAGTCCTGAGCACATGGTAGGTGCTGAACAAATTATAATGGAATGGAAATGGATATAATTAAGAAACTGAAATTGAGTTCACCCTCCTAGATTCAATAAGCCCTTTCTAAAAGCCTGCACAGTTTTAACAGATAGTCTTTTCAAACACTCATATAATGAATGATATAGAGTCATACACAGAATGAGATATGAAAAAGGTATAGTACTTTACAGATAAAGATTAAAATTGTCTCAAAAATAGAAGAGGAGAAAATGATTTCACATTCCACCATTATTTCAAGAACTAGTCTTTGGGGTTCAAAGCTAGTAACATTCCTTAGAAGTCATCAGCACGACTAACCAATTAAAGTATCCCGGAATGCTATACATGTGGTACGTTACGTGACTGTGTCGCATGAAGGCCCCAACCCCAATTTTTCTTTCTGTACAATATCCCTCAAGTTAATAAAACTACTGCAGAGTAGCTCTGGGTTTAAGATCCCTTCATTCAAGAGAAATAGCTCTCCATTCTTCACAGTGGAGATGTTCAAGAGATTTTATTTTGATTTGTTTATGGATCGAAGCATTAAGAAGGCATATTTTATTATAAAGCTGTATTAAACATGTAGCTATTCTTTCTACAATTTAAAGCAGAAGAAGTTGATTGATAGAGTGATTTTAAGAAATATAAATTTTATATCTAGGATTAATCACAACAAAAATAGTCTGGAAATCTGACATCAGTATTTCCTAATAGCTAGTCCCATCGGTCTCTGAGCCTTTGCCCTCAGATTTCAAAGGGCTGCTGTAACTAATGTTTCTACCATTAAAAAGGAGAGTTTCACTCTGCTTGGTAACTGGAAGAATCATTCACCTTGAAAATAAGCATGAGGAAAATAATTTAAGCTCTCTAGGCCTACATTTTGAAGAAGCTCCGTATTGTTCAAAAATGGAACACAAATGAAGTTTTATGAGGCTGACGAACACAGTCTAAAAGGAGCCTGTTTGCTACATTGAAAGAAAGAGCCATGGGAATGGCCAGAAAATGAGGGGATGGCACACTTCCCATTCCTACTCACTGCTAGATTCCAACCATCAGGGGAAAAAAACAAACCCAAAAATGGAAAACAAACAAAGGGGTGCCAATGAATAGCAAGCTTAAAACAACGTAATCCACCAAGAGTATTAAACTCCTGTCAAGACTATAAAGGGATTACCTTGCCACTAAGTCTTCACATCTTTACTCTTCAAATCTTATCCTACCTTGCAAAACCCAAAAAATTTAAGACACAATGGTAAGTACATAATAAGCTCTAAAGAAAGTCTGTCGGTTGGTTTGGTCTCACTTTCAATACGGGAATATGGAAAGGTCAGTCCTGAAAGACAAAGATGATACAGTGTTAACTGGCATGAGTCCCTCCCAAAAGTCTCCAGTTCAGAGCCACGGTAGAAAGGAGCCCATGTGGGTGAGAGCGTGTGTTCCAGAAGCTCTCTCGCCTTAACTCAGAGGCATCTTGCAAGTATGTCCAATACTCTTGACTAATTTGAAAGTTAATGCTATCTCAGGTTGATTCCTTTTTTCCCCAATTGTTGTAACATTAACGTAAAACATTTTTGTGGGCATAAATCCTAAACCTTGGTGTCCCAGCGTTTATTTTAATTACACTGAAACTTTTCATTTCTATAATAGGATTTAAGCTTTAATTTTCACAGCTTTTGTCAGATATGTGGGCAACACTATAATCACAGGGGAACAAAGCTACAAATGCACAAATTATGAAGCTCTGACCTTTCTGTCTCTTTGTATCTTGCTTTGAAAATCTGCTCACTCCACACCACAGATTATATGCAAGTCATCTTTTTGTGAAGCACATAATCTATTTAACCAGCTTTCAAGTACTCAAGTCACATCGAGAGACAGCGCTTGGAAGCCATTACCGCCCATTCATTGGCTCTCGTGCACAGCATGCTAAGGAGTCGGACGCCCTTCGCCTCCGCTCAGGAGCAGGAACATCCAAGGTGGAGTGCAGACACCAGCCTGGGGACCAGCCCCTCTGCACATCCTCCCTTTCCCGAAACAAAGTCATTCGCTCTTTAAATACCACCGTACTTGTGAAAAGCCATGCTATTGACATGCTGTGGTGGCTAGGATTTGCTTCAAAATATCTGGGGGAGGAGCACAGAGATAAAAACAAGACCGAGCAGGACTTGATACCTCCCGAAGCCCAGTGAGGAGTCCGCAGGCACGGCACAGTCTTCTTTCCATTCTTCTCTATGATGAAAACTTTCAGTAATTTTAACAAAATCTATCTTGAATCCAGAGGCAGAGCTGAACTGTCCCCCTCCCCCACCTCACATTTCCACAAAACTGAGGAAGAACTAAATTGGGAGCAAAAAGATGATCTTGATTTTACAAAACTTTTCACAGATGACCCTCCACAGCTTAAGTCCCTCACGAGTCTTCTTTTTCCATCTCTCCTTATGTTATTCCTCCTCAAAGACAACTCCTTCCTCCTCCATGATCAATCCATTCAGAGCCAAGAGTACGAGAGATGGCCAGCTTCCCTGTGCAAACACACAACGTCTCCTCCCCTAAGTCAAATGAACTACATATGTACGCAACAGATCACCCTTCCTTCTCTGTGCTGCTCCCTGAGAGAAGTACTGGATGTGGACATCCATGTCCATTTTTGTTCATGCAAAAATATGCACTGCGGACATGCCTGACGCCAGGCACCGTCCTAGGAGCTAGCGATCAAGCAGCTACAACGTGAACAAGAAGGCCATGCTCAGGGATCTCTCATGCGAGGGAGAGACCACAGATAAAAAGCAATCCAAAAAGAAGAACTGAAGAACTATGCCATGATTTCAGTCGGTGGGGAGGGGCAGGGGCAGGCTTGGGGTGGAGTGGCTGGGGGTGTTCTGTGCAGAGTGATCAGAGCACCTCTCAGAGAAAGCTCCCTATAACCCTTTTCTTTATTTGATCCAGGTCTACTGACTTTTAGCTCATATTTGACATAAGTACCCTCCCTGATGAGGGTAAGATCTTATCTGCCATTTTCCACTGAATCCTCCACAAAAATGAGAGACAGAGCTAACGTTGACCGACTGTGCCCTAAATCACAGCACTATACATATATTCATCTTCAAAATGTAGGATATGGGCAACAAGAACAGGGCAGGTGAGGAAGCTGAAGCCAGGAGGGTAACTTGTCGAAGGTCAGTGAGTTAGCAGGTACTAGAGGCAGGATTTGAACCCAGGCAGTGTGATCATAAAGCCCACGCACTCAGTCTTATTGTGTACCCCCCGCCCTCATCACAGAGAGGCCTTCAGAAATACATAGGTTCTTGATTAATGAGGAAGTAAAATCATTTGTAGGAGAAATGATGCAAACAAGTCATTCATTCATTTCTTTATTTATTTTTTACAAATCAAAGTTAAAGGAGAGGGCCACGGGCTCAGAGTCAAGGCTGAGGGTGCTGACAGGCAACCACGCGCTGTGAGCAGTCAAGTCTCCAGGGCCCTGGTGCACTGGCTTTATCGGCACACTATGTGGCAGACATCCGCCGTGGCCACCGGGCCCACCCCAGCTCCTGAAAAGCCTTCTTACACCTGGGAGAGATCTCTCTATTACGAGCTGTGCCTCCCCCGTACAGAAGTCGGGACAAGGCCACAGCCACTCCTGCAACAACTGTAAGGCAGACTTGTGTTCCAGGTTCTCTCGGGAGCCCTGATGCAACTGGAAACAAGCCGTGGGCGGGACAGCTCTGTGCAGAGCTCCCACTTCCTTCGACCAGGGTGGCGGCTGCAGAAGAAGCAGGAGTCGCAAGGCCCTGATCCAGAAGGAGCACGGCGGCTGGGACACCTGTGCGTGGACAGTGACAACGAGAGCAGCTGAGGTGTCCACACCCATTTGGGTCAAATGACCCTCTCTGCCAAAACACACATCTCCTGCCATAGCTTAGCAAACTCAGCTGGATCATCCAACCTCCGTTTCCATGTCCTTCAGAGGACAGAGAAGCAGCAGTTGGGAAAACAAGCCTGAAACAACAGGGCCTGCCCCAGCCTACTGGGACCCGTGCCTGGCAAAGGAAGGCCTCTCTGCAGAACAGCAATCCCAGTGTCAGTGTTCCCAGCCAGCCGTGCTGCACACACATCAGCCTGGCACTCCCACCGAAGGGACACACCTCCAATACATTCTGTGGAATTTATTCGATATTGGAGGGAGGAGGAAAGCAACGTTTTAGAGCAAAGCAACTGAGTGAGTCCCTTCTACGAGTGAGGCAACGCACATGCCGGTGAGCAGAGACAGGGCCTGGAGCTCCCACTGGGGAACCCAGAGGAGCCACAAGGTCATGCACTGGGACCACATCCTCGACAGAACATTTACTACGGGCTAGCAGCTTCGGTGGCTTAAGGCAGCTAACTCTGGTTATATCCGGTTCCAGAACTCTGGACACGTGGGGCGGTAGGCTGACTGGCTCCACTGGGATCAGGAAGAGCACACAGACCACGACCATTGTTACAAATTAACAAGAACTGGAACAAAGCAGGAAAAGCAGGGCCATCACATCTCATCAGAAAATACTGTGGCTTCAGTGATTTATACCAAACGTGGCAGAGAATATTTTGCAAAAGTAATGACATCTTTGTGAGAACAGACCAACCGGAAGACTTCCACTGATTCATCTTTCCTGACAAGGAGGGCAGACGGCTGTAGGCTGCCTTGAAGAAAGAAGCAGGGAGCCTGCAGATGAGAAAAATCAGGGTTGTCTTCGAGATCCCTTTCCAGAAAGATTCTTAACACTTGAAGTCTGCAGGCAGGCAGGGGGGCGGGCGTGGGGCTTTCTCACATTGGACATCGGACAATGTATTCTAAAACACTTCCGGATCACCCGTGAGCATCTGGAAGTGAGTCTGGGCTGCCTGTGGTGGCTTAAGACAAGGGTACGGACTGGGCAGCTGGGGGGCTGCTTCCAAGACATGAGGCTTCGGGTGAACTGTGGCTCTTAGAGCACACGCTCAGTCTCGACGCACATATTTCACACAACTGGACAGTCACCAAATACCACGGCTGACAAAATTACCAAAAATAAATAGAAAGGGTCCCTTCCAGCTTTCTACTAGCTAAGGAAATGAAGTTAAGTTTCACTAGAAGAAAACATTCCCTTGAAATGTATTCTTAAAAGAAGTTCTATTTTAAAATATTCTTAATTGAACCATTTATGTTTTAGGTCCTTATTCGAAGACAGCTAAGTGATATGTGGCACAAAGTTTTGCAACAGAAATTATGCAATACAAGGAAGAAGGACTTCCCTATATCAACAGTCAGTAAAAGAATAATCAATCCACTGACAATTGTTATTAACTGATAACTGTTCATTCAGTGAAGTCGTTTGTGGTGGTGGTGGTGGTGGTGGTGGTGGTGGTGTGTGTCTTGGGGTTGGATGGTTAGGAGAAGGGACATCAATAACTTCCCTAATATAATCCAAATAGGAAACTTTCAGGGGATTTTACTTGTTCTGGTAAAAATGTCATCAATATGGAAAGAAACAATGAAGCAGAAGTCCCCACCCATCACCCCCATCATCATGCCCTCTTGAACCCCACTGTTGCACCAAACTTTAGAAGACACCTGGAGGATGAATAATTCAAGACCCAGCCCTCCAACGAGACCCTAAAGCATGGACTGCCAGGATTGGTAGCTTAAAGAGATTTATGTGCCTCTGAATCCCAACCTATGGCAATAGGGGAGCTGACTTTCATTTATGCAAGTGAGCAATGGGCTTGTGGCCCAGACACAGAGGTTTGGAGGGGATGCAGAAACCCGCTCACTTCTTGGTTTGCTGGTTTCTCTCAAAAAAGAAACACTCGCACTCAAATGAAGTCTTAACATTTTCGCTTAACAGAAGCCTTAGCTGTAAGTGTAAACTCCAGTGCAGTGATAAAGTTCAAGCAAGAAATCAGTTTAAAAACCAGCAGGAAAGCACAGGGTCCAGGAGCCCAGAAGATACAAAAGACTAATCTAGACATACCCTGAGCTCTCGGCGCAGCCAGGAGCTCAACAGGAAATCCCCAGGCAGGCTGCTCCATCCCTGAAACACCACACACGAGGACAAAAGAAAACAAATGCAAGAGCCAAATATCTGAACACAAACAGAAGAGGAGAAATCTGTGCCTCTCAGTCAGAATGTCACTCAACGGTCCCCACATCTGCCTCCACTAAATGAGAAAGGTTGTGGAATTAGGCAAAGGTTTTAAGCTTTCAATAAAACTGCTTGACAAGTGTAAAATATTAATTCAATCTGTCCAAATAGAAAGAAAATGATTAATAAAAAGGGTAGGGAGATAACGTGGGGAAATAGAAGGTGTTCCTCAGGATAAATGAGTTGAGGAATCATTAAAATTCTTATTACTTTGAGCAGGGTTTGAGGAAACCCTGTCAAAGAATGCAAAATTGAGGCAAGACAACCATTATTTCTAAATTTAAAGAAAACTTGACATTTTTCTTTGCAATCATCTGAATGGAAGCAGGTGATTGCCTCCCCAGGATAGACAATCACACATCTTAAAGGCTACAATGCACGCTGATTATCTTAGGGCTTTGGTATACACCTAAATTACAGACTACGAGGTTTTCCCCTTCATCTTTCAATGATCTATTGCTCCACTGTGTGTCAATTACCATTCTTCTTGTAGGGGCTAAATCTTCCTGTCTTGTAACGGAGCTGTTTTAATTGGTTGCAACCTCCACTCCTGTTGGCATGGAGGAGAGAATTCAGAAGGGACAAGGCCTTTAGACAATGAATGATGTGACAATTTCATGGTTCTCAAGGTTCGACTCACCGTGGTGTGTGAAGAGGTCACTGTGAATGATTTCAATCAAGCAATACAGCTTCTGAATGGTCAGCAAACCCATGGGAACATTTAGGATGAAATCAGTAAACATTTTGCTATAATGAAAAACACAAGTGAAAAGAGTTTAGGGATAGATATACAGCAAAATGATCCACTGTGTTCAAGACGGTACCAAGCTGCAAGGTTATTAAATGGTGATTAAGCGCTACCAGAACGTTGGAGATTGCCCATTATCCAATATGGGCCAAAATCTCATCCAATAAAATGATGCTTTAAAATGTTATTTTTCACTTCGTACCCACTCAAAGGGCTGTAATCCAAAAGAGAGACAACAACAAATGTTGGCTAGGATATGAGGAAACTGAAACCCTCATATCATGCTGGTGGGAATGTAAATCGGTGCAGCCACTTTGGGAAACTGCTGGATATTTCCTGAAAATGTTAAACCCAGTTACCATATGATCCAGCATTTCTACTCCCAGGTATATATACCCAAAAGAAACGAAAATACATATCCAACACACAACTTGGTACATGAATCACAGCAACATTACTCTTCATACTCAGTGGCGGAAAAACCCAGATGTCCATCACCTGAGCAGTGGATAAACAAGATGTAGTATAAAATTTATCCGTATCAAGGAATGAAGTTCTGACACACGCTGCAACACGGATGAACCTTGAAAACATTATGCTAAGGAATGGAGCCAGACACAAAAGGCCACATATTATATAATTTCATTCATATAACAAGCCTGGAAAAGGCAGAGCCACAAATACAAAAAGGCTGGGGAGGGGACAGAAAATGACTATTATTGACCACTGGGGATCTGATGGGTGATGAAACCGCCCCATAACTGGATCATGACGACAGGCACACAACTCTGTAGAAAATACTGAACGCCATTTAATTAAACACTCTAAAACTGGTGAACTTTATATATGTGGATTATTCTCACTGGAGATTTTTTTTTTAAACTTTACTTTTACAAACAGTCAATAAAAATACAGAGTCTTAGAAGAAGGGTTCCTGTTAGCAACAAAGAAAAGTCTTTCACCAATAATTATCGGCAAGTTTCTATAAAATAGTAATTCCAAGTACCGGCAAAGTTTGGGAAGACAGACACCAACATACTTTGGCAGAAGGTTACTCTGACCTTTAGAGGGCAACTGAATAATATTTATTAAAAATATTTTAAGAAAATGCAAAAAAAGAAAAAAGGAAAGAGAAAACATAAGACCTGGTAATCGCATGTTACTGTTTATCCTAATGATGTAAATAAGAGCAAGATACTACAATTAAGCTACAAAAGAATTTATCCTAGCGTATTGCATAATAATTAAAACCGAAACCGAACCTAGCACCCCTAGAGCAAAGAGGCCTGTTCACTGTAATCAAAAAGCTGGGTTGGCCTTGAAGCACTACCACTGAGCAGCTCAGTTCTCAGGGATGAGTTACTTAGCATAAAAGTGGGCTAGTAACAGAACCAACGCCATACCACTGTTGCAAAGATTAACTGAACAATACATGGAAAGTGCTTTGTGTGGAGCCTCTTCTGTATGGAGAAAGCACATAATCGATGTCAGTGCCGACTGTTGCTACTGAAATAAATGATGGGCCAGCACAGGATCGAACACCATGGAAGTTATTAGAAATTATGATGTAGAAGACTACTCCAAGGTGTGGGAAAACAAGAGGTCTTACATGCAGAAGCTGATTGTAGAATAAAGAATATGACTGTGTTGAATTTTTCAGGGGAATACGTGTGTACACATGAATGTGTATGTATGTGCATGTGTGCAAATCCAGGTCCTTCTAGTTGTTTTTAGGCAGTGGAATTAACTTTGATTTATTCTCCTCTCTGATCTCTTCTGTTTCATCAGAACATCAATCTATTTTCTAAAAAGGAAAAATACATATATGATTTACAAGATCATTTAAAAAAAAAATCAGTAGAGAAGGTGAGGCACCTGGGTGGCTCAGTTGGTTAAGCAACTGACTCTTGGTTTCGGCTCAGGTCATGACCTCCTGGGTTGTGAGATCAAGCCCCGTATCAGGCTTCACGTTCAGTGGGGAGTCTGCTTGAGATTCTCTCCCTGTGTCCCTCCCTGCACTAGCACACGCACGTGTTCTCGCTATTAAATAAATTAATCTTTAAAAAAAACATATAAGGTGGTGAAGCATGCATAAAGAGACAAGGGACCAAGAGCAGTCTGCACTGGCCCTGGAGAAGGGGGTCTTCCTTGGCTCTCCAAGCACTGGCGCCAGCACCCACTGTGAACATGGACCACTCCACTAACTGGTGAGAGTCTGACCCCATCCCAGAGTACGGCCCACCCAACCACTGCTTCCCCCACTTGCTCTGTTCTCCAGACCGGAAGCTCTCAAACAAGAATCTTCACTAGAAGCGTCTGGAAGGGTCATTAAAACTGACCAGCTGGACCCCACTCCCCACTCCTAACTCAGAAGAGCTGGGACAGGGCCTGAGAGTCAGCATTTTCTAACAAGTCCTCAGGAGCTGCTGATAGGTTCTGCTGACAGTCACGTTGCAGCGGCAGGCCCAGGGCAGACTTGCTGCCGATGGGCCCATTTACATCTCCTGTTCTCGTTTAGGGCGTGCTAAGACATGCCCCACATTGTCAGTGCCCTCGAGCAGAAAATAGTGTGTCCATGCAGGACACTAAATCCTCAGGCACATCAGAAACCTGGTGATCGTGAAGGAGAGCACCCCACCCCCAAAAGCTCCTCACCCCTCCCCTCCCAGGCATGAGCAACCTACAGTGGACATAAAGAATGGGAGGGATGAGCATTTTTTATTCAGTTTCACCCCTCAGGGGACACATGGACCTTTACTAATATTTAGATGGGCTTTCTGCCTGCTAAAAAAAATGTTGCCATCCCCTGCAGGTAGTTTATGGCGTCAAATGTTAAATCAAAACGAAAATCAAAAGCAGAATAGGGCTGTGCTTTAGATGTCTGGGGTTAAAAAGGCTGCACATCCCAAAGGCACCCAACAGTCTTGCAGAACACCGGGCATCTACAGATTACACAAGTAGGACTGGGCTCAGCAGCCAGGATGCGAAAAACAGGTGCAAAAAGAAAGGATTAGGTCCCCAGCCTCCCTCCCTGGCCTGAAAGCCCAACAACCAGCTTCCTTGAGGTTTGCTGTGGTTTTGTTAATATTATCTTAAGTGACAACTCCTGACCATTCTGCCTGAGGCTTGCAGTCCATCACTTAGGAGCGCATGAAGAGCGCTTGTGCATGCTGAGAGGCAGGGGAGGGGAGTGAATAGTAAATCTCCAGTGTCAGATATTTCAGGTGCTGAAAACAAAACAAAAACCCAACCACCACATTGTGAAATTCAACCTCGAAAGGATACAGAATGCCAAATTTGTATGATCTACCCATTGGCCTACAAGCAATCCTCTAAAGAAAATACTGTGTTGACAGATGATGTCTTTTCCATATAAAGTCACAATTAGGGAAGTGTCATAGACACCACAACCAGCATGTGTTTGTTCTAGAATGATCCAGGGCATTGGTGTCTGCCAGCATGAGACTGAGCCTCGAGCCTCTCATAAGCTCCCTGCAGGGAAAGGAGGCAGAGTGAAGGACGTGCTGCCCCTCAGGTGCTTCCTTACCTGAGCTCTTTGGGATCGAACACCAACTTCACATCGTTGACAATAGTTGGCAAGTACTTCAACGCAGCCCCCTGCAAACCAAGAGCAAAGAATGCTGAGCCTCGTGCAGTCTGGCAAATGCTAATACAAATCTGTAATTACAAGGAAGAACCACAGACATAGCAAGAAGGGAAAGATCACTTTCTAGATGAGACGATAAGATTACCAAACACAACAAAAACAGAGCAAAGAAAAAAACCTCTGATCCACAAACAATGGTGATTTGTTACAGGGTTATCTTGACACCTAATAATTTAACAGAGGCCAACAGTTATTGCCTGTTGACCGAATGTCTATACCGCGCTAAGCTTTTGTGTGATTTTCTCCTTAACCCTAACGAAGCTATGGCGGATGAAGATCTGTGTCTTCACAGATTCCCTACCATTCAAATCCCTAATTCCCTACCATTCAGATCACTGCAGTTCCTTCACATTCAACATCTAAATTGATGGTCCTTGTTCCACTCCAAAACTGTTTTCTGTATATCCGTGTACCCCTTAATTAGGAATCTGTGATTTTTCTCTAGTAACTTTATCTCTTATGTTCATATTTTGGATCATCCAGAAAATACACAGTCTCAAAAAATACGAGTGATGGTAATCATGATGGATCCTACTACATGCTATGTGCTGCGCTAGGACCCCTGTATATTTTCTCTCTCATTCCAACAGATGTCTGACAGGGAGCTGGCTGTTGGACAGCAAGGAACCTGCCAATGGAGAAGATAATTCCCCTGCCACTGATCACACCATGAGAACTGAACAGAGACAGAATCAAAACTCAGTTCAGTGGGTAGCCTGAGCCCCAGCTACACCCTGATGGGAAAAGTTCGTGGATTTTCAAGTGTTCTGACCATGGTGGGTCCCTCCTCTATCTGTGACTCTATGTAACTCCTTGTACCACGCTGGGCTCCACCTCCCAGAATGAAATGGGGGAAATAATGCTCATGCCAAGGACATCCAGAGGTTGTATTAAAGTTCAAAATCAAGCTGAAAAGAAAACAGGGTAACACTTCGAACACTGGAAAATACTACCCTTACTGCATAAACAACTGTTAGTATTTTTTTCTGAAAGCAAAAACGTAGTGTTAAAAAAAAAAAAAAAAATCAATCAATCAATCAAAATGGAGTCACTTGTGCTAAACTCCATGTCAGCAAACCAAGGCTTCATACCTAAACAAACTGCAGTTTTAGCCTCTCCCAGGAATGTCAGATTAAACTACTCAATCTGGAGGGGTGCCTGGGTGGCCCAGTCGGATAAGCTTCTGCCTTCAGCTCAGGTCACATGATCCCGGGGTCCTGGGATGGAGCCCCAACCGTGTCGGGCTCCTTGCTCAGCAGGGAGCCTGCTTCTCCCTCTCCCATTGCTCCTCCCCCTGCTTGTGTGCTCTCTCTCTCTCAAATAAATAAAAAATATCTTAAAAAAAAACTAGTCAATCTGGAACTTTCTGGTCAGCACTACTGAGGTAATCCACCTGACAGCCCCTTCCATCCCTCGAAGAAGGAAGAGGTAGCCTGCTCTTTCCTTGTAGCTGTCCCCTTCTGCCTATAAAAGTCTCATTTTATCCAGCTCTTCAGAGCTCCTTTCTACTTGCTAGATGGGATGCTGTCCAATTTGTAAATCATTGAATAAGGCCAATTATATCTTCAAATTTACTCAGTTGAATTTTGTTTTTTGACAGCAAAAGCCCACTTTAACATAATACCCTGAATATATATGGTCAACTGTTTGCAACAAAGGAACACAGGACCCCCCCAACAAGTGAGACTGGTTCCATACCTCACACCCTATACAAAAATTAATTTTAAGTGGATCATACATCTTAAACATAAAACTTAAAACTACACAACTTCTAGAAGACACATGTGATGGGCTAAGCAGCAATTTCTTAGGACACCAAAAGCACAATTTGTAAAAGAAAAAAATAAACTGTAGTTCATCAAAATAAAAACTTCTGCTCTTTAAAACACACTGCTGAGATAATGAAAGATGAGTCACACACTAGGAGAAAGTAATTGCAAACACATATCTGATCAAGATTTGTATACAGCATATCCAAAGAACACTTAAAACTCAATAATGAGAAAACAGTCTTCCCCCCCAAATAGGCCAAATATTTGAAAAGACACTTTGCCAAAGAAGATATATGGATGGCAAATAAGCCCTTGAAAAGATGCTAAGCATCATTAGTCACCAGGGAAATGCAAATTAAAACCATAGTGAAATATCACTAACACCTATTAGAATTGCAAAAAAAAAAAAAAAAAAAAACCTGACAATCTCAAGTGCTGTTGCATAGGCTGCTGGGCTGAACGCAAAACAAGGTCAGCAACTGCAGAAAAGCACAAGACAGTTTCTCATGAAGTGAGAAATGCACTCCCCATACAGCCCAGCGACTGTACTCCTAAGTCTTGACCCGATGAACTGCAAACCTAATACTCCCACGAAACCCTGCATGTGCATGTTTACAGTAGTTTTCTTTGTAATCATCAAAAACTAGAAACTACTCAAAAGTCCCTCAAGAGGTGAATCCCTACAATGCAACACTACTCGGTAATAAAAAAAAAAAAAAAAAAAAAAATCAGGCTCCTGTTACACACCACATGGATGAATCTCAAAATCTCAAATGCGCTCTGAGAAGTAAAACAAGACAAACTCAAAAGGCTACATACCATGTGATTCCATCTCCTGCTTTGACGTTCCACTATGGAAAAGGCACACCTATAGGGTGGAGGTGGAGAAGGGCTTGTCTACACTGGGGGAAGCAGGAATGCAGGGGGTGACGGCACTCCACTATATGACTCTACGCAAACAGAACCTTAATTTTCAGAATGAATAAAACTATATTTATTGCCTGGGTAGCCAGGCATGGAAAAGGCCTGAGAGAATGTTCTTGAATCTCAACACTGGTGCCTAAGAAGTAAGTGGTTGATTCCCGTTGCTTCAAATGAGTTCACATTTCCTAATTTGTAGCTTGGGAATATTCTGTCCATGCCTCAGGCTCTTCTAGATGCTCGACTCTACGGACACAATATATCCTCAGAAGAACATGAAAAAGGTCTGCTATCCCCTTTCACAGATGACAGAGTAGAGGCACGCAGAGAAGTCATGTGTCCAGATTCACACTGCTGGGATCTGGAGCAAGGCTGAGCACGTCCACGGTGAGCGCGAAGCCAGCACACGACTCATCACCGCCTACCTCTGTGCTGCACTGTCTCGATGAGACAGGGCAGGAAAGCAGTGTCCTGCACTGCACAATCACCAAGGCTTGTTTTCTAGGTGTTGACCCTGTCCTTCGATGCCAGCCAGATCAAGGGATCCCAACTCCCTCCTGAGATTCAACTTTGGAATGTATCGAGTTACTGCAGGTTACCCCCATTTCACGAGGGCAAAGCAGACGGAGACAAACAGGATGGGCCTTTATGGGACCGCCAGGCGCTGCGTTACCCAGGCAGACTGAGCGCCAGGGCAGGGCCAGGGCTCCCTAGGGCTTCCGCCCAACCAGAGGTCATAGTGATGCCCACCAAAAGGGGCATGTGCCCACTGTGACCCCAAAATACTGTCTAACACAGAAGTTTGCCTAACAGACCAAGATCCTACAGCCAGTGCTATAGGCACGTGGGGTTTAGAGAGAACAGAGATGACCACGCACCTGCCATCAAGTCCGGATGAAGTAACCAAGGACGGAACAGAGAGAATGAAGAGAACGGGACAAGCAGGCTCCAACCTCTTGTACCCAGTGTCCATCCCCGTTCACACCCCACCTTCTTCACGGTTCTCCTCAAGACTGGGACCCCACCCCACCTCACCCATCTCACCTCCCACTTCCGAGAAGAACAAAATCCACCGGGAGAAAGAGCGGAGGCTCCAGGGGCGCCCACACATCTGTGCACCACCCAGGCTGAGAGAGGGAGTGTCCACCTCCAATGGACTGAATCCTGCCCCTGGGCTCAGCGTGGACCCTCTGCCCTCTGTCGCCCCTCCTCCCTCCAGCTGACTCAGTCCTCACATCAGCTGGCTCCTTCCCTCTGTGTGTGAGCTCACGCCGGTCTCTCCGGAGGAGAGCCCCAGGCACCTCCCTCCCGGCCTGCGCCGGCAGTGCCGGGCTGTGGGCTCCCGCGGTGCCTGCTGCTCAGCACTCCCACCTCTGCCCTCCGTAGCCCCTCTGCAGCCCCACCT
Source organism: Callorhinus ursinus (assembly GCF_003265705.2). Classification (NCBI taxonomy): domain Eukaryota; kingdom Metazoa; phylum Chordata; class Mammalia; order Carnivora; family Otariidae; genus Callorhinus; species Callorhinus ursinus. Next base: position 5,731,450 of record NW_027397120.1, read on the forward strand.
CGTCTCCATTCCCGCCAAGGAGGCCAGTGGCCTCGTCCTAGGTGAGCCTTCCCTCACCTGCCTGGCCTTCCTCCATGCTCACTCCTCCCCCGCTTTCTGTGCAGGGCCCTGTCCCCACCACCCCTTTAAAGGTGGTGTCCTTGGAGTCTCATTCTGGACTTCTCTCCTTCCTCCACACACCCCTGAGGGACCCCACCTTCCTCCTGTGCATCACACCCACACACAACGGCCGCTGCGCTTCTGCGCATGGCTGTCCCACAGAAGCTGCAGACTCCACCTGCCACAGGCCAGTCCGCCACCTGACGTTCCCGGGACACCGCAGCTCAGGGTGCTACACGGCGGAGTCCCCAGGTCACAGCCTCACCAGGATGCTCCCTCTGCTTCACAGCCGCTCCGGACCAATCACAAAGCACAGTGGAGCCTTACCATTACGTGCCCGTGGTTCTACCACCTTCTCCACTCCTGTGGTTTCTATGACCTGGTCCAGGTCCATCTGTCTCTGTCACTGCTGCCGCAGCCTCCCATCTGACCCTCCGCCTCTACGTGGACCCCCTCAAGCTCACGCCTCAGGCTGCAGAGCAGCTTTCTTGAGATCAGATGCACTTCTCACGTAGAGACTTTGATGCATCACCCAAGTCTTGGGGTACCAGCCCGACTAGCGAGCACCCTCAGAGGCTCTGCCCGCCCCCCCCAGGGTCTCTGCTCAGAGGCCTCCACCTGCACCTGACCCTCTCCAACCAGTGGAGCCGCTTCCAGCCAGCAGGGGGTGCACGAGTGTTCCCTCTTCCTGGACCACTGTTTTCCTGCACGCTACTCCCTCTCTTGCCCCAAAACACTCAGAGTTAACCCCTGATTACTCCTCGATCTGTAGCTTAGGCATCATTTTCTTCAAGACACATGGATTCCGGGTTGGGCATCCAGAGAGACTCCTGCTCTGGGCTGGAAGAGGAGGTTGGTGTGTCTGTGTCCCCCAGACCAGAGCTCCTGAGGTGTGGCAGGGCTATTCCTCCTCTCTGGGCTCCCTCAAGGCCTGCCGAGGCTCTTAGACACAGCAGACACCCCATGACATCCAGACTGACAGAGCTCTATATAAAATCACCTCTTAATTCTCAAGAGACACTCCACCTGTTTGCTTTGGGCCCACAGAAATCCCCATCCTCGGCCAAGAGAAACAACTCTATCCCCTCCAGTCTGATGAGCCGGACAGAAGAGACAGGGACGCTGATGTCCACGCCACCATGGGCTCTGACTTTCCCAACCGAAAAACTAGCTCTGCCTGTTTCTAATATTGGTTATTTGTCAAGAACCTCAAGTGTTTGGGTTTCTGCTCATGCTTGCAGCAAAAGGCTTCATTTTCTCTGTGGAGTCAGGCTGCTTCACTAAATTCAGGTCTCTTTCAAGGAGAAGGAGCAGCTGCTTCGAGAGCTTTCCAAGGTGTAGAGCACAGGACAGACAGAATGGGGGCTCCTGCACAGACGAGAGACAGTGCTGGGTGGCATCTCATCGGCAGAAAGACCCCTCCAGAACAGAAAGTCCCGGATGCAGGCAAGAGAACCCACGCCGGCATGACGCACGCGGGAGGCAGCGCCGTACCTGGGACACAAACACAGGTCCCAGAGCCAAGCTGTGTGCACACAAAGCTTGCCTCCGCCACTCACTATGTGAACCTAGGAAGACGGCACGTCCTGTGAGTGGTTCTCACTGGTAAAACGTGCTGGTTACTAGCGCCGGCGTCCAGAGACTGTTGGCAGGATGGAATGACGCTGCGTGCACGATACGCTCAGCATGCTCTCCCAAACGCATCGCGGGCGTTCAACAGACGGTGGCCACTGCTGCCACCCATGGTGGGGCGGGAGAACACGGGATGTGTGCGACACTGGCATGGAAACCCTCCTGCGCGTGCACAACTCTCAAATATGACTTCACATTCTTTCATTTACAAAGTCCTATACAAAGTGGTAAATATGGAGGAGAATAATTTGCCATATCACAGAATTCAGGATAATAGGCATAGGAGGCATTTGAGGACTTTTTATCTTCTCTTATCCTATTTTTATTATTTTTTAAAAATTGGTTTGTTATTTAAACAAAATCTTGCTCAGAATATGCGGACTCCATGCACCAGGGTGACAATCACTAATCAGTTCACTGGGGTGTGGCCTGGGGGACAGGAGTGGAAGGACAAGGTCTACAGGATGCATCAGGAGACAGAGTTGAGGGGCACCTGGGGGGCTCAGTCCGTTAAGCATCTGACTCTTGATTTCGGCTCAGGTCATGATCTCAGGGTCATGAGATCGAGCCCCACCCCAGTCGGGCTCTATGCTCAGCGCTGTGTCCGCTTGAGAAATCTCTCTTCCTCTCCCTCTGCCCCTCTCCCCATTCGAGCATGCACTCTTTCTAAATAAACCGCCACATAACCCGTGAGAGTAGCCCCATTCTGACACGGCCTAGCCAGGAAAAGAACAGCACGATATAGGAATTTAGATGACTTCACTGTGTTTAGCTTTGTTTACTCGTCTCCTGTTTTTTAAGACAGAACTGCACTTATCAAATCAATGTTTGCTTTCTAAGACAGTTATTTCTTCAGGTTTGACTTTAAACCTAAGCAAATTAATGTAATGGCATTTTAAGTCCTAGTTTGCTTTTCTCTTTGAACTTGGCAAAGCTTTCATCTGCCCACCTGAGGATGGACCAGTCCAATTCTACATGTACTTGGGCCTACGGGCAACAGACACGTGTGCACTGGCATGCTGGGGACACACGCCTGAGTCCCCTGCACACCCCGGCACACGAAGCTTCAGGTAAAACTGAAATCACCTCCAAATACAACAGGGCTCCCCACCACTGAGCACTGATTAGAAAGCCAGTGAGCGGCGCAAAGACACCAGAAACAAAATTAGAAAGAACCACGGCCAGCAGTAAAGCTATTTCTATTTCTATGAAAGGACAGGCAAGTTGCTAAGGGCCCCTCCTAAAAGTGAGTCCATCGCCTAATAACCCGGCAATCAAGAACTCATGATATCCAGCAATCGCAGCTCGGGTGGGGGGAGTAAGGTCAGACCTGAATCAAACAGACAAGAAGCATCTTGAAACTACAGTTTCAGAGGGAAAGAAAGATTAAATACATAGAAAGGATTATGAAGTGGCAGAAAATGCTAGAAGTTTTCTAACCGCTGAAATAGTTCAGGTTGAGGAAATTAAATAAACTGTATACTCTCCTCTAAGCAAATTTAATCATCATGCAGCTCGTGAGATTGCCAACTCAATCCAAGCCATAAAACAACACAGAAAATGCACCTTCTACCCAGTATCAGTTTAATGTTGTAAGTGTCTCTCTGGCTAAAACTGTTACTACTGATGATGATTAATAGACACTATTTTAGGGTAAAGTTCAGGCTACATTATTCAGTATAATTATTTTAATTAAATCCATTAGCATATCTTTATGTAAGATTACAAGAGCTATCGGTGACACAAAATAAGTTTTCCTTGAATAATGTATGAAGCAATTATTAATTTACATATTTCTCAAGAAAACGCATATTAAAATGATTCCATTTGGAGGTTCTGAGCTCAAATACATAAGGCCCACAATTCTCCCTTCAGACTTCAGAGTTCCATCTTTGGAAGATTTGGGGCATAGCCGAACAACCTCCGAAGAACCAGGGCATCCTGATACAGGGACACGGAGCCAGACCAGTTCGGCCAACGGGAGCCCCTAGACCTGCGCTTGTGCCTTTGGGGGGAACGGAAGAAACAGGGCAGATGGCTGGACAGAAACACAGAGCACTCTGGAGAGAGTCACCCTGCTGCACGTCTTGCTGTAATCCAGAACAACAAGCAAAAAGAGGATGACAGTGATTGCTTCTACTCCTTATACCCTATTATTAAAAAAGACTAAATACATATAATGTAGCTCAAATCTAAAAATAACTCTTCTTTTTTACAATCAAGCTTCCTTTAAGCAGACCCTGGTCTTTAAAATGGCATGCCCCATCTCTACCACCAACGCTGGCTCATTCAGTCCCAACTGACAACTTAGCAGTTGAAAGAAACCATTCCTAGGAGTAGTTTCACGTTTAAGTATCACCAAGTCCAAACCAAAGAAAATAATGAAAGACGTACACATTTACTAAGATTCTTCAATAAATCCAAGATAAGCTCCTACACTTAAAAATCCACGTTAGGGCCAACAAATATATGGGAAGATGCACTAATCATTAATGCAAATCAAAACCACAATGAGCTATCTCCTTATATCAATTAAGATAGCTGCCAGGAAAGAAGGAAGGGAGGGGTGTTGGGCAAAGAAACTGGAACCCTTGTACGCTGTTGGTGGGAATGCAAACTGGTACAGCCACCAAGGAAAACGGTATGGAGTTTCCTCACAAGTTACAAATAGAACTATCATATGATCCAGCAATTTCACATCCGGGAATATACCCCAAAGCAGTGGAAGCAGGACCCTGAAGAGTGACGTGCACACCCATGTTCATTGTAGCACTACTCACAATAGCCCACAGGTAAAAGCAACCCAGTGTCCATCAGTGAATAAAAAAAGAAAGAAAAGGCTGTATATACATCCGATGGAGTGTAATTCAGCCTTAGGAAAGAAAGGAATTCTGACACGTGCTGCAGCATCAATGAACCTTGAGGACATGACGCTCAGTGAAATAAGCCAGTCACAGAAATACACATTCTGCATGATTCCACTTATCCCAGGTATCTCAAGTTGTCACAGTCACAGAGGCAGAAAGCAGAATAGTGGCTGCCGCAGGCTGGGGCTTCGGGGATGGGATGTTGTCATCGAATGGGGACAGAGTTTAAGTTGTGCAAGACGAAAAAGTTCCAGAGATGTCCACAACAATATGAACACAGTTAACACTCCTGAACTGCAAAAACTGTTTAGGGAACGTTATATTATGAGGCTTTTACCACAATTAAAAACACACAGGGAAACAAAACAACAATTTGTCATGCCTTCCTGGGAGAATAACAACTTCGGGTAAAGGGTCTCCCCTGGGCGGGAGTGCCTTTAACCCCCTGCACAAAACACACACACACACACACACACACACACACACACACACACACACTCACTCACTCGCTTGCTCACTCGCTCGCTCACTCACTGTCCCAAACAAACGATGCCCAGATATTCTCAAACAGCTCCTGGCTGAGAACCACTAGGTTAGACGAAAACTTTCCCAGCCATGCAGCTGTGTCACAAACAGGTCCCCAGCAGGCAGAAGCTCTCAGCCCTTGGGTCAGCCTGGCCTGACCTGGACCACTAGGTCTACTCTGGCCACAAGAAGCCGCACCAACCAACAATGACCCGTCTCTATGAAAACATGGGGGGAGCCCCCTGCTCCGGGCTACCTTCTCTCTGTTGTAAGGCACACTACTGCAACAAGGGCCTGGGGCCTGCACCTGTTTCACCCCTCGTTCCCCAGCGCTGGGCACATGGGACACCAGAGGGCGTTCGGTCAAGAACGGAATGAATTGTAAGACAATAAAAGGCCAGGGTGGGGCCGCCATGACTCAAGGAGTGAGGCAGAGCACAGGTGCCTGCAGATGTGGGGCGAAGTAGCAGGATCCTGTAGCAAAAAGTACAAGGCAAGAGACTGAGAAAGGGACAAATTAACTAACCATGACACACGCAAGGATAAACCCTCTTCTTTGGAGCCACTGTGCTCTCCTTAACCTCCGAAAACGCACTCGCCAGGAATTAAGACATGCTTAAAAGGGGTATTAACCATAATCTAGGCAAGAACAAATCTAAATTAAATTACTGAACTTTTCTTGTGTCACATTTTACCAGCACAGCCGTGTAGCCGAGGAGGCTCAGGGAGACAGGGAGAAGGGGAGTGATCCTTTGAACCGGCCTCCACAGCTCCAAATTGGTGAAAATTGGTTACCAGTCTAGACAGCTTCCAAGAGCAAAGCGTAACTTACAAATAATGGCGATTTTCTAAAAAATTACTTGAAATTCAGAAGTCGACAGGCAGGAAGATGGTCCAGTTCAGAAGCATCTTAAGGGCCTGAAATTGAAAACAGCAACTAGAGAAGGCAACACCTCACACTTGTGTTTTCCTCATGGTCTGAACAGTCTCATCGAACAGAGCCTGCGAGGTACAGCAATGGGTGGGAGAAGGGCCCCTACAGGGGAGAGAAGGTGGGAGATGCAGGAGGAGGGTGGAGGGAGCACCTCCCCTGCCCCTCCCCCCCCCGGCCCACACCAACTCTGAAGCAAAGCACTGGAAATGAATGTCAAGGGGGGAGACACTCAGCAGGCAGAGGCAGCTGAACAGGGTGAAGAAGGGCCCCCGGCAGAGAGAAGCAGTGAAAGCAAAGGGGGGCCCTGCCCTCCCACTCCAACCCCAACCCAAAGCCACGTGCTCAGTGGCTGCCCAGCATCCCATACACAAATCCACCCACAGTGGGTGGAACTATGTTTTCCCCCAAAATGTGTTCAAGTCCTAACCCCAGGTACCCGTGAATACGAACTTAATTGGAAAGAGGGTCTTTGCAGATGAAACCAAATTCAGCAGAAGTCATACTAGATGAGGGTGGGCCTTGAATCCAATGCCAGTGGCTTTGTAAAAGAAGGGGGGGGGTGGGGAGACGGGGCACAGAGGCACACACGTGTGAGGCGGAGGCAGGGTGTAAGCCAGAACAAATACTGATTTTGCTGTTATTAGGAATGCCGTACTTTGACATAAAATACTCCTGGAAAAGGTGCCTATCTATCATGGTTTCTAAAATCTCAAGACGGATTTGCCATCCCAGGACTCTGACCCTAAGTGTTCTTCTCTTCCCGCTACACAGCCCTCTCTCCTGCTCAGGGAACACCACAGCATGAGCTTGGATTCCTTGAATCTTGACTCAGGGAAGACCCTGGATATCTGAAAATATAATGCACAACCCCGCAAGTGTCCTACAGAGTAATATTTAATATAAAAAGGGGGAAAGGGATCTTTACAGATGAACTTGCATGTGCAACTCAGGAGTCCATGCAAAGAAAGCAAGAAAAAGAATGTCTATTCCTCAATAAATTAAAAAGAATAGACACACAACACCCTGGTTCCACTCCTAGGTCTGTCCCCAAACAACTAAAAGCAGGTGTTCAGAGGAAAACTTGGTACACGACCGTTCGTGGCAACACTATGGACAATACTAAAAAAATGGGAACTCAAATGTCCATCAACTGATGAATGGACACACAAACTGTACATATGGAATAAGATGCCCAAATAATGGTATAGGATGCCCCATCAAACAGTCCACACAATGGAATAGGATTCCCCATAAAACAGAAAGATGTACTGAGACATGCCACAACACAGATGAACCTTGAAAACGAGCTGAGAAGCCGGACACAAAGGCCACGTGTCTTATGCCGTCACGTATATGACTTATCCAAAACAGGCAAACTCACAGAAACAGAAAACAGATGAATGATACCAGAGGACATAGGAGGGAGTTCTGGGCAGTGACTGTAATGGGAACGGGGCCTCCTTTTGGGATGACAAAAATGTTTTCGAACCAGAGAGTGGTGACGGTTGCACCATACTGTGAATGTACTAAATGGTCGCTTTAAAATGGCTGAGATGGTGAATTTTATGTATGTATATGTCACCACAAAAGTTTAATTAATTTAAAAAATAATGTCCTGCCCTCAACTATAAAAGGGCACTTTTCATTAAAATAATCATAGGACTGCTCTTACCAACTCAGAATCACTGTCATTCGCGCTGTAACACATGTGACTGACCCATACAGTGGTTTCTAGCAGTGACAGACCAACACCTTGGAAACAGCACATGGTGCCTCCAGCTATTTCTAAAATGAGGCATGAAATTAGTCATCATAATAATGATCCCAGTGTCACTGGTTCACTGGGACAGCTACGCCTCGCCTGAAGCAAGCCACTATCAATGCCAATGTTTTAATTAAGCAAGATGTAACACAATCCACCACGGCAGAAATCTAAGGAAACCAGAAATAAGAGCTACCCCAGTGTCCCCAATACCCATCATTGTCTCAAATGTCACCCCCCTAAACACCCTTTCATAGGGTTCTATAGATGTATCTCTCATTTGTGCCTCAGCAAACAGTTACTACACAGGTCGGAGGATTTAAAACATGAACATCCAAATTCATGACTTTTGAAAAATGTACTGCGACACAGAATGGGTAATTTTTATAAATGCTGCCAAAATAAAGACGAGCCTTCGGTTAAGGTAATTAAAAATACTTCCGCGGTCAGACTCTTCTCCTCCAAAGGAAAAGCCAGTCGGGACGACTAACTATCATGGAGCCCAGACACCAGCACCCGGCAACTCGGATGTGCGGGCCAAATGTTACGGCTCTTGTTCTGGTTCCACAGGGACATACAGAGCCGGCCCACCACAGATGGGGCCACCCCACGGATAAGGAAATGTGTGAGCAGGGAAGCTGGTCTCATGCACACCCACGCTCAGCCCACTGTGTTCCCCTCCACCCTCCACGTAGCTCAGGAGCTGAGATCTGCTTCCTTCAAAGCCCACCCCGCCTTGTGCCCAGGCTACCTCCGCACGTGTGGGCACACCGCTTCCAGGCAGAAGGTTCTTCCTTTCCATACTCCTCTGCCACCCACACCCCACGCTCCTCCTGGGGGAACAGGGAGCAGTGCTATACTTCCCGCATGGCCCTGAAAGCCTCAAAGTGCTCCCCGTGGGGACGGCTGACCCTACAGAGAAATCCACCTGGCAAGCCAGCCCAGCCCAGCCACCTCCCTGCTGAGGGCCTCCGGGGATTGCAACCCCAAGAGCCCCAAGTCCCGGCTTCCTTCCCTCACACGTGAGACCATCCACAGCCAAATACAGAGATTTTCTTTTTCTTTTTGACAAAAGTTCTGAGGTGCAGTTCATGGACCACTCGGCAGAGAGTGGATTCTCAGCCCCCTTCAGGCCTTAGTGCAAGAGTACGCCAGAGGCAAACGTGAGATTCACAGAAGAGGCAACATAAATTCATTTAAATTCATTTAAATTGACTCCCAAAACCTGTCTTCAAGTTATGTTCTTCCAGTAACACTAAAAGGAATCAAATGTACCTCTCATGTTTCCTCTTCTAGATAAAACTCAAATAAATAGTGAGTTATCTGGAAAGCGCCGTCACTGTCACGTTCAGATGCAAGAACGGAAATGATAGAAACCGAAGTTACTATGAATACATAAAACCAGAGCAAATAAAAACACAATGCTGAGGTGTCTACTGTGCACATAAACAGTAGTCAACTTAATAGCTTTTCATAATTTCTGATGAGTATGTTCAATACAGACATGAGAGTGAGGACCCTGTTTGCAACCTGGGGGGAAAGTGGCATTTTGCTCCAGAGAAGGACAATGCTGCCCCCAGAACTGACTGGAGGGTAGAGCCAATGTCAGAGGAAGTGACAGCAAACAGCACAATAGTAAGTGAAAAGGACAAAAGCACCAACTTCCAATTTACAAAAGGTTTATTATTTGAAGACTCCGGAAACATGCCTGAACATAGGACAAAGAAAAATCTGAGGCACTTGTTGGCAGCTAACTGGTTATCAAGTGAAATAAAATTCAGAATAAATTTTACAATTACACTTATAATTGCCACCATCCAACGAGAAAGCCGGCTAGCTTTCACTCTGCATTTGTAAAGGACGATTCAGAGTAAATCCGAGAAAACTCTGAAATTACAAAAGCAACGGCAAGAAAATAATTCTCTTTGTTGGAAAATGAAGTGACGTGATCATCCAAGAATATTCAATAATTCAGCTCAGGATCTGGAAAAGTCTAGAATTTGACAAACACAACAGTGTATTAAAAAACAAAGCTATGGAGAAAAAGCTCAAGAGAAATGCTATTACACTGTATGTTAACCAACTGAAATTTAAGTAAAAACAAACAAACAAAAAACAAAACAAGAGGGCGCCTGGGCGGCTCAGTCGGTTAAGGGACTGCCTTCGGCTCAGGTCATGATCCTGGAGTCCTGGGATGGAGTCCCGCATCGGGCTCCCTGCTCAGCGGGGAGTCTGCTTCTCCCTCTGACCCTCTTCCCTCTCGTGCTCTCTATCTCTCATTCTCTCTCTCTCAAATAAATAAATAAAATCTTTAAAAAAAAAAACAAGAAAAAGCTCAGGATGACCACTCCCCCACCACATGACCACCATGGGCTGAGCCGAGCATGAACTTCTGAACTTGGTCAAAGCCAGGTTAAATCTTATAAAGCAATGGCCCATCTTTCTTACTCCTTGCTCTGAACACTACAGAAATTCTCAGCATCCACTTGAGAAGTCGATGTGTCATATGCTCTGTTCGGGAAATTACAAAGCCCATATTCTGAAAACTCTTATTACTTTGACAAGCATGGTATGAATCTAAGCACACGCACAGCATGAATAAAAGCCCTTGTGTAATGGATACTGTTCTAAGTACAAGCTGCAGAGGGCCTTTCCTTCCACCCAAACCCCATCATGTACCTTCACCTTCTGGAACCTTCTGGAACCTTCTAGAGCCCATCACAAATGTCTCTTGCCACATCTGCTCCCACCTACCGGCTGCCTTTGGTCCCTACGAATCAGGTGACCCCGGACATAAAACAGTCCCTCATTTTCCCAGTGAGAGAATTTTACATCTGTCCACTTCAAATATATCCACTTCGACGGATATAGATAAAAGCCAAGAGTCCACCCAAAATACTTCATTAATGTTAACTATGCATTCCTATTTAACATCACAGTATATAAATATTAATTTAGAAATATTTTTGCCCATGCTCACATTTCATGCCACTGTTTTGTAAACTTTTTACTTGTGCCTTTGATATCATTACCTTAATTACCACCAACACCCATTTTTTTGGTCATCATTTTACAACAATCTAAAATGTTTACAAGATGGCATTTTTTATGAACGACAGCAAATTGTTTCCCAGGCCACAGGTCCCCATGTATATAATATCAGCAGGGTTTCTACTTTATGTTAGGTTCATATTCATGATCTGTCATGATCTCTGCAATGTGACCAATTATTCTATTTTAAATGATCTTAGAAAGGTTTATTATAATGACATCCAATACTTGTGTTCGTGTAAGCAGGAAACTGCCAAAGATATATTAAATTTCTTTGGTCCTTTTTCATCAGTTCTGCTAGGTAACCTCCAAAATCATGGCAAACTAACATCGTGTTTTTAAGCTAATGTGTTTTAGTGGGGTTTTAACAAAAAATACTGAGAAAGAAGATGTCATAGGGTCTCAAAAAGAAGGCTGCTTAGCCTTGGAGGCCTACCATGGGAGGCAGCCCAGGGGTGTGCAGGAACTGGGCCACTGCCTCGTGGAGATCAGGGCCAGTCTCCCTCCCTGCACATAGGGATTTCTCCACACCCGGTTGGTAAGACTTGACAGCAATTTCCACCAACTTCCACAGGCCCCAGGACTGGGGGGCCTGCGTCCTTCTCACTGAGGGTCCTCTTGTATCCCCTCGCTCACTCGGGACCTCCCCAAGAGCTGAGATGAACATCTTTCCACATCCACAGCACCTTCCATAGTATCTGGCCTGGAGTTGGTGCTGGGAAACATTTGTGGAATGAATCAGGAATGAGTAAAATGACTAAAATGCTTTCCAGAAGAAAAAAATGGGGGGGGGGGCCATAGCACCCAGAGGCGAAATGTGGGGAGGACAAAGTCACGAGTCCTAACTACCTGTGTGCAACACGGCATGATCAGTCACAGTTTCCCCACCGGCCTGTGATAAAATAAGAAAAAATGGAGGAAAAGAAGTAATTTTATAACAGCCAGAAGTTTTAAAGATTTAGATCTGTTTCCTCTTATGAGATTGGCTTCCTCCCACTCTAAGAAGGTGAGGGGGTTCTTAAATAAAATGATAGTGAGGATAAATGGCAGCTGATTTTTATTGTCATTTATCACCGATGGATGGATGACACCACTGTCTCCATGACAAGAACATAACCTCAGCTTACACATCCCCTCCACACGCTCTGACCACTGACAGACCTCCATGCCTAGAACAGTGCCTGGCAAACACAGAGGGGCTCAAACCTAACTCATGAATACCATTTTTTTGTGGGTGGCCCTATGTCCTCACTGGCCCGTGAGCATCTGCTGAAGGCTGTATAAGTAGATCCAGGAAGTCCACAAAGTACAGATGGCCAAGGGGTACCTCCCTTTCTTCCACCATCCTACCCCAGACTCTAGGCCCAAGGCTTTTCTCCATGCTGCAGAGGCCAGGGGTTGAGGGAGTAAGAAGTAGGTTTGGGCTAAAATCCAGAGATTGGACTAGGGGATGATGAACAAACCAGAAATCAAAGGGCAGTGGATTCTAGTCTTGCATCCCAGCTTGGGCTAAGGAGGTCTCTGCCTCCCTAATGGGCTGCCCCAGGTCCACATGTCCCCAGGTGTTCGGCAGGATGCCCCTGACCAACCCTCTTTCTCAGAAGCAATCCCCCATCAAGCACTGCTCTACCCTCTGCCTCACCTTTGCAAGATTCTGCATCCCCATGCTGAGTGCGCCAGGGAGGAACAGGGAGCATCCCTGGGGGCACACGTACTTGGCATAGAATCTACTGCAGTGTTTGAGCTCTACCCCTTGACTATGGAATTCCTTGTGGAAACTCATTGAACAACAGAGCAAACTAGTGTTTTGTTGAGACAGTAACTTGTGTTTTGTTCTCATTGACATGACATAGGAAACGGTGGTACGCTGCTCACCCCACCATGTCAGGAAGGCAGTCCTGCAACACTGCACCCGTGGGGGCCTCAGCAACATGTGTTTCCTTTTGGGCTCCCAGGAAGTAGGTGCTGGACAACGAGAGGATGGCCCCAACTCCATTACCGTGCGGAGGCCCATCTAGGAAGAGGGTCTTCTGCGCCATGACTCAATTTAACATCTTGCCATGCTAGTGAGGGAGATACTGTGAAACAGATGTCTATGGTTCACAAAAATAAAACAGGAGATAATTATAATGAGGCAACCAGACGCCTCTGGAACCCAAGTGTGACGGAGAACGTACACATACTTAGCTTACGATGGCTTCACAGATTATCCACCTAATCACAATGTGCAACAATCACTGGCCAACGAAGAACTAATTAATTGCAAGTCATGAAACACCCACGATATGGCCAGGAGATTATTGGAGGAAGGATTTAAGGATAAAGAAGGTTAAAAAAATAGCACCCTTTAGTCATCCAATGATGAGACAATATTAAGTAATAAGGTTTAGAAAAGATTTAGTCTCACGAAGAATACTAATATTTTAGGGGCAATACAATAAAAGAGAGAAAGTATAAATACCTGCTAAATCTACAATCTCATCATTCCTCTGATGACAAGAGCCAGCAGCTCAATATTGTGATCAGAAGAACATCTAGCAATTTTGACCACAGGTTAACGAAGCGCAGCAAAATGGTTGCCGAGAATGTATTTTTCCCTCTTGTGTCACAACACAGTGAGGGACAGAAAAATAACTCTGCATTCTAAAACTTTAAAAAAGCTTCTTAAAGATTTTAGGTAAAGTTTAATGGGTTCTTCTTTTTCTTCTATGTATCACAGGTATTTGTTTGGAAGATTAAGAAATCACCTTAGGAAAAACAGAAAACAAAACTCACTAATCATCTTCCATTTAGCCTTTTATACGAATAAATAGGGAAATCATTTATAATCACATCCATTATAAAGACTTCAAATTATTCCAGTCTGTTTTATTATCTATCAACAGGAAGCATCCTTCCTCATCAGGACGTTCAGTTAGTGAGTTTCTCGTATGATTAACTCCTATTTTAATAGCCAAAGCGTCTCTCCCATCTGTGCAGCGAAGTCAGCAGTGCAAACCCACAGTGGCACAGGGAGGTGAGAAGGTCCTGGCACCGAGACACACAGGAAGGACGCCCCACGGAGGACCGGTGCTGTCCAGGCAGCCGGGAGGTGGCCCGGACGGTGAGGCTCCAGGTGCTTTACCTCTCCCTGAATGCCGGTGGCAGGTGCATCTTCAGAGTATCTTTCTCATCTCCAATTCATGTATTCATCTGTTCCTAAGGTGTTGGCACCCACGCCTGGCATGCCAGGCCAAGCGCTCAATGGCCAAGAGACTGGATCTGCGGGAGAAGCCAACACACCTGCTCGCCAAGGTTCGGTAACATCAGAGAGTCCTTTGCAGAGGACTCTGGAGACAACAGCATGCTGCACAGGATGCCAGGGCAAACTGGAACAAGCAGCTTGCACACTGAGTTTCGGAGGAGACTGGCGGGTCCCCCGGAGCGAGGAGGGGGGCACGCGTTCCAGGCAGAGAGGCTTTGCAGGCAGAGACGGGAAGACAGGCAAAAGTGCAGCAGGCAGGAAATGAGCAGAACCTCTGGGGCCACAAGAGGAAACAGGAGGGAGCAAAGGGAAAGCAAGGGAGAAGGGTAGCTGACGGGTGTCTGGGTCTAGTTGGCAGGGGACACGCATGGGGTGGAGGGGACAGAAGCCCAGGGCACACTCCGGCTCCTTCTGCTCCGGCCAGCCAGACGCTGTCACTTCTCCTCCCACTTAAGCCTCTATTTGTCCCGTCCCCTGCAAGCAAGACCCAGGCAGACACCAACCCCCCAGGCCTAGAAGGGCTCCGCTGCCTGGGGTGAGAACTGATAGCTGGTGGGAAAGCTCCTCCTCCTCATCGTTCCTACAACTGCCCTCCCCTGGCCTGAGGTGTCAGCAGCCCCTCCAGGTCACGGAGAGGAGACAAACTCAACAGCAAAACCCTGTGGCTTAGCCGAGGCTTGCAGTAGAAGCCCGAGGGAAGAGAGATCGGGGCACTCGTCACCCTAGCTGGGTTCAGCTGCGTTCCTGGGGAGCAGTGTCATGTGCACGAGAGTCAGGAGCTGGCCAAAGGACTCGTGCGGGTCGTGAGATGCTTGGACTCTGGGCTGTGGTGTGATGAAAGGATCATGCACTCACAGGCTGTGCTTGTAAACCTCAAGAAACTTGATTTTAAAAAGAACCCACAGCGCCTGGGCGGCTCCGTCGGATTAAGCATCTGCCTCCGGCTCATGTCCTGATCCCAGGGTCCTGGGATTCAGCCCTGAGTGGGGCTCCCTGCTCAGGGGGGAGTCTGCTTCTCCCTCTCCTCCCCGCTTGTGCTCTCTCCCTATCTCTGTCTCTTGCTCTCGAATAAATAAACAAAATCTTAAAAAAAAAAAAAAAAAAAAAAACTACAGGGACCCTGATTCTGCTTGTCCACAGCAGGGCAGAGCCGAGGAGACTGCCGAAAATTCTGAACTGGGACCCAGGCATTCCTCCCCAGGCTTGGATTGTGGCCACGGGGGCAGCTGTCCCTGGCAGATGGCAACCACAGCTAGCTCCATGTCACAGCTCAGAGACCTACTGCCAAAGAGATGAAAGCAGAAGACAAGGAGTGAAGTCAGGGAGGAGACAAAAACCATGCTGACCCGTTGGGTTTGGTCCAATGTATGGAGAGCACCCAGGGGCACCCCTGCTCAGATCTGGGGACCACGGAGCACCAAGCAGTATGAAAAGTCATCATCTACTCCTTAAAGTAGAAGTCTCAAATGAACAAAAACGCCCCACCCTTAGGGTCCACACAAGTGCAAATCAGTGAACAAGAACTGTCACATGCACCAGTCGAAAAACCACCCAGAAGGTTCATGTCAGCTGATAGTTACATAGCTATGAAACCATGATATCTCCTAATAAAAGGAAGTATAAATGGATGGGTTTTTCATTCTCTGAAAATAGTATTTTTTTGCCAAAAATACAGCAGCAAGGGTTCAGGAACATTTCAAAAAGAGATGACATATTTAATTCACAGAAATAGCAAAACCTCCCTTAACTACCTTGGGGGGTCACAAAGGGTTGAGAGTGAGCTGACACCAGACTCGGAGGAGGTTATAAAAACAATTAGGAGCTAATGAGTAGACACTGGTATGGCGAGAGGCAAAATTGCAGGCTGGCTGACTCTATCCTCGCTCATGACAAGTGAAAAACCAAAGGTGTCATCTAAAAAATATTAAATTATTGGGTAGGAAACTCCAAATTCAAACACAGAATAAATAAAACTGATTTTTAATAGCCTGGCATTAACAACAGGCTGGGAGAGACCAGACTCAGTGTCAACGGTGATACATAATTGTTTAAGTACCCACTTAGGGTTCCCCTTCCAGGAGGAATGTGCATGCTCAGCTCTGAGACCCAGCAGCCAGAGATGCCAGCAAAAAGTCAGAGGGAGGACAAGCAGAGTAACCCAGCACCTCCAGAGGACGTGGCATCCCCCAGATCCAGTGGAAAGAGGCTGCAGAGAAGAGAACCTCAGGATGGCTGGATATTAGGTAGTAATTATAATACAAAAGCAATCATCAATCAAACCCTGGAGTGGGCGGGGCAGGGATTAGTAGAAAGTCTGTGAAGTGAGAGCGATAAATTTTCAAAAGATGAAATGCTGTCACTTTCAAGTTTTCAAAGGAAATTAACAACCCAGCTTAGCATGGTTTCTGAGCTGGGGGGAAAAGAGGAGACTGGGAATTCATCACTTCTCAACTCCTTGGAAGCGACCTGGTGGAAACAAGACTTGAGGACGCCTCCTCTATTCTAGGATACCTGAAGAGGTTATTCTCTTCCCAAGTGTAAGTGTACCGGCAATGACTTAACCCCGCTTATGCCATGTATTTGCCTGGAGAAGCCTCATTTTCCTAACCAGAGAGGTGAATGGCGGCCCAGCCACTTCAATAATTATCCCAAATTATAAATAAGTGGGGGTGTGAATGAGACTATGCTCCACTGAACTTAACACAGTGCCCCCCCCCAAAAAAATGAACTAGGGAAAAGATTTGAAATATCACACAGCTGGCGTGCTAATTTTGGGAGCTACAATTAGTTTAAAACACAAAGACACATCACTCTTACAGGATCGATGACTGCATTACACACTCAACGGATTTCTTTTAAAAATCCGTCTCTGCGCACACTTCGAAAAAATTACTTCTGGGAAGCAATGCAAGCAAATGATGGCATTTTGTCCTTTTCAGCCTATGCAAAGTTTCCTTTGCTGTTCACTGTCTGTTTTCAAGAGGTTACCGTTTCATTTCCAGAGAGCGGATCACAGAGCATCAATGCAGAGAGAGGCTCAGAATCCAGTCAAACCCTTTTCTTTCTTTTACAGACGGGAACAAGCAGACTCAGTGGAGTAGAAAAGTTTCTGTCTGGAGGAACTGGGATTCAGAGACTCAGATTCCAGACAGAAGAACAGAAGAGGTGCCCCGGACAAGCCAAAGCCCAGGGACCGGCAGCGAACACGTTTTACACTTTGATGGAGGGATGCGCACATGATGTAAGCATCTGACAATACGGAGGAAGCCGTATGCATTACATTTGGGCATTTTAATGTCTACGAATTATCCCTCAATTTAAAATTCCACTTTTTGATAAGGAGATCTTAAACAAAAATAAAGTAAGTACATTACATACTCCAAATAAAAGATGAAGGTTGTCACCCCAGGAAAAACAGCCCCAATATACAATGTGCTGTCCTCGAACAAAGGAATGCTGTAATGTTGAAAATGAAGGAGGAAGGAGATGCTCCATGCGAACAAATATGAGCACACAGACGCGGGTGACTGTAGCGGATCAGAAGTCACCAAACTCTTCACGCCCCAATAATACCACTTGCACACGTTTTCCAGGTGAGACCGTGAGGAAGGGGCTTGCTCAGGGTCTCCTATGCCCTGATCCAGTGCTTTCCACCCTGCGGAGAAGGAGGCTTGGCAGCGAGGCGGGAGTGGGTGCAGAAGGAGTGGAAAGCCCACAGGGCAGGGTAAGGAGCGACAAAAATCCCACAAGTGAAGGGAAGCCAATGCAGGGGACAGAGTCATCTTCTCGTCAGACAGTGACTCGGGACATATCATATCCTCCACAGAAGAGGATGGACACACTTGGAAAATGATCACTCTTTTCTACAAATATCGTTCACAAGCACAGCACAGCACTTGTACGTTGTAACACCTCTCCAGCCGATCAGGGCACCCTGCGTGAAAGCAGGTGCCAGGCCACACATTCTCCCAAAGTGGCTTCGCGGGGACAGATCATCAGGAGTCCCTGGCAGGGCACTCACTGGCCAGGCACCCCAGGAAGGGGCTCCTAATCACAGCCACAAAACTCCGAAAGGGGACGTGCCAGATTCCAGGAAAACTTTTTTTCAATTAAAAACATATTTTACTTAAAAATGCATATGAAAATAGTTATCCCATGATAAAAATAAAAGAACTAATAAAGAACATCATAAGATAAAATTTCTAAGAACTCGTGTAATTTTCATATTGAGAGATCCCTGGGGGAAAAGTCCATTCCCCCCACCCCCATTTCTTCCCTGGGAGATCCTATCCTTTTCTAAAAATGTAATTTTAGATTAAAAAAATAAACCCATATGTCAGTTCTCTCAGTGAGTCAGTCCAGGATCTCAGATTCTATATCTGAGGATCAGAACACATCGTGCTCCCCTTCTCAGCTCTGAGGACACAGGGTAGGACCAAGAATACCCCCACCCCCACGCTTTCCGCTGCTGATGCAAGTCTCCACTCCAGCCCCTGGGTTCCTGTCTTCCAAAAAACCAATCGACTCCTGCTACTCCCACTCTTTTCTTTTCCTTCTTCCTGTCCTGCCCATCCCCCCTCCTTCTGCCCCCTTCCCTGGAACACGCCTCCTCTGGACTCCCTCCCACCCCTCAGAGCTCAGAGCCAGTCCTCTCTGCTTGCACCAACACTGACCTAACGATTCTGGTCCACTTGCCACTTTTCTGTGGGTCCTTGTCTTACCTGCAGTCTCTCATTTGGATGCCCCAAGATATCATGATGCACCACCTCATCTGTTACCTATTTTGGGAACCAAACACCTGGTTTCTCCTCCTGCAGAGAGAAGGCTACACCTTTCTCTATATATTACTGATGGCCTCGGGCCAGTACGACTCCATAGCTAGCACAAGATGAGCACATAATACGCTAAGAAGTCACAGAATCCAATCCACATTATCTTTGCACACATGTTAAAAGTACAGATACATAAAAGTGCAAAACCTGACAATAACATCCACAAAGATTTCACCGTCTAAAGCAGACTTGGACAATGGGGCACCCGGGGGGCTCAGGAGGTTAAGCGTCTGCCTTCGGCTCAGGTCATGCTCAGGTCATGATCCCAGGGTCCTGGGCCTGAGCCCCACGTCAGGGAGCCTGCTTCTCCCTCTGCCCCTCCCCACAGCTCATGCTTTCTCCTCCCTCTCTAATAAATAAATTCTTTAAAAATAAATAATATAAAGCAGACCTGGGCAAGCACTTAAGGTTCCTTTCTTGGTAAGAACTTTTTTTTTTTTAAGATTTTTTTTTTTATTCATTTGAGAGAGAGAGAGAGAATGAGAGATAGAAAGCACGAGAGGGAAGAGGGTCAGAGGGAGAAGCAGACTCCCCACTGAGCAGGGAGCCCGATGCGGGACTCGATCCCGGGACTCCAGGATCATGACCTGAGCCAAAGGCAGTCGCTTAACCAACTGAGCCACCCAGGCGCCCTCTTGGTAAGAACTTAATAAAACATCAGCCGAACTGACTGCACAAATGTCTAAGTGACTACTTTCTTTTTCAAGAAGAGTCCTTCTGGCCACTCCCACAGAAGCATCAGGTCCCTACCCACTGTGAACACACCAGCTTCAGGCACTTGCCTGCTTCCAGAAGGCCAGGAGCAAAGTGCCAGAGTCATTGCTGAAGTTCTGCGCGCCAAGAGAAACAAGCAGGAGAAATCCCAATGTGGAAATGCCACCAGGAAGAACGAACAAAGGAGCAGGCCTTTAAAGAAGGTAAGGCAGGTGGCTAGTGGGCAGAGAGCAAAAGGGAAAGCAGAGACTAGCCGAGAGATGAGCCCCGGCGACATGTGGAGCAGACCCAAGAAGCAGGTGTACCCCCGGGGCAGGACGAGGAGAAGGAAGAATGGAAAGGCCCCTGGAGGACTAGAGCGGTAAGGAGAACCAAGGAAGCTTCAGAATGACAGTCTGCGCCCCCTGCAGATCCCCCAAGAACTGCAGAGTTCCATCTGGAGGGACTCCACCTTCAGTTCTGAAATCCAAGGTTTACGCTGAGGTTGACACCATGACCCCTGTTCTCTGGTTCCTTGTTTCTCCTTAACGCATCTTTGCTGATCATTCTGGTTGAGCGCTTTTTGGTGTCACTGGATGTCAGGTAGCTCTCAATTTAACATCATTTCACTGGATGTTAATGTGACCCAACCACCACGCTTCTCTGTGTCATTAAGAAGGTATTACCTAGGGGGATGGGTTAGCCTGGTGATGGGTATTAAAGAGGGCACGTACTGCATGGAGCACTGGGTGTTATACGCAAACAATGAATCATGGAACACTGCATCAAAAACTAATGATGTAAGGTATGGTGATTAACATAATAAAAAATGTTAAAAAAAAAAGGTATTACCTATTCACATGCAAAGATATTCACACACAAGGTGTGGGACACAAAGTAGAGAACAACACTTGCCCTGTGTTTATCATTGGCTATGTTAAAACACATGTATAATCCATAGAGGAATAGAAGGAATCCAGAAATGATCATGACCAAAGAGCTGACGGTGAGTGATCTGAGGGGTAGATTCATGTGTGTCATTTTTACTGTACTTGATTCTTTTTTGTTCCCTGTCTCTGAGAACCAATCAAAAGAAAGAAATGAAAATTTCATTTAAAAAACAGTGGCATAGTTTTGATAGTGAACCACAAAGAACATGCAGCACCCACCTCAGCTTGCTGTCACACAGGGCTGCCCACCGCTCTGGCTGCAGCAGGAAGGTGGGACCATCCCTGACACTCGCACACTAGACACCCCCAAAGGGGGAATGTATCGTACCACCTGGAGCAAACCTATGTACTGCTGAACCAGCGGTTTGTCGTCATGCCCACTATATGGACCTGGAAAAACATGGCAGCAGAAGGGAGAAAGGACCAACTGGTAGACCTTGTAAATCAACAAGGTCACTTCCAGGGGTAACAGATCCACAAAGCTACTCCTCTGCAGGATACATTGATGGAAACGTGTGAACAGAGTTGTGACCTACCAAGGTACAATCAGAGGAAGATTGGCCTGACAAATGGCAGTAGCAGTAGTATTTTCCTCTATTTTAATATAAAATGAATCATTTAAAAGAAAAACAACAAAAGGACTTAGCAGACACCTAATTTCTCAAACACAGCAACTTTGCATTTAATCTTGAGCGGTGACCACACAAAATGTGTAATGTCACAATGATACAAAATGGTATGAAAATATCATTTTCAAAATTTAATCACACATTTGTTACATTTCACCTCATCAGACGATGAGGACTGTTGTTCTTCCTTAATCATTAAACTAGAGAAGAGAATTGATGCTAAAAAATAAAAAATAGTGTCTCTAAGAATCAATCACTGTATCTAAAGGTTACACATGCAAGAATAAAACCTGTTTTGTTTTAATAAGATACACCTTTTATAGCTTTTTTTCCCCCCTTTACCTCTTTTCTAATTCAATGTACCATATTGAACGCATAGGATTTCCCAAGGGAAAAATAATTCTGCTTGAATTATAAAAGTGTCACATTCACAGTTCATAGAGAATAATACTGCTCAGCTTCTCATCAAAATTATACTGCCTAGCACAGGATTCTAAATAAAGCCAGTGTAATGTACAAACTTATTATCTGACTCAGGATGTCACGGGAAAAGCAGTGGGCTGAAGGATGGAAAACCCTCCCTCCCAGGACCCACTCCGCTCCTGCGTAAATTACTAAAACAGCTCTGGATGTGACTTTCCCACCGTCAGCTCACCGATTCCCCAGTGTTAACTACTTGAATGCTTTTAAAATTTGACTTCACATAAAGTCCATGATTTCATCGATACATATACAAAAATAATTTATTCCACCATAAAGTTCTGCACAATGGTTTGAATGAAATTTTTAATTATTTGCTATAATGGAGCTGATGATTTTCTAAGCACACATAACACACTCCTTTTTCACACTTACTTATGCGACAGCACCATCCGACATGTTTCTCGATAAATTTCTTCCTGGGCATATTTAAGGTCTGGTCTCTTCCTGGGCCTCAGTTTGGGCTACTTGGCATGGCGGCGGGAACACCAACCCTAAATGAAGGCATTAAATACTCTTTCCATCAGCCAGTGGACAGGTCCAGAGAAGAGCTGCAGGGCCCATTTCACAATGTCACAAATTTGCAGTGGCTTCAGCTACATTTACAAACATCTCGCGGGCCCTCCTCCTGCCTGCTGGCCCTTCCAGCTCTCTCCCCACGCTCTCTGCATCATGAAGCTATTTTTCTTGTCACCTTCCTTGAGTCTGTTCCTGCCAGAAATGGTTACTCCCTTACGTCAAGAAGGTTGATGAAGGTTTGTCCTGAGGGTTGTTAGGGGCCTTAAAGTGAGCAACGGGCCCTCCGTGTCCTCTCGCATTATAAACAATAAGAAAATATAAGCCTCTCACTACTGGTGGCCACTCTCCCTCGAACAGACAACTGAGCAAAGGGAGGAGATCTTCTAACCCCTGGTCACAGTTGTGCCTCTCTAATGCCTTGGACGCCCAGCTGCATAAATCACTTATTCTCCTTCCTTCTGTACCTAATTTGAGTGGGGTGTTGGCAACTGGATTACTGCAGCTTTCCAGTAAGACCTGAAATCGAGTAGTCCCGGGCTCTGCCACTGTTCTCATTCCACATCGGGCTGATTATTCCGGGTCCTGACTCTGCACACAAACTTCAGGATCAGTGTGTCAATATCCACAAAGATATTTGCTGAGATTCTGACTTAGATGACAAGGGCTGTATAGATCAGGTTGGGAAGAACTGACATCTTAACAACGTTGAGTCCTTTTACCCATACACTGGAGTATCTCCCCATCTGTCTCTTGTTTGAGGTTTATGCAATGTGCAATCAAAAGAGGCCTCACTCCACAGAAACTCAAAATACAAAAATGTACCTACAAGACCTACAGCAAACGCATTTATAAATACCATTCTGCCAGTGAGTTGCACATGAGCCTTTGGAGATCCTGCATCTTCAGTTCACTTGAGAAGGTCTTGTTTTAGATTGGTCGGAGGTTTTTTAGACCATTTTAAACCCCCTCATCCTTCTTAGAAACAAAGCTCTGTGAAGAGGCTTCATGAGGCAGCTGCAACTTGAAAATTCCCAGAGAAGAGCCAGTGGACATGAGATACGAGTGTTTCCATCAACAACTCAGCTACTAAAATGCAGACTTTTTACATGATTATGCTTTCTGCCCATCCCTTGAGAAAGCTTTTCCACTATTCCTTCTAATGGACATCATGGCGGCACTGGGAGGATCAGAGAGATGGTGTGCAGCCAAAGGCTTTGACAAGTAACAGTGTCACACAAATACAAGGGATTAGGATTATTTCATGCTCCACAATCCGGCTGGACAAAAGCAGCAGATAAATTCCCTCCAAACCATATGGGAGTCTGAGCTTGGTGTCTCCATCCACTGTGTTATGTAACCAAGCATCCGGTAGCGAGAAGCTCTGTATCTGCACAAACACCAATAGCCAATCGGCTAGCAGCACCACGAAGCAGACACCGGATGATGGATGGAAACAGGACTCTGTCCAGAGAGAAAAGAAAATGAGCACCTAGTCCTAAACACAGCAGTGCACTCAGAAATGGCAGGTGGACACACGTGAAGAAGATACCCAGAATGTGCCACAGGAAGTAAATCAAGATGTATCAGCACACAACGGTCGCATGGAGCCAGGTTTCCCATGACAGAGTGAGCGGAGTAACGGACACAGCAACTCCCAGAAAGAGGTTTCCGGGGGGGGTCTCGGAGTAAGCCCATGCTCCAGGTCTATACGTTCTACAACCTTCACTTGCTCCTACAGATGTCTCCAACACACAAATGCTTAAGCCAAAGATTTAGTGGGCAATTATGACACCTCCCTTGGTCTTCCTCACCTCCTACATCAGACCTACCACCACAGCCTGCAAATTATACCGCAGGTCTCCATCTCCTTCTCGAACCTCATCACCAGTACTGCAGCCCAACAGTTCTCATCCAGGGGCAATGTTGCCCTCCAAAGACATTGGCAGGACACAGGTAGGAACATGGGGGTGATCAGCACGAAGGAAACCTGCCACAGAATTTTTTTAAAAAGATAAATGCCAACAACTACTTACCAATGAAATCATTCATCGTAGGGTTAAAATGCTAAAAGCAAACTCCTAGTATTCAACAATGGAAAAATTAATATGATGAAAAACCACTTGATTAAGTGAATGCACATCAATTCAAACTGGCACTGAACCACCACAATCATTACTATGACTGGTCATTAATATGGAAAGATGCTTGTCAGATAATGGTAAAGAAGCAGGAAACCAAACGGCCATCTACGTCGGAACTGTAAAAATACCCATGCCCGTGCACCACAACTGATGGAAAACCAATACAAATGGTTGGCTGGCTGAAGGAGAGTGGGGCAGAAACCACCTTCATTTCTGCTACTATTACAATGAGCCCTGCGCTACCAGTGGGGATGGGGAGGGGCTCAAGGAGGCAAGTGTATCCAGATGGGCAGCTTCAGATAATGTCTTGCCCTGTGGACAGCATCTCAAGCATCCTAGCGGAGCAGCTGAGAAGATTATGCACTGGGGCCAGAAGAGATCTCAGGAATCCAAAGCTAGGAAAATGCTCTCCCAACTACCAGTCTGGCAGAGGTCGGAAGCGTGGTGTCTGATGTGTTCAACTCCCTTGGTCAGACTGTGGAACTCTCTGCAGAGTCTGGAAGCCACAGGCCAGAAAGCAGGATGAGGAAATTGGAAGCATTTTGAGCTGAAGGTTTACTAAGAGCCACTCATAAAATATTTTCTTCACCTTTCCGTGGTGTTGCTTTAGCTGCTGCTTCTTTTTTGACATGAGTCATGACTTGACCTCCAAGTGTCTCTTCATCTGTGTATCTCCCTATCTATATAGGGAGAACTTGCACAGTCAGAACAATCCAGAACATCACGCAGATGACAGCTGGAAGCCCAGGTGAAGCCAGCCCTGGAGGGAAATCTGCCCAAGCCCGGACTCCCATGCCCCCCTCCCCCGCTGGTGTTCACACAGCTGCCAGAAGGTTCTCTACACTAGGTCAGCCCTGGCCACTTCCAATTCCAGGTGTCGCCCAGGGACCAACACCAGCAGAATTAACTGGGCTGATTTCCTGATTAGACAGGAAAAATCTTGGGCCCCCTCTCTAGAACGACTGAGTGAGAATCTGCATTTTAACAAGACCTCCAGGTGATTTGTGTGCACACACTAAGGTCTGGGCCCCTGGCACTGGGCACTGCCCCTCCAGCCCTTCCTCAACCACTGGCCTGGAAGAGCTCAACTCAACTTCTACTGTAGGTTGAATTGTGTCCCAGAAAAAAATCTGTTCAAATCCTAACTCCTAGTACCTGTGAGAGTGACCTTATTTAGAGTCTCTGCAGACAGATTCAAGTTAACACAAGGTCATAGTAGAATAGGGTAGGCCTTGAATTCAATATGACTAGCATCCAAAGAAGAAGAGAGACCCAAAAACTCAGACACACAGGGGAACACGGTGTGAAGGGAGAGACAGAGACGGGGATGAAGTGTCTACAACCAAGGACCATCGGCATCCCCAAGTAGCTGGGAGAAAGGCACACAACAGACCTTTAGAGCACTGTTATACCTGAACGCTTATGTCACCCCCACCCACCCCAAGTTCATATGTCGGAACTGTACACCCCAATGTGATTTTATCAGGCACTGGGACCTTCGGGAGGTGGTTAGGATCAGATGCAGTCATGAGGGTGGGGCCCGTGACAGGATTAGTGCCCTAATAAGGATCACAGAAGAGCCTGCTTCCTGCCCCTGCTCTCCACCATGGAAGGGAAAACCAGTCTATGATATTGTGATAGTAGCCCAAAGTGACGAAGACAAGCACTCAGAAGGAACAGGAGAGAATAAATTTGTCTTAAGAGGCCATGTCTATGGTATTTCGGGACAGCAGTCCCAGGAGACGGACACCACCTCCAGGCCTGGCTTGTCCCCACAGCTCCGGAGTCCGGGCCTTCCCTCTCCTCTCTGTGTCAGTAGGAGAACTCTCCGGAAAGCCTGGCCTGCTGCTGATTCTCAATCAAGTGTAACCCTTACCTTCGTGCTGGCTTCTCCTGAGCTGCCGACCCTCAGCGGCCGGATGTTCTGGTTCAACAGGACTTCCCCCAAAGCAGGCAGCATGACCTGGAAGGTCACCATCCAAACCACCCCATCCTCCGTCCTCGTTGGTGACCAGAGACGGGCAAGCAAAGCCCTGACTCACAACTCTGCTACTCTTGGGTTAATCGACACAATCAGGAGCCATCCCCAACCTCAGAAAAAGAATGAAGAAATGTTTCACTGTTTGCTGTTAGCACACCTTCCTGGCTCAGATGCTACCCATTTCTTTAAGCTGCATCTGGCCCCTCATCTCCTTGGCTGGTTCCCTCAGGACCCAGAATCATCTGAGTGGAAGGAGCTGGACGGCAAAGCTCTCACCTCCTCGCCTGACACGGCCACTAAGCCCATACCAACAGACGCCACAGACGCAGGTGGCTCCTGAGGACAGACGGCTCTGCAGCCGCACGACACAGCACCTGAGAGCCTGGGTCCCCCGAGGCAGGCAGGGAAGTGCCACCAGAGGGAAAAGCAGGACTTGAGTGAAAGCCAGGAACAGGCAGTGGCATCGAACACAACAGTGCAGACAAGGGGCGCACAGATTTATAATCCGGAGCGCGTCCTCACAGCTCTGGTGAGCACGTGCGCGGGAGTCAGAGCATTTGGAACTCTGGCTGCCTCCCTGCAAACCAGATGGAACCAGCCAGGGCTGTGCCACCCAGACAGGGCCAGCCAGCGAGGCTCACTAAAGCTCCGTTTGTGGAGACAAAAACCAGAAACAATCCAAGTTCCCAAACACAGAAAACTGGCTCAAGCAGTGATGACATAAGCAGGAGGTCATATGCAACCTCAAGAAATATGTTCTTGAAAGATACTGCAGGACACAGGGAAATAGGTATGGGGAAAAATCAAAGTTGTAAAAGCACATGTATACACATGTACCTATATGTCAGTATGAACCTATATGTCAGTATGCACGTAGGTACATGTCCTACATACCACATATCCCCATAGATACCTGATGACACTAAGGAGAAAAAGCACGCCATTTATAAAGACAAACACACTAACAGGGTGATTAATTCATAGGAGATGAATGATAAATGAGTCTTCTTTTTCTTAATCAACATTTGGCATTTTCCACTTTTCTAACAAGATCACAATTACATTTAAAAGCTGAGGACAAGGACACAGTAAACATTGCTTTAAGAGAACCGGCAATTCACATCCTTACGAAATCTTGCAATCTCGCGAACAGCACTAGAAGTGGAAAACAGGAGAGGCTCAGGAGGCAGGGGCGGAGCGGGGAGCAGCAATTTCTGTAAATGAGCCCTGGAAGGTCAGGAGTTCCCTGTGAACCTCATGTCCTCATCTACAAGGAGATCCAATGACTTCTGATCCTTATTTGTCATCATCCCTAATACACCAAGACAGCTTTTCCTGAGGACACAAAATTCTAAACTCCCAATTTATGATAGGCAGTGTGGACCCCAGATGCTAGCTTAGAAAAGGACAAAAAGCAACAGAATCTTCTGATAAGGAAGAATTTTAGACAAGCTGTATGGCAAGTGAGTGCTGTTCATGTCAAGTCAGGATACGGTTTTTAAGGAAATGAACAGTACTTCTCAGAGGACAAAACTCACCCAAAACGCCATTTACCGTAATCACCGTACCACAATCACCGTACAATTTACTTCCAACACAGACCCTTCCAGAGAAGTCCAGACAGATCGGCACCACGAACGGTAAGAAGAAAGCCAGCACCCAGGGGCAGCCCTAGGAAGGAAGACAAAGTCTCCTGCATCTGTGCACCAACCTCAGCTTGGGGACCTCAGATTCAATGACTCTTCACCCCCAGCCAATCTGCTCACAGTGAGGGAAAGTAACCAAGCCATGGGGGCCCGTGACTTTATAAGACAATGGGAGACACACAGAAAATGAACCATATTCTCATACTAAACTGAACAGGAGAAACAGCAGAAGAACCCTGAAGAATGATAAAGAGCAGTGTTTTTAAATGTGGGGTGAGATACACTAGCCGTTCAGGAAAAAAATTTGGTGCCTGTCAACCCCCAATTTGTTTTTTTGTTTTTGTTTTTGTGAAATACATTAGTTCAGAATAGACTAAAGGATATTAGAATAGAAAATGCCAGAGGGTATCACATGGAATAAAGGTAAGAATGTTTTCATGAAACATCTTTCAGCTTTATACACACACACACACACACACACACACACACACACCAAGAATCTATTTCTTACTGTGGATCATGGTCAAAGTTTCCCTCTCCGAAAGTTCTGGAATTCTCCCTAGACACACCAGCAGACTATGCCTAGGAGGCAGGGTAGTCATTTCTAGGATCACTCCATAGAGCTAATATTCCAATATTCTGGAATTCAGTGAAAAGAGCAATGCCTATGTTAACTCTGATTGTAAAGCCCCAAGCACCCCAAATCTAGCCCTGCAATCCTCGAGTGGTCAAGAAAGAGAACCACCTGCTGCCAGCACAGTGGGGCCACGACCAAGAACCACCT
>NW_027397120.1:5760228-5812124 GCF_003265705.2 Callorhinus ursinus
ACGACCAAGAACCACCTGCTGCCAGCACAGTGGGGCCACGACCAAGACCTGGTCCTCCTAGAAGCCTTTGTGACCAGCCCCATCAAACTCCCTTTACCTCCCTTCAAACACACCCAATCGGGAGGCATTTGGTCAAAGTTGTTGTTTTTGTTTGTTTTTGTTTTGTTTTTTGTAGGGGGGGAGAGGCAGAGGGAGAGGAAGTAGAATCTAAGGCAGGCTCCACACCCAGCGTGAAGCCTGACGTGGGGCTCAATCTCACAATCCTGAGATCATGACCCAAGCCAAAATCAAAAGTCAGACACTCAAGCGACTGAGCCACCCAGGCGCCCCTGGTGAAAGTATTTTTAATTGCTTTACGCATGAACATACCATATGTCCACTTGGTGGAAAGGTCCACCAGAAGTAGTGTTTACGCCTTTACAGCCCCAAAGCATCAAAGAGCTGTTGTCCACCAATGTGGATGACAGGGATGGGCCCTGTTCCGAATACTGTCAGGTGGCTGATGCTTAGCAGCATTCTCCAGGGGAGTTGAACCGAAAATAACGTGTCTCTGGAACCAGGCAAACTAGGCTTAAATCATCACTGTGCCCCCATGCTAGCCATGTGGACTTAGTCAACTTAGTTACTATCTCTGGTTGTCTAAGGAGAGTACCTAACAGTTTTATCATAAGGATTAAATAAGCTGATACGTGTAAAGCACTTAGGACAGTGATCAATGCATATCAGCTGTTGCTATTCTAGCACGTGAAGCTCATGATTCTATCAACCACTGGAATTAATTCAGGGAGGCTTCCCAGCCCCCGGACGTTGTGTTCTCTAGGGGAGGCATGCTACTTAAGTCTGTAAGAATTAAAGGCTAGGAGACTTGGTTGGGTTGGCTATGAAGATTTCTGAAATGCAGAAACCGGAATCTGACCCATCTCTCCAGGCAGCTGGAAAACATCACAGCTTTCTGAGAAAAAGAAGGCCACCAGCAGATGTGAGTTTTAGGAAAACAATGAAATACAGTCAGGAAATAAGAAAGGGCAGGTATAGCACTGAGGGAGGAGGGAGTAGGGTTAAGAAACTTTCTGCACAATTTTATCAAGAAGAACTAAGGACATGAGCAAACACGGATGTGTGATACCACAGCCAAGGAGAGCAAAGGGAAGAGAACGGCCACATCTGACTTCGGAGAGGCCACGTCTGAGTGCCACTGGGTCATCCGCGGGGGAGAGGTGGACCACGATCAGACAGAGGAGAGCAGAGAAGAGAACCAGGGGGTGCTGGCCGTGGTACCAGGACCCTCTCATAGGATAGGAAGGAGAGAGGGAAGCCTGATGGCAGAGAGGGATCGCACAAGCTGAGTGCTGAGAAAGTCTGGGCATGCCTGTAGACCAAGTGAAAGAGCAATCTGATACACAGACAGAAGATTCTAGACTGACATGATGGGAAAAGGACTGATCAAAACCCTAGAGGCAGGGGTGGGTGGGGGAGACGCTGCACAGGTGGAAGGTTACTCTCAGGTGGTAGGATGGGAAGTGAGAAAGGAAAGGTGATGGCAGACAGATCCTAAAGGATCTTTTCAGCAAAGCGGACAGACTAGCATCATTTGCTAAAGGTGGTGGCAGGGGGGTTTGGTGATAAGCCTCAAGCTTGAGAGGTTGCCAGAAATCGCTGGTAAGGTAAATTCACTAAGGAATTTAAAGATTAAAAAAAAAAAAAACTCTTTGAGTAAAATTGTACAGTTGCTATGGAAAAGAATATGGTAATTTCTCAAAAAATTAAACATGGTATTACCATATGACCCAGCATTTCCACATCTGATACACACCCAAAACAAGTGAAAGCAGAGACCCGAACAGTTTCACAGCCTTATTCACAATGGCCAAAAGGTGTAAACAACCCTAGTGTGCCCATCAGCGGATGCACAAATCAACAAAATGTGATCTACACATCCGTGGAATACAATTCCGCCTCAAAGGGGGATGAGATTCTGACAACTGCTCCACCCTGGGAGGGCCCTGAAGATATTATACCAGTGACATCAGCCGGTCACCAAGAGACATATGCTGTATGATTCCACTTCCATGAGGAACCTTGACTAGGAACATTTCCAGAGACAGAAAATAGGCTGGTGGGTGCCAGGGGCTGGGGGAGGGAAAGAACAGGCAGTCCCTCTTTAATGAGGACAGGGTTTCCATTTGGGGAGATGAAGAAAGTTCTAGAGATGGATGGTGGTGATGGCTACACAACAGTGTGAATGCCACAGAAGCAGACCCTTGAAAATGGTGATGATGGTATATTTTATGTTAATCACCATAATAAAATTGTTTTAAGGATCTGGCAGGAGCCCTGAGGTTGGGGGGCATTCACTGAGGGACAGCAAAAAGCAGCACGAAGGTAAGGCTGCCTCCAGAAACACATGGATGCCACAGAGAAGGGGCAGAAGTGCCCCAGGCAGAGAAGGGAGAGACAGGGTGGACCACACAGCCCCGCAGTTTCTTCTCCCACCTCACAAAAACATACCCACGCAGTCTCCCCTTTGTGTGTGTGCTCACTTACATTCAACGACCCAGGAAAAACGTGTGGTACTGAGTCCGATGGAAGGCAGCACTGTTCACAACGACCTTGACGCCATGTTCCTCCTGCGGTTAATTATTGCCCCCAACTCCTCTTGCCTCTTTCTCCCTTGGGGTCTAAAATGCCGGGGCTGACCCTGCTGCCAGTTGGATGCAGGGAGCAGCTGCAGCTCTGGGAAGGGGACTGCAGGGTGCAGGCTCCGGGGACAGAGGAGCCACGCCCCACCCCCACCCACCAATCCCATCAGCTCACCCCACATAATCGAAACGGCCACCAAGGGCCACCCTTTGGGAAAAGACTTGTAACCCCTACGAAATGCCACAGTCTTTTTCCTATTTCATATTTTTCATCTTTTCTCTATAGAAGATGATTCACAACTGTTACTTCCACTCCTGCAGAGCAAAACCTGAAGGGTGAGAACAACGTAAAAACCAGGGTCCTGGGGTGGGAGTCTTTGACCCTCACCTGTACAGAGAGCACCTATGGTGCAAAAACGAACTACAAAATTAGCAGCAAGGGAGGCAACATTTGAAAAAAACTCCGTCGCCGGCCGGCCGGTCTTGCAGACATAAAGTTGTCATCCATGCATGAACATTCCTGAATTCACTCCCATCTTACAAGAAAACAGCCACTGAAGGAAGGACTTGCAAGACTCCAGTCACTAAATAATTTGACACAGAGAGAGGTGGGCAGACAGAAGTCAAGCCCAATCAAATTTAATAATGTAAGAGTATATTTAGAAGTCTAAAATTACTTCTGGGCTCAAACTTCCTGTAATTTTTATCTATTCTTACACCCGCTGCGCCTGTTTTTCTGAAATGCCACAGGATGTAGTAGTAAACGTCCTGAACACGTTGCTAATTTTAACCCCGGAGCAATAAGGAAGCTTGAGGCGATATCAAGTCGTGAAAATAGTTAACCTAAAACTTCAATATACGTACCACCTTGCTCTCTCTGCAGATCATCAGTTTTTTACAAGAAACTCAAATAAAGATCAAGCAATTCCACGCAAGAATCCAGCAGCTCTGCAAGACAGCTGCACCACCTCTGAAAGCAAAGGGCCAGTGTGGATCCGTCCATGTTCAGTTATGACGGTGCCCCTGGTCACAGCAACCATGAGACACACCTGACACATGTATGTCTTTGTTCCAGACGGAATGGGAAGCTTGCAAGCTGGGAAATCAGTTTCCAAAACGTTTTCAAGACAACAGCCATAACAATGTTTTCCGAAATTACACATTAAAAGAGCATTAAGGTGGGGCGCCTGGGTGGCTCAGTTGGTTAAGCGACTGCCTTCGGCTCAGGTCATGATCCTGGAGTCCCGGGATCGAGTCCCGCATCGGGCTCCCTGCTCAGCGGGGAGCCTGCTTCTCCCTCTCACCCTCTCCCCTCTCATGTACTCTCTCTCTCTCTCTCTCATTCTCACTCTCTCAAATAAATAAATCTTTAAAAAAATAAAAAATAATAAAAGAGCATTAAGGGAGGAGAGTGACAGCAAAGGCAGCTATAATGAACACTTGCGTGAAAGCCGCAAGTTAATCACTCAGAAGATTCTTGTTCTCTGAAGGAATCAGCTTGGCAGCCACCTGCAAACCACACCTCCATCTGCAGTCAGTCGGCCCCACGGAAACTGCCAGAATGGGGAAGCTGGAGAGCGTGCAGGCCCTGGGCTGCTCCAGGGGCCCACCCCATGCTCCGCCTCCCAGCACCTCCACACCACAGCCCCGAGGACCTCACATGGGGTGAAGGCATCTTTCTTCCAAAGGGCAACAGGGCGAGAACAAGTAATCCAAGGTGGTGAAAACGGTGGGACGGTGGGAACGCTGGATCCCTCGCTCTTCTGGGCAAGCAGAAGACTCGCTGCAGGACCAAGACGCATCACCATTCCCACAGCGTAGCTTGAGGTCCGACCGACGCCTGGGGCACCTACAGCCTCAGCACCCCCACCTCTGCCCAGCCCCCGAGACACCCCGACAAGTGATGTGCACACACTACTCTCATCAACATCCTCACATTTACGTAAAGTAAATTCAGAACATCTCCTTGCGGAGGAGCAAAGAGAGCAATGACCACTGAAGAGCACCGCCAGGGGAAGGAAAACCAAATTTCAATACACAGGAGGCAGGACCGTGCTCGCTACAAAAGCCATCCCTGGGCTATCACGCAAGTTCAGGCTTTGCAGGAGGCAAAATCCCACCTGGGGAGCCCCGCAGCTCACAGTGGGCCTTGGGGATGGCCGGTCCTGCTGCACCCAAGGGCCTACCTTCACCCTGACGGTCTGGTCCGACACGCTGCTCATCATGTCGCTGATGGATCGGAACAGCTGCAGCAGGGACTCCATGAAGTCCGCCTCTCCTTTGTCTTCATAGAGTCTACAAAGGAGCACACGACACTCGATGGGGCCTGGCAGACGGGGCCTTGCCTCTATTTGCTCCTGCATCAAGAGCCATGGAAGGTGCTGCCGCAGCGGCAACTTAGAACATGAGGGAAAATCCTCCACGTCCAGGGAACACGGGAGGCAGCTCAGAAATGGGGCTCATCTGGACCACGCGGCTAGGGAGCTATGTCCTCCAGCTGAAGAAGCTGGTTTTGAACCACACCATTTATTGCTTTTTTTCATTGTAACATAGTAACGTTTTATAAATCTACAAAACAGAAATGTATAGAAAGGGACGGAAGGAGAGAAAGAGGAAAGAAGGACCAGAGGAAGGAGGAACAGGAAAATTCAGCTTTAATGCTACCCCGCGGAGATTACACCATTGATATTTCGGTGTACTTCCTGCCAGTATTTTTTTAAACCCACAATGTCACATAATTAACATAAATTTAATTTCCTGAATTTAACACGATCTTGTAACCATATAAAAATGATATTATAACAGTAAATTCAAAATTATTTTATTTCAGAGTAATGACACTATACAGATTCATCACAGAATTGCTGGTAACGGGAAAATTGTCAAGAGGTGGAGCATAATCAATAAAGGGATAATAAGGAAGGTGCACCTTGGTTACATGTATACAAATATATGTTGCTAATTATAAGGAAGTTTCACATATAAATTATTTATTAGCAGTTACTTCAAGTTGCGTGTTACTAAAAAGCAATGCATTTGCATTTTAAAATGTTGCAACGCAGATGTTTTCTTAATATAGACTAGTTTTCGGCCTAAAGTATACCATACCTGAAAACTTGTGTACAATGGAAAATTTTGTAAACTAAGTGATAATTAATTACCCTACAGGTAATCTTATATTTAAATGAGTTCCACTGTAAAGCAACAAATTCTGTCTAAAACGGGAAATTGCAACCTAGGGTATCTGTTTTATAAAGGATTTTATTCAACAGGAATTTGTTTAAAAGGTGCATAGCAAACAATCAAAAGTATCGAGTCATGAACTCCTGTTTGCAGGGAACAGGAAGCAACAGAGCAACATTTTACAGACCGGTCCAAACACCTGGGGAGGCTGCAAATGTGCAGTCATTCTCATCCTCAGGACATCTGCCAATTCCTAGAGCTGCGTGGGGTAGGAGACTACTCGGTAGAGTGGGGTTTCTATCAGTGTCCAAAGATAATGAATGATAATGAATTAGAAAATGCCAAGGAGATGGGTCCCAGGTGACACAGCAGACTCTCCACTGAAAACCCTGGAG
This sequence comes from Callorhinus ursinus, assembly GCF_003265705.2. Taxonomy (NCBI): domain Eukaryota; kingdom Metazoa; phylum Chordata; class Mammalia; order Carnivora; family Otariidae; genus Callorhinus; species Callorhinus ursinus. The sequence goes on from NW_027397120.1 coordinate 5,766,446, forward strand.
AACCAGGAGCAAACCAAATGTAGATGGAGGCTTACGAAGGCTACACACAGCCTTGATAGAGAGAAATGTCAGTCCCACTGTCTCTGCCTGGAAGGGGAAAGGATGAATCATCTCTGAAAGAAGAGCACATCATCTGGAGCTACATTTAAATAAAAATTAACTAAACATAGAAAAGAACAGACCCCACATGGCCAAACCAAAAAAAAAAAAAAAAAGGAAGACAACAGAAACAGAAGGACAGGTGGTCAAAATATTGCACCTAGCTAGCAAGAATATCAACATAATTATATTTTAAAACAGGGAAAAAATGGAGAAAATAAAAAGATGGAAATGAGATGAGAGAAAACAGAAGATGGGAAAGTATAGTAGAGAAATAAATCTACAGAAAAGAATCAAACGAAAATTTTAAAACTAAAAACTGTAATATCTAAAATTAAGAATTCACTATATGGGTTAAATTGAGATTAGACTGAGTAAAAGGCAGATTTAGTGAAGTGGAAGATGATCAACATGAAAATAAGTAAGCACGGAGAAAGAAAATAGAGAAGAGCGTGTTAGAGATATGTAGGGTATAAAAAAAGGTCTAATACACATGTAATTGAAGTTCCAGAAGAAAATGAGAGACACAATGTGACAAATATGACACTAAAATAGAAAATGACCATGAATTTGCCAAAACAAATAGAGAAATCAATCCAAAATTCAAGAAGCCCTGAAAATCCAATGTAGGATAAATAAAAAGCAAAAGCATTCTTATACAATCCACAGTAAAACTGCTCATAACCACAGAAACAACAAATTGTAAAAGCAGCTAGAGGAAAAACAAACAAACAAACAAACAAAAAAAGAAAAAAACACACTGTCACCTTCAAAGACGTAACAAGAAGTCTAAAAGCTGACTTCTCACCAGAAATGATGGAAACCAAAAGAGATACTGAAAGGACTGCTGCCAAATTAGAAAGGAATTTGAAAGGACTAACTGCCAAATTAGAATTCTACATTAACTAAAAATATCCTTTAAAAACAAGGAGGAAATAAATGATTTTCATACAAACAAAACATGCAGCAGACTTTTATTAAAAGAAATTCTACAAGGAGTTTTCTGGGGGCAGAAGGAAACTTATCCCATAAAGAAACATGAAATTGAAAGAAAAATGAAAAAAAATAAATAAATATAAAACTTACTGAATTAATACTAACTGTACAAAATAATAACAGTCATGTCTTACGAGGCATAAAATATAGGTATCTTGAAATGCACTCAATAATAATAAAAAAAGGAGATTTCATGTGGAGATAAGAGTGTTCTATTTCAGCCACATCTAGTGTTATCAGGGAAGTGACAATAGTAATCATTTTAATTATTCTGTAAGAATTCACACATGTTGTCACATGTAGGATAATCAATAAAAAAACAGTAGAAGAACATGTCACTAACATGTTTAAAGAGGAGAACATGAGACAATAAAAAGAAAATCAGGCTTGGTACAAAAGAACACAAAGAAGGAGTAAAAGGAGAACATAACAGAGATGGGTAAAAGAAAATGAACAGAAAGACAGCAGGTATCAACCCTTCCCATATAAACAAACTATATCCTCAGTTAAAAGGATTTTCAGACTGGATGAAATAAAGATACAACTATGTGTTACATGCAAGAGACAGACCTTAAACATAAGGACACAGAAAGGTTAAAAGTGAAAAAGAGAAGAGATATTCCATGCAGATATTAACCAAAAGATAAAGGGAAAGTTTTCATATCAATAAAAGGGTACACGCATCCCTCTGAGACACCGTAGGTTCAGTTTCCAGACCACCACAATAAAATGAGTATGGCAATAAAGAGAGTCAAATTAATTTTCTGGTTTCCCAGTGCATATGAAAAATATGTTTACACTACAGTACAGTCTATTAAATGTGTGACAGCATTATATCCTAAAAAAAAAAAAAAAAGTACATATACCTTAATTTTAAAAAACTTTATTGCTAAAAAATGTTAACAGTCATCTGGGGTTTCAGCCATTGATAATCACTGATCACAGAGCACCATAACAAATACAGTAATAAGGGAAAAGCTTGAAATATTGCAAGAATTACCTAAACACAACACAGAGATATGAAGTGAGCAAATGTTTTTGGGAAAATGGCACCAGTAGGCTTGCTTGACACAGGGTTGCCACAAACTGATTTATAAAAACCACAGTATATGCAAAGTGGCAATAAAGCAAACAGCAATCTGTAAATCCACGAGAGAGAGAGATCACAATTCTAAATCTGTATGCCCCCAATAACAGTTTTAAAATCTGTAAGGTATAAGTAATGAGTCTATGATATCTAAATTTCTACCAAGAATCCCTCAAAGATGTAAATTTACTTATTAGTTTCTCTGCTGCCAATCAACATATTTAAGATACAGAAATGGTTAATAATTTACAGCATTCCTACTGATGCATCTTTCTGTAATGAAAGGGAGGCCTCCAGAGTCTCACCTCTTGGTTTTATCAAATAAACCAAGAACAGTCTCTTGTTTGACCCACCTTCAGGTGGAGGAAGGAGTGAGGCAAGAACTCAGAGGGCTATCAGTAGATAAATAGATGAGTAAGACCTAGTTATCATTCCCTCCTCCATTTACACATTGTAAGTATTCATTATCAGGGAATGGCAAGATTGTTGTCTATTAGCTGCATTCTATTTTTGTGACCCAGGAAATGATAGCAGAATGACAGATCTGCAACAATTTATTCATGATCAATAACTAATTATGCACAAAGCTAATGCCAGATGACAGGCAAAGCTTCCACAAAGCACCAGGAAGACAGAAGAAGAACACAGCAATAACTAGCTTTAGTAATTTGCTTCAGAAGGTCTGAAGCAAGATGTCTGTTTTCTGGCTTTCCACTTAATGTGATCCACCCACACAGAAAACGCAGACAAACAAAAACCAGCGGAGAAGTGCCCCTGGCTGTCAGGAATCTTTCTGTGGGTTCTGAACCAAATGTCTCTGGGCCAGAGTTTTAAAATTGCTGTTCTCACTTCAAAACAAGATGAGCCCTCTAAACAAAACAGGAAGTATGGATTTGCATAGTGAGAAAGACAGTGGGAGAAGCTTCCATTATCTTCATCTCCAACAATTCACCTCTTCGTTCCTTGGAAGAAAAATGATTGTCAATTATCTGGGAATTTTACAAAGCTACTACATTACCTGACAACAGAGCAGACGATTTTGAAAGAAGAAAAATAAAGAACCTCTAACGTTTATTCCAACTGCAAAGAGAAAAACACTCTTGTCAACTCGAGCTGTGAGAACAATTTCTTTCTCCCAAGCTAATAAATGGGGTACAGGTAAGAACATGGGGACCCTTGTTTGCTTTCTCCCCCGGCTCTGCAAACACCACACAGGAGGGCTGCTCGGAACTTGTTATGGAGCAAACACTCGCGACACCTGTGTAGGACACAGGACTGCTTTCTCTTTCAGCAGCCTACACGAAACAGGAATATTATTTCATCTAAAATTCATGCCTTTGATAATCACAGATGAAAAGCTACTGAAATATAGCTGGTGGGACCATGGGGAGTAGTGGTGAGCACGATGAGACCCTACTCAAGTCTTTGGCCCTGTGGTCCATGATTTGAAGGCCATGATTTTTTCCTTCCCACAGAATCTGAGTTCTCAGTAGTTTTAGAGTACAGATTTAAATTTAAGAAATATTATCTTATCTACACAATGTGGACACAACTGTGTTCTAAGTTTTGAAGGGAACATATGTTCCTCTCTGCTCTCAGGAATCACAGAAGGCAGCCAAGACACACATTTAGGAAGCAATTAGGAAAAAAATAAGGTCAATAAACTACTAAAGTCTGGGATACAGTCAGGGCTCCAAAGCTCATTAAGTACTTAGGGGAGGGAGAAGCAAGCGACAAGGGAGGAAGGGCGGGAGGGAAGGACCTCGTCATCAAAATTTCCATGTTTGCTACAGTATTCGGATGAGGTCAGGAATGCCCAGACAAGGGCCCTGGAAGCCTTAGGAAGCCTCACTGCCTTTTGGCAACTGCTGTTACTCGCCTTATGACCTCTTTGCACTTTTGTCCTGGACTGTGTCAGCTCGTGACAAACTTGACAAACAAGTTATCCCAGCAAAGAGACGCCTTTTGTGATCAGGCCATGGCTCACGCTGGGGCCACTCCAGAACAAAGGCAGGCAGCAGGATCAAGGTCTGTGCCAACACCATGATACCCAGCGCCAAAACAAAGGCATTCTTAAGAACACCAAACATAAAACATTTCCCTGGGTCACAGGCAAGGATCTGTGAGCTTCTGCATAGCACAGAAGACCAAACCGCATCTTTGGGTCACAAAGGGCTCCAGTGATTTCAGAGACTGACCCCCAAACTAACAGCAAGAAAAGCTCTCAGGGGCCTAATTAAGTAGGACTTCGGAACCCAGAGTAATAAGCTAAGGGTGTTCTGAGCTGTCAGGCAAGAGAAATTCAGGTTAAAAGCACAAGGAAGAGAATGCTAATCACCTGTCCGATATATATTTCTCCCTGACTCCTTTACTATAAGAACTCTGATTTTGTTGAAAGCATCCATAATCCCATCTAAAAGTCCTTGCCAGCCTCCCTTGCATCTCGGGTGGTCACGTGACATAGTTCTGAGATGACACTTTATAGGGATTGGGAAAGTTCTTCAAAAGGAGAGTAACTGGAAGGCTATTTATGCCACACCTTCCCCCCTCTGCTGCTTGGAATGCAGTCCTGATGCCAGGAAGGGGCCATAAGACACAGAGATGGACCAATAAGGATGATGGGGCAGAAGGGTAATAGGAGCCAAGGACATAAGGAAACCAGGGACCAACTGCATAAACTCCGGAATCTTCCTCTGGGCACCATGTTACATACACGGGTGGGGAGAAGTGAAGCTCATCTCATTAAGCCACATTAAGCCAGGCTTTTCTATAACAGCAGTCAATCATGTTCCTAACCTCTATGAGACTGATCAAATTCAACACTTATGGGGCGCCTGGGTGGCTCAGTCGTTAACCGTCTGCCTTCGGCTCAGGTCATGGTCCCAGGGTCCTGGGATCGAGTCCCACATCAGGCTCCCTGCTCCGCGGGAAGCCTGCTTCCCCCTCTCCCACTCCCCCTGCTTGTGTTCCCTCCCTCGCTGTGTCTCTCTCTGTCCAATAAATAAATATCTTAAAAAAAAAATTCTACATTTATGGACCATGGTTCTAAGATATCATGTCAATTGTATTTAGAGACTGAAAGAGATTAAGAGAAAGAAATAACTTCGCCACTGGTCCACTTAGACGACCCCAATCTTTTCTAGCTGCATTATTTTGTAAAGGATTATAGCATTTACTACAATAACAAAAACACAGATTATCAATGCATGTTTCTTTTGATTCCTAATCTCTGAATGAGGACAGTCAGCAGTGTGCTCAAGAAGGAAATGAGCATCATCCAACTCCTGACTCAGTGTCATATCGATTATAAATTGTACAAGATTAAGATTCTTTCAAACAAAACATGACAAAATCTATACATATCACCCGACTATGCTGTTCTTTCAAGTTCATGCTCTCACTGTAGTGTAGATTTTGGTTTAGAGTAATTAATGATTTAAAATTCGTGGGGAAATACACAAAAGCTAGATAAAGGGTGCCAAGAAGTTCATTTTAATAGAATTAATTTTATTGGAAAAAAAATAAAATCCAGGAAAACAAAACCTACTTTACTTGGTCATCTTTCACAACTGACAGTGGGAAAATCATCAATGGCTTTGACCCTAAAGAAAAGAGAAAGCTCAGGGGCGCCTGGGTGGCTCAGTGAGTTAAGTGTCTTCGGCTCAAGTCATGATTCCAGGGTCCTGGGATGGAGCCCTGGATCAGGCTCCCTGCTCAGCAGGGAGTCTGCTTCTCCCTCTCCCTCTGCTCCTCCCCCTCCCCCTGCTCCTGCTTGTTCTCTCCCTCTCTCTCTCTCTCTCTCTCTCTCTCTCTCTGTGAAATAAATAAATAAAATCTTAAAGAAAAAAAAAAGAGAGAAAGCTCAGTCTACAGCAAGCTTCATGCCTACCCATAATTAGCAAAATAAAAGAGGATGCCTTCAATGCCTTACTCAAGGATGACAGCATGATGACCTCAAGCTGTTGTGTCTTCATACAATCAAATGGCAGCGTAGACTTGTCTACATCATGTCGACTCCACAGAGAACACAAGTGCAATAATCCTTAACCAGTAACATAGGGACTGTAGGCATTCATCACCACTGTAACCAAGGTGGGTCCTACCCTGTGTAGGACTTTTCCAGATCTACACAGTCAATAACTTGCTCCTCTGGCTTTATTTGCACCATGGTGTGCACAAGATTGGATTCTGAATACCCTCCCTTTCTCCTGGGCCCTTCTGGAGAAAGCCACCTCAGGCCAACAAAGATAAAAATGAAGAGGCACAGCGAGGGCCTGATTTGGGTCTACACTGGTTCAATGACCAGTTTCCACGCATGAGTTTCAAGAGCACTACGCTGTTAAAAGGTGGTGTGTGTCCTCTAAGTGAAAGGGAGGTCAGTTTGTGAAACTCCATCTCTGTGTGTAGAACTCACGACAAGAACATCAACCTTGAATGATCAACATGAACCAACATCACTCACAGTAGGTCACCCAAAGCAGCTGTCCTTCCGAAGAAACAAGCAGTGAGAGTCCACATCAACACTCAACACTCAACCTGTCCTGCTTCCACATCTCTTCGTGCACAGTTACATGCTATGGGCCACCTGAAAGCCCTGACTTTAGCCCAGCTCTTAATCACAGGTACCTGGACGAACATTAATGTTCTCTAGAAAATAAGAAAGTCATCAGCACCCCAATCCACTTTAAAGTTCAAAACCAATGCAAAAACTCCACCAGAGAGGATGAGAAAGAATTCACCGAGCTAAACAACTAAGCGTCCATTCACCCGGCAATTCCTCATGTGAGAGTATCTCTCTAGAAACAAAATATTATTCTGGCTGAAGGAAAGAAAGAGAGGAAGCCCCACAGTCTTCCCAAGGGAGGCAATTTAACTTGGTTTTGGCCTTTTGTTATCGTTGCTTGTTTTAACTGTTTGCTCTTGGGAGGCTTTTTCTGTAGGAAGATATACTGAAATGAACTTCAGAACCTTTGTATACACCCTGCACTACCTCTGATGAACACGGAATACTTTCAACAGTCAGTGTTTTACTCACATGCACACATTCCAGACTTGAGAACAGGACTTGCTGCTCAAACTTGAGCTTGCATTTCATAGACCGGGAAGCAGTTACCCTAAGAGAGGGCAACCCCAACATGGGACGGCTATCTATTACTGTCCTGTCATACCAGAAAGCAAGGCAAGGAAAGAAAAGAAGAGCGGAAGGGAAGGAGGGAGGGAAATAGACAAGGAAAAGGAAGGAAGTAAAAGATCTCCTAAAATCCCCTAGAAGGGCCGGCACAGGCAACACTTACTGATTGAAAAGAATCCTGGAGCGCACAATGAACTTGAAGATGTACTCCAAAGCCTTCATGGCTTTGTACAGCTGATCGTTTATTCCTGGCTTCTCGGCATTGTCCACATAGTTCCTTAAAACTTTTGTCAGCTTCCTATTCACAATGGAATCACAAATTAATTAACAAGTTCATAGGGTTACAGTATCTCAATTCTTAACTGGGACAGAAATACACAAGTGCCTTATTGTTATTTTGGCTCACACTTGTCAGTAGATGCGTATTTATAAAATATACTTGAAAGAGATGAAAAATGAGCCATGAATAACACTCAGGAGTGAGAGCCCAACATTGAAAAAGTGCTTTTCTAAGTTTTACGTATTTTTCTAAGCATTTAAGTGTATTATATAATTTAACCTTCATAATAACACAGTAAGCCAAGTATTATTTTGGGGTACAATAATAATAATGGGGTATAAGAACAGGTATATTATCCCTAATTTACAAGTGAAGAAGCCCAGGGTTAGACAGATAAACTAGTTTTCCCAACATTAAATAAAATTGAAGGCATTTTCTTCATAGCCATATCCATGTTTGCAATGCTTTTCTTTTTTCGACATCGAGCCGCCTCTATCATTTTCCCATGACAGAGGCAGCAGTGACAATAATCAATTTTTAATTCTGCCCAAACTTCTACATTTTTCTACTGTTACTGGCCCATAAACTAATAATCATTGTTCACTGTTCATAAGGCTGACCCACAAGCAGTGCTTCCAAATCATAAAAGAACAGCTAAATTAACTTCAATATAGCTTCTGGCTTTAGTGTACTGGGCTGCACTATAATTCTCCAAAAACTAGCCACGTATGTGCTGCCTGTGTGGCAACAACCAAGATTACCCCATTAACCAAACTTCTCTGATCCCCAGTGGTTCATGTCATTCAACAAGAACTCTCCATTATACTTATAAAAATAACCTGTTAGGGCACTGCCAACATTTCCAGCTAAGTTGTGAGCCTGTCCACAACAGACTGTTAGTGGAGACTATTATAAGATACCCATAAGAGCACCTGTAACGGGCATTAAGGATGACCTCAGAACAGTCCTGAGCGCAATCCCTGTCCTGATAAATCACAACAAAGAGCTTCCTGGGTGACCAAGTGGATGCGAAGTCATTTCTAACACTCATCAGGTTGCAGAACCCTAGCAAAGAAGCCTGACACTCTCAGAGGAGCATCCCTGCAAGGTGCTGGGAAGAAGGGGGCCAGAGAGGTCCTCCCCCCACAGGCTCCCTGGGCTCCCACACGTCTTCTGGTAGTTCTCAAGGCACGGGAGAACATCTAAAGTCCTGCCATACAACCTGTTTCACCTGATTTAACTTATTTTCTCAAGCTTACTGACCAGACACCCTTTCTTATTAAACCCATGGATATCCCAAGAAATATATATTCCATTGAGCACAGCTTAGGAATTTTCCCAACAGATTCATCAAAAATAAATAGACAGATGATAGACAGATACAAAGAAAGGAATGATCTGTGAAGAGAATGACCCAGAACCAGAAAATAAATGAGGAAGTCCAAAGACCCATATCCACATGAGCCAGACCACCTGTACTGGCAGAAAGATCAAGCCCCTGGCACCAGCTGTGAGGGAGACCGAATGGAGCGTCAGTTAGGTAGAGGCATGACCTAAGCCAGCTCCCAGGAAAAGCAGCTCTGTGGACAGAAAGGAGCCTGCCCCTGCTGGTTTTCTGGAAGAACAGTCCCCAAAGCTGATGCCACCCTCCCTTCTCACCTGGACCAGCACCTGTCGCTCTCCTGGGGCTCTGGCGTCCGCACCACCTGTGCAGGGGTGCCGGAACACTGGCAGGTAACAGCTACAGCCCAGGCACCTTTCAGTTCTTCTCTTAAGAGTTCTTTGTGGAGAAAGGCTGAAGATCTCAACATTATCCAAGGAAAGAGGTAAAGAAACTATCTGGGAGAGAGTCTCACCTACATCTGTGCCTGCCGAGGCTTCTAAGGGGCAGCGGCCAGGAGACCCTCCGTGATGATCCTTACTACCAGAGCATCCTCCGGCCCAGAGACCGCCATGAGCACTCCATTAACACAGAGACAACCTTCCACGATTTGGTTAGAGCTGTGTGAATCAGAATTATCTCTTTTGGTATTTCAAGGCTTAAATACTCAGATTCACACTGCCAAGGAAGCACCTAGGGTTGCTACTTTATCAAAACATGATAAGGATAGTTATTTTCCAAAATGAATCTCCCTTCCTGCAGATTACAGGGGCCGAACAGGAGGATATGGATTCTCGGCTCAGTCCCACCCTATCTGAAAGATGAAGCAGTACTCTTTGTTTCTTCCATTCAGTAACTTGCCAGAGACTCCCCAACTTTCACTTCACCACCTATGACAAAGGCACAGAGAGAGTGGTGCCAACAGAAGGTCTGGAAGACAGCATGGCAAGCTTACCCACTGTGCGGATTCTCTGAAATTCCAATACAAAAGCTCATCTGAGAAGAGCAGTGTGGCCACATTTCAATAAAGACACAGACATGTGGCATGTGACTCGGAGGGAGATCGTGCCACATGAGGAGCCACTTACAGGCCACTCCGGGGAACCCTGCTTGGTCGCCATAGCAAGATGGCGCCCATGATCTGAAAGGAACTGTCCAAAGTGCAGTCACACTGAACGTTTCCATGAAGAGAACAAATCGCTTTAAACACTTATTAGCAAGCCCAAAGGACTTGTCGCAGCTTGTTCTGTGTGCGTGAGGACGCGGCAGCTCTCTGCCCACTCAGCCACGCGAGGCAGACGTGAAAGAGCCTGGAACAGGATGACCAACATCACACAGATAGCTAGCATCAGACCTCTGACCTTGAGTTCATGGCCGCATACAGGCAAGGAAACAGATTCTGACTTAAATACGGTCAAGGCACATCTGAGCTTTGACTCAAGCTACTGGCACTAAAGAGAACCATTTCTAGTGATTCTAAGGGGAGGGATGTTCTTAAAGAAATTATTTACATCTTTTTTCATTGCAACTCACACACGATTCAAAGTTGGAATAAATGCTGATAAATCCCACTGTGACAGAGGCAGAGTAACTCATCCTAACCATTCTAATAATAATGAAACCTAACAACTGCTTCGTGCTTTCTAAGTGCCAAGGATTACTTCAAACACTTAACATGTAATAACTCATTAACATTTTGAAGAAACCCTAAGATCATGCCTGTTTACTGAGGAGAAGGCTAAGGCCCAGAGAGATTAAGAGACTTGAACTTGTAAGCGACAGAGCTGTAGGTGAAGCCGAGTTCCTGGATGGTGCTGGTCAACACCAGGAGAGCCGCCTCGCAGGTCTGAAAATCCCACATTTGCTCCGGCTGCTGACAGATGCCCAGGGGACAGGTATGGGGTTGTGGGGGCAGGTCAAGGGCAACTGGGTGGGCAGTTAGAATCCAAGTTAGTTATAGCTGAAGCGTCTAGAACAAAAAGGAAGGCCCTCTTTAAAGAGCAAAAGGAGACACTAAGAGGTACAAAACTGAATTTTATTCATACTAAACAACCAATAACCTCAAACCAGGAACACATCCATTTATTCATTTGCCAAAATCTGGTTGGGAAGCTGCAGGGAGGCATATATCAGGTTCACTGAGCATAAACTAAAAATTTCAAAGACAAATGGAAGGTATGGAGGAGAACAAGAATTTATCCCAGAATGTTATGATAATTTATTACATATCTTCTTTCAACAAGATTTCTAGGTCTGTTAAGAGGGAAACAATAATAAAAAATATCCCAGTAAATTCAGAGTTGGGGGCAGGGGGCACATACAGAACCACAGACAAAAGTATATGAAAAAGGCACTTAGTAACAAACCTACAAAATGAAGTATTGGTTTTAAAACAACAAAAATGAACTTACGTGTAGGCTAAAGTTGCACTAAAGTGCTTCTTAATGTAGGTTTCCAGAACAGGATTAAAATGCTGAAATTTTCTGTCAGCAATTAGTCCAATGATAAATACCTGTTCAATTAATCAATATTTTCATTAGTAAAATAACACAGGCCTCATCTGAATCATCTGCACCGTGGTGGGAGACCGGAGACTAGAACATTTTCCTGACGTTCCCTATTCTCACCCCAGAAATGACATTGGCCTAACTACAGTGTCCCAGTGAACACCACCCTCTGCCTTGCAACCCATCCGCTTTGATTGGATTTACAACGGAAAACACTTCCAAGGTGACCGGGAGGGACCCCCTCCCCCAGCTTCAAAGGCTGCAGCATGAAAAGCTCCTCAACATCTGAGCGAATGAAAAGTAGAGGCCTCTTACCAGAGCATCAAACACTAACGTATCAAACGTCTCGCTCTCGGAATTCTCCATCATGATGTTGAAGAGGGCATCCAAGGTGTCCTGGAGGAACTAGAGTCACACAAAATGTCAGCAGACACAGTAAACTCACCTCACTTTCCCCCAACCTAGAATAACTACCATCTTCGGCCATACCCCAAACACCCACCTGTCCCGAATGTCACCAATGAAGCCATACACTACAGGGACTTTTCCCAGCCATTAGATGCACAAGACAAAAACTGAGATGAGTGAACTCAGAACAAAGACATGGCACCCCGAGCCAAGCAGAGGAGGACTGGTAACAGGGAAATGCTCTATGGTCCCCCCTCCGTAAATTTCTCCAACCCTTTTCCTGGTCTTTACCAGTCTGGTGACAAAGAGCTCAACAGCAGCTCTCGGAAGGCTGGCTCTGCCTAATCCCAAACTCTGAGTGTAGGATCTGAGCAAGGGAGTGGGCAGAAGCCACACAGGGATGAATGTCCAGCTGAGTATAATGAAGGACCTATCACAAACCCAGATGCCCACAGACGGAAGAGCTGCGTGACTGAAACTGGGGCACCCAGCAGAACACCAGGAAGCACGTTTTATTCAAGAGGGATTCAGAAATTTCTTTTATAGCCTACTGTAATTCACCAAACAAATATGAGAGCACAGAACGACAAACCATCATGAATTAATTAAGGAAAGAAAAAATTAGGAGACTCCAAAGTTATGTCACACTAGAAACTGCTTTCCGATCCTATCTCCATCTTCCCCCAGAAGAGGCGTAAGACAGACCAAGAAGACTATCTTGGAGGTAATGAGTTCCCGGTCTGTGGAGGAGTTCAAGGAAAGGCAGAAGGCCACATGAAAGAATACTGGACATAAAAGAGAATAAAGTATAGGTATGTCATCATGAGTCATTAGGGACATGCAAATTGAAACCACAGTGAGATACGACCTACCGCCACTGAGAAAGCTATCATCAAGACACAAGCAGTACGGCAAGTGTGGGCAAGGACTCAGGGGAACTGAGCCCTTCCACATCACTGGTGGAAAAGTAAAACAGTACTATGGTTTTGAAAACAGTGTGACAAATCCTCAAAGGGTTAAATGTTATGTTGGCCGCATGGGCAACCATTCGTAGGTATGTATCCAAATGAATGGAAAACATATGTCCACACCAAAACTTGTACACAATTATTCACGACAGCTTTGCTCATAAATGTCAAAATGTGGCGAACATCCAAATGTCCACCAGCTGACAAATGGGAGAACAAATCCATACATTGGAATATTTATTATTCAGCCACAGAAAGGAATGAAGTTCTGATACATGGCACACTGTGCTCTGGAAGCATTATAATACTAACTGAAAGAAGCCAGGCATGAAAGGCTACAGACTGTCTAATTCAATTTATATATAAAATAATCCAGAATAGTCAAATCCATAGAGACAGAAAGTAGATTACGGTTGCAGGGACAGTAGGGAGTAACTGCGGACAGGTTACAGGGTTATTTTTTTCTCATGATGGAAATGTTCTGGAATCAGATAGTGGAGATGGTTGCGCCAACTCTTGAATATACTACCACCATGCAACAGTGCAAATGAAGAGTGCACTTGATGGTGTGTGAATTGTATCTCAGTGAAGCTGTTATGCAAAACCAAAGAATAGGTGAGAAGGTCCCACGGCCAGGGTGTCAAAGAGACAGCTGAAAGGGAAGTCCGTTCCAGATTCTTCCTGGAAGGTTTAGCCCATGCACACAACACACAGAACCAGAGGGGTCCTCAGGTCCCCACAGATGGTCTCAAGTGGTTAGCACACTCAGCCCGAGGAACCAAACCACTGGGACTTGCTCCCTAAACCAGCGCTCGCCCCACTGCTACCTCTTGTGCTGTGAAAGTTTTCAACAGCCCCAAGCCCAAAGCCACAGATCTCCCTCAGGAAGGGGAACGTACTCCCAAACCTAGTTAGAGATCTGAGACGCACCGGTGCATAAAACCCTCATTATGTTCTTTTTTTTTCCTCCAGTTTTATTTATTTAAGCAATCTCTACACCCAACCTACGGCTTGAACTCATGACCCCAAGATTGAGAGTTGCATGCTCTTCTGACAAAGCCAGCCAGGTGCCCCAAACCATCATTCTACTCTGCCACCCACCCACCACCTATTTTATGCCAGAGAAGTGTCACATACAAGCAGCAGGGGAATGAAACCCCCCGCCCCCGTTCTGGTCTGGACATCAAGGGCTTCCTCAAGCCCACAATTACCGGGGGCCCACACCATCTTGTTACTTTTGTATTATTTCCCATCATTTTCTGTTTGTAAACATCTTTGCAGAGGTCAAACCCTTACGCCATCTGCTAACTGCCCGATGTTACTGCCAATCGGCTCACCAGGTGCCAAGCCCTGGCTCGTCTCGGTTCACACACAGAGTCCCTACAGTAGGACTACCCATCCCGGGCAGACAGATGACATAATCAGTAGCCCAGAAACATGGCAGGGAGACTGGGAGCTGCCCGCATCTGGCTGTCAAGCCTCGGAGGCACAGGGATACCAGCATCCTCCTCAAGGAGGTCCCACACACAGAGCCACAAACATGCTCCTTTTGACACCTGCCCTCTCTCGAAGACTATCCACTGGAAGCCCAAAATAATCACCATTTTCATTTTCCACCAAAATGGGCAACTGTATCTTTTACTAAATAAGTCAATACTGTTCTTAATCCATCAAGTCATGTCATCTCTCTCCTACCAGTTATAAATATACCTAAGGGTGGGAGGGGGCCTTGAATGAATGGAATAAGCTCAGTCTATGGTGTTCTCAGAGTAAAAGGAGCCCCATGCAGGCTGGGAATCCCTCCAACCCTGGCTCCCGTTAACAGCCGCGTGGCCTCAGACAAGTCCATTCACCTCTCTAGACCTACAGGGTACACAGGACGAGCCAGCGATGGACAGACAGGTCATTCAGACCTGCTGGTACCAGCACACGCGGGAAGGAGGGGGTGGTGAAAACCATTTCCAGGGCTGAACAACAGGGTTTGGTAATAGATTAGGTAAGGGGAGTGAAGGACAGCAATAAGACAAGATGGTCCTAGATCTTCTCCTTAACGTGTAACAATAGGCCAACAGAAATACAGCTAATTCCTGATGTGATACAGGGATTGTATGAATGAAAATGAAAATGAAAATGGACAATGAAATGAAAAATGAAAAAGGACAAAAATCTCATTAACTGTGTATCTTCTAAAGTTACGTTAACTTATTCACCCAGTTTCCATCTGAACCAGGGAAGTTACAGAACCCAGGGAAGTTTAAAATGCAATTAACATTGTCCAAGCCAGAGGTAGCAGACGAGAACCTAAAAAAGATGATGATTAAAATCAGAAGATTAGCAAGGATATGTTTGAATGGTTATACAATGAATTTCAGAAAGTGGTGCAACCAAATTAATTTATACTGAAGTTAACCACATTGCTGTTTAATTAAGGCCATTTTAAGTAATTAATTTTTACAGAGATAAGGCAGTCTCCTTCGGCAATCATCTCTCATGGAGGGCGAAGGACTGAGCCAGGGACAGACAGGCGCTCACAGAACGCCTCCAGTGTGGACAGGCTTATTGTCTGCAGGCCAAATGGGGCCTCCTGAAAATGGAAACGAGTTTCCTTATATAAAAGGAACAGTCGGGACGTCTAGGTGGTACAGCTGGATGAGTGTCTGACTCCTGGTTTCAGCTCAGGTCGTGATCTCAGGGTCATGGGATCAAGCCCCGCATCGGGCTCCACGCTCAGCACAGGGTCGGCTTGAGATTCTCTGTCCCTCTCCTTCTGCCCCTCCCACTCGTGCTCCCTCTCTCTCTCTCTCTCTCTCTAATAAATAAAAAAATCTTAAAAAAAAAAAGAGGAAACGTCATTTGAGCCAATGAGAGGCAAGAATGGCCTAGCATCAGAAGCAACAATTCCCTAATGAAGAATTACAGAACTGGGGCGCTCCAAAGTATCTCGCATCACCCCAGTCTCACTGTCTTACCCTGCAGGTAACAATTCAAGAGGGTACCTGACACTTCTCCAGAGCCTGCTCTATGTAAGGCTAAGAAATAAGTCCAAGATCACATGCGGGAAAAAAATGGCCAAGACAGGACTCCCAGGGCTGTGAGCCTCATGCCACACCACCCACCTCTCCAGGTCAATCGCAGAAGTCCTAGGTGAATCATGAGCCAGGACTAATAATAACGCGGATGGTAATAATGCTGATAAGATGAGAACAGGACCAAATGCTGGCGACCCCACGTGCCAGGTCCAGGCTACAGGTGTCACAAACCTCCAAACAACCCTACGAGAAGGCATTACTGCTGTCTCCTTTTTACAGCAAGAGAAAGTAGGCCTGGAAGAGGTTATTTCACCTTTGCCCATCCCATAGTGAGGATCCACTAGAAGAGGAGCCAGAACCCAAGACTGGGCTGATCCCAGAGCCCAACCCCGTGAAGCCAGACCGCCCTCCCAACCGGAATCCAAGCCGGCTCTGTCCACTTCCAGGTGCATGTCCACATCCGTCCGAGCGATTATAACCAGAGGCCCACGCTACCATGGAGGCAGTGCCTAGATCCGTTCACACGTGGAAGAAAAGCAGAGCAAGCACCCCCAGGTGCGTGTTACCTTCACCACCTCGCCGCCGTCCACCTTCATCAGCTGTCTCAAGTTCTGCTGCAGCAGGTTGGTGTTGGAACGCCACTTCAAGAGCCCCAGCAGGTCCACTGAAAACACAGAATCAGCTTCAGCTCCTCCCGGCAACAGCTTTGTCTCCCTTCCTCATGGAGCAGCTGAGGGTCTCGACGTAATTTTGAAACAGAAAAATCAACCCTATCTGGAAACATTTGCTGCTCCATACTTCATTTCGTTCTAGAACATACTTGACACCTAGTATGGCTGAATTCATTATTTCTAACTACATTTCCCATGAAATGATTTCCACATTGAAGTTTCTTAAAAATGTGTTCGGGGGGCACCTGAGTGGCTTGGGCGGTTGGGTGGCCAACTCTTGATTTCAGCTCAGGCCATGAACTGAGGCTCCATGCTCAGCGGGGAGCCTGCTTGAGATTCTTTCTCTCCCTCCCTCTGCCCCTCCCCCCACTCATGTGTCTCCTCTTTCTCTCTCTCAAATAAATAAATAAATCTTTTTAAAAAATGCATTCAGGAGCTTAAGGAAAAAGGGCTGGCCTCTCCAATCTGCAAGAAGGTATACTCAGCCCAGCAGAGAGTCTGGAAGGAGGCTGCTCACCCACAAAGTGCTTCCCTGAAATCTACCAAGTGGATTTTTCCTTCTTGAGAACATGTTTTGTTTTGTTTTGTTTAATTAAATAACATAAAATAAGAAATGTACCTTCAGGTACAGAAACTGCAAGGTCACAGGGAGCCTGAACCACAGGGCAACCGCTGACCTCACCCTGGCCTGGCCTTCCAGGGCTGTTCATTTCTATGGCCGAATTTTTGTTTCGTTTGTTTTCTAACAGAAACAACACAGACTGAATGGATGGATTTTTACAGATTAAATGCGGAAGACGAGGTCCAGAAATGATTTTGTTTAAGGCAGCAAGATGTTCTTGAAGACATGAAGACCGAATTCAAAACATCTCTAGGAAAGAACATGTGCCTACACAATCTTCACTTGAAGTTATATTAATATCCCATTACGTGAAAAAAAAAAAACACAATTAGCAAAGTGCATCCAATTTACCGTTTATGCTCATTGGGAACAAACTTCAGCTACACAAAGTACCTCCATTAAAAAAACAAAAACAAAAAAAAAACAACAAAATAAACCCTAGTTGATATCGAAAAGAAAAATGTAATTTTGGCAATAGGTAGCATTTCAGGGAACACTAAACACCTATTAAGGACTAAACCACACAAAAGGAATTATTCATGGGATGAGCACCAAAACACTTGCTCTTATTTATCTGTCCTTAGCCCCCAAGTGCAGCTGACAAGGGGACCCATGGAAACAGAGAGGACAGGAGCTGAAACACCACGTAAGAGGCTCACACACACACCGGGCCACGCCACGACCCCACGACCTTGGGCAAGGAACCTCAACTCAGTTTACCTCTCTGAATGCTGAGTACGACGTTGCCGAATTACAGGGCTGGTGCCAGAGTTAAAGGGTGTGACGTGGAGAAAGTGCTCGGCAAGATACCCAGACAAGAGCAGCCATCCACCAACAAGATGATCAAGAAGTGAAAATTTTAACCATTCATGGGGAAAGTTAAGATGTTTTCATTTCTCAGTGAAAATTAACATATTTTCTTCCTTTCTAAAGGAAGGCGAAGTAATGACAAAGGCCACATCCTGCCTGGACCTGCTCTTGGCCCCAGGGTTAAGGGAGATTTCCATCTCACCAGAGTTGTTTTTTTGTTTTGTTTTGTTTTATTAATGGCAAGTGGTTAATAATCTGGAATCTACGCAAAGTTAGTGGCACTTTAGGTATGAGGGAGGCTGAGGCTGACCTCTGTAAGGTAAATCTGAGAAAACGTACAACTGGCAAATGAACAGTGGAAGAAGGCCTCTGAGGAGGGGGTGTGTTTTAAGAAAACAGAGCTTGACCAGCGCCCCGGCTACCCGGGTCAGACCGGCGCTCCCCGACCCAGTCCTCATTCCGGGGAGCCCATGGTCATTCCGTGTTTTGTGACTTCTCTCTAATTACCTGGGAAGCTAATTGAGGAGAGGAATCACATCCTATACTTCTCATTTTATCCCCCACGGCATCCAGTAATGCTGAGAACAGAGATGTTTAATACAAACCTCGATGAACAATTCAGCCACCGCTTTTCCCTAAGTAATGGAACTTCTCAGGAACAAATCACGACGCAGAAAAATGACTCCCAGAATGAGAATCTGGGACTCACTGCTCAGAGGCCAAGTGGGGCAGCTCCATCTCGCAATACCACCTGCCACAGCGCCATCCCAAGAAGAGGAATCATTGGCTGCTGTGCAGTGAAAGCCAAAAGATGTCCCCTTGATTCTCGGTGAGCAGCATCACCCTGGAATTTCCTTGTTGCCGGGCAACAGCTGCTTCGGAGAGTAGGGTGCGCATTCCCTCAGTTCCAGGGAGGGAATCACCCTGTGACTGATGACAGCCAAGGAGCTGGGAGGTGCGAGGGGTCGACATCACACCCCTGGGCGATTGCTGCTACTTAATACCTTCGGAGATTTCTGGTTCACAGTCCCCTTCTACAACAATCCGTGGGTTAAGAAAGATTCTGTGGGCGGGCCTCCCAACCTAACTGCTCTTCCGAACATTGTTTTGATGGGGAAAATATATTCAAGTTCCAAATAACAACTTCCAAACATATTTCTGGAGCATGACCCATGCATAAGATGGGTGGCTTCCTACATAAAGGGAACGGCAATACACAGCACCTCTCATTTGTCCGGCACGTAATGAAAAGCTAAGTGCCACACGTATGGGGTAGCGACTTACCGGTGAGGCTGCCGTTGCCCTGAGTTCACTGAGGCCCTGGACGGTGTAGCCGTCAGATTAGGGAACTCGCAGGACCACATCCAGAGAGTAACATTTGACCTGTGGGGCACCCCTTCCATAACACAGTCCCAAACCGGCACCTGATTTGCTGACCACATGCTCCCTGGGCACGGAAGTTGCACACTCCCGGTGCATTCTGCAGCCCTCCCCACACTTGCACAGAACCCAATGCCCAGGTAAGGGTTTGCATTTGCTTATGGAGATGACTGCACACCACCAGCTAGGAGAATTCAAAATACTTCGGGCAACCGTGATGATGAAGATAACATTAGAGAGACATGTCCAAATGGCCTTCCCGCATTTGAGTGACACGTTCCCCCACACAGCTGACTCAGGAGAAGCGGTGAGGAAGCACACTTTGTCCAGGCCGGCAGGACACAGGGGAGACAGCAGGCACGGAGACTGGGAACACCCAGCCCGCTCTCCACTCCAATGCCATGGCTTCCTGATGATGGGGTCCCTTTGTCCCGCATTTACCCTGTTAGAGTCCAAACAACGACTCTCCCTCAGACAACTCCGAGACTACTGCCAAGATTTACGGACAATCCCCAGAGACACAATTGAAGATACCAACAAACATTAATAATCAAAATCCATATTGGGTGGTGAAGAGGAAAAATTGGATTTTCAAGCTGAGTTTCAAGAGAGGATCAAGTCTCTCTGCACAGCTGTGCTACGGCCACATTTGGGGGATGCAATCTGTAAATGCAGGAAGTGCGCAGAGGGGCCTCTGCTGCTCCAGACAGCACGCAGTGAGTAAGACGGGCCCCGGGCCGCACGGCCACGTTGCTCGGGAGTCTGCAAGCAGTGGTAATGAGGCAGCCCAGCCGGCCCGGCACAGGACGTCAGGCACCCCGACACCACGCTTCTGTGTGATTCAATCGGCCAGGGAACTAGAAATGTCATCCAAACCAACGTTTAAAAGTAAAGATAACTGGCAACTATCTCCGTGAGTAGCTGGGAGATAGGAAGGCACACATACAGAGCGGGTATCTCAGATCCTCCAGCATGTGTAACCCCCACACCCTCACGAAGCCCTCTGAGGCAGACATCACATCCGCATGTGTGCAGAGATGAGGAAAGTGAAGTTCGGTTTCACAGGCCCTCACTCAAGGTCACTTCCAGGGTGAGCACAGGGCAAGGGCTCCATACCCGGTCTTTGGTCTGACTCCAAATCCCGTGTTTTCCCTTAAGCCATGCTACCTTCCTTTGGCCAAAAACCTGTGAAAGCAAACCCAATGGTTTATCTCTCATTAAGGTTAATGTTTAATAAACCAAAATTGTAGTGAACTTTCAAGTGCAGTGGATGCCACGCCCCCTTCTGGTCCAAGGACACCCATGCCGGCGAGCACCAGCACACAGAGCACAGAGGACGCGTGGGGCGGAGAGCGGGCCGGGGAGCCGGAAAAGGACGGGGTAGAGGGAGGAAAACTGCGGGGGGAACACAGGGCCATCACCAGACCCACCGTTCTGGGTAAGTTTGGTGGAGCACACGAGAGTTGAGATCTGGAAGGAGTCTTTGCTGATGGTGCAGCTCCCAAGACTCTGCATGCTCCTGCCCGTGGCCGAGTGGGCCTTTTCTTCTAACTCTGCTTTCGTGGAGGGCAGGCTCAAGTACGTGGCAGCGTCCTCCAGCTTCTTCGCCTCTGCCTGTGGGTTGAATTACGAGCACGTCGGTCACAATCAAGGACATCTAATTCTTGCTATCCTTAATCCTTTTAACCATCATGGTATTTGCTCTTTATCATTTGCAAAACTGTTTAATGATTTCCCTTATTCTTGTGGATTCATTCATGTTAACGTGTACTGCACATCATCCTCTCTCATTAGGACCAGCAAAAGGGCCGGTCATCTGAAATGTGCATTCGGATACCTAAGTGTAGCGAGAGAGCAGCTTTCTCACAAAGACAGGAAACGTCAGCTCAGGCGAGGAGTCCCAGAGAGGAGTGAAGCAGTCCCTGCAGGCAATACGGCCCCAAGCAAGCGGTATACCTTATAGACGATGAGATCATGCTCCCCGTCCCGCAGCGTGGTCCCATCATATCTCATCAGCTTTACAAAGGCCAGTGCAAATATTTTCTCAGATTTGTCCTTGGCTGCAAGAGAAATCAATCATCATCTTCAACCGCCGTCATGGCAATATCACATAAAAAACTACCAGGGCTACCTTTACGAAAACATGACAAAACTGCATTGGAATTAAATAGAAAGAAATGGGAAAAATGGGAGTGTTCACTAGGAGGAAGACTCCTCTTAACGGGACCAGTGGTGTTCAAATTAACCTGTAAATTCCAAGTAATTCCAATCAGAATCTCATGGAAGAGTTTCCTCACGGAACATGAAAACGGATTCCCAAGGTCCAGAGCAGAAGAAGGGTGCTGGAGAGCATGGGGGGGAGGGGGAACTCTGCAAACCTAGAAACCAGCAGTGACTGGGCAGTGACCGCTAAGACCACAGTGCGGCTTGACATCGGGGACACACAGAGTGTGTGCACACACAGGGTCTGGAAACACAAGGTGAAGAGCAGTGCAGTAGGGACAGGCCATTCCCGGAGAAAACTGGCTATCAATATGGAAAAGCAGAACAGATTCCTACCTCATGGCATCCACTAGTATAAATTCAGCTGGAGTGAACATACGAATGTGAAATTTTGTTCTCTGGCAAGAAAGCGCCTCCCCCAGATACCTGGATGTTGGGGAGGACTCAGTACCTCCCGTTCATTCACGTTTCGGTTGACAGATCACCTGCTCCGAGGTGACCAGACCATCTAACACAGCAAATTATAACCTGGTCACATTCTCTCCCCTCCCCTGATGCATTTTTCTTCATAACTGCTGTGGACTGAATTGTGTGCCCCCCGCAGTCTGGTGCTGGAACCCTAAGCCTCCCCATGTGACGACAGTGAAGATGCAGCCTGCAGGAAGAGGCCTGAGGGTAGTGAGTTCCTAAGGGGGGAGCACTGATCCCGCAGAACTAGTGCCTTCCGGAAAAGGAGAAAGAGACAGCAAAGCTCTCCTCCGCTTTGAGTCCACAACCTGGATGAGCATCCCCACCACAAACCGGGGTGCCGGCGCCCTGCCCTCAGCCTCCAGCCTCCAGCCTCCAGAACCGTGAGAAGATACATTTCTGTTGTTCAAGCCCCCGCAGTCTCTTGTGTTACAGCTGCCCGAGCAAACCGAGAGGACAGTCCTGATCCCTGCCAGGTCACCAGGTGAGCGAGCATGCGTGTGGGCACGTGAACCGCACACTTTGTCACTGCTCTTCGCCCAGTGCCTGCAACAGTGTCTGCCATCTATTAGGTACTTGGTAAACGTTTGTTCTAGCTGGGGAGATGCCAACTAACTGGTGCTCTCACTTGGTGACAGGGACGTGTGAGATGGGGAATGGTGGGAACAGGAACGAGTGGCTGGATGGCTGGACAAGGTGTCTGAGAAGATGGGAGAACATGGGAGCCTGTGCGTGAACCTTCCCGGAACAGACACGGCCAAAGGCAGTCCCTGAGTGGGCCCAGGCTTGGCCCCTTGGGGACAGAGAGCCAGAGGGCTGGTGAGCAGTGGGTGGTGAGCGGGCCAGGGGCCAGCCCAGGAGGGAGATTAAGGAGTCTCCACTGGTGAAGTAGATTCTGCATGGATTCTGCAAGATGCAACTGAGTACAGCATGGAAACACTGAGTTTCAGAGCTGTATCATCTTTAAAATTATATATCCCACATTCTCTTTTTAGAGATGAAAAGAGAGGAGCGCCTGGGTGGCTCAGCTGGTTGAGCCTCTGCCTTCGGCTCAGGTCATGATCCCAGGGTGCTGGGATCGAGTCCCACGTCGGGCTCCCTGCTCAGCGGGGAGTCTGCTTCTCCCTCTCCCTCTCCCTCCGTGCTCTCCCTCTCTCTCTCTCAAATAATAAAATCTTAAAAAAGAGAGACAGAGATGAAAAGATAGAGGTCAAGGAAGGAAGGAGCACATCCACGCACCTTGAGTCAGAGGCTCAAAAATATTTACCCCAAATCACCACCACTGCACAAGATAACACGTCTCGTTAATCCATGCAGTCCTGGTGTCCATCAGTACCTGGCACACAGTAGGTACTCAATAAATGCTAGCTAATTAGAAAGATGAAGGAATGATTGACCAACCAAAATAAAGGGAGGGATGAAGGCAAAAAAGTATGTATCCTAGGAATCAAAATAATAATAATAACTTTGCAAAAGGGCATAGAAAACATAAACTACCATAATGTTCAGGTGAGAAAGAACAGATCCTTCTAAGTTTGAGCTGATGTGAAAAAAATACAGACCTGGCTCCACGAAAGCAGCCGTGGTTCAAAAGGACACGTGAGCATCACCGTCAGCGCACGGCTTCCCCTGATCCTACTATTAATTAGCACAAATAACATCGTGCACCTTTTATTAACATTCTATACCTTTACCTCGAGGCCACGGGCTGCAGTTATTATGGCTCATTAGCAGCCGCTGGGAGTAGACAACAATTTTACAGGACGCAGAGGGCACATGAGGCAGGGCGGCCCCACCCAGCCAGGCCCCCTACGAGCCTGGGAAACTGGCCCCTGGCCGGCTGGACCGGAGCCACAAAGCCGCTCAAGTTCGGGTGAAACAGGAGCGGATGCATCTGGAATGGCTAACGAGTTGCTGGAGCGTCTATCACATCAGCACCAAACTTCCCACCGGGATGGATCCCCGCCTGAGAAATCCCATCACTTCTTCCCTCTGCTCACCTCCCTTTATAGGAAAAGCAGCTCATTGCAGGGGGCCGGGGGGACGGGCAATGTGGCCTCACTTCCTCCTGTTTCTGACCCCGCGTGTCCACATCCAGGGAGGCTGAGGAGGCCCCAGTGGATGCAGTCACTCCCAGAGCAGACAGCTCAGGACTGCGTCAGCCCCACACTGCTGTGCTCCACACGGCTCCAAAACCGCACAAGCCATGGCCAGGGAGCCTCATTACTTATGCAAATGTGTGGTGGTGTGTCGGGTGACAGCATCTTGTCAGTAATGAGTACTTAAAACTGACTAGAAAAACAAGGATTTTGAAAATTAAAATGCTACAGAAGATATTCCTCTGCCCTAATGTAATTTATTAACCAGAGAGAACAAGCTTGTTGTAAAGGGCGAGCATGCCTTTGAGACAAGTCTTCTGTGGATTCCAGAACTCTGTCCTTGCCCTCCAGGGCTCCCACCTTCTTCCCTGCAGCCCGCTCCCACCCCCGGCTATTCCATTCGTGCAGGCTGCCCGGCCCACCACTCCCTCTATGCTTTGGCCGAGGAAAGACATGCCCGAGTGTCCCCCATCCATGCACGCTGTTCCGTTCACCCCACACCTCTGCCTACTATTCCACAATCCTCCCAGGTTGACCCCACACCTCAACTCAAACTGAAGTTTGGAAAGAGAACCTTCTCTGTGAGGTGTAGACAGCAGGTACTAAATTAAGACCAGAGAATGGAAGAGGCCTCACCACGCCCCCCAGGTGTGGGGGTGGGACACTCAAGCACACAGACGAGGTCTGAACCCGAGCCCCCTCACTGACTAGCTGGGTGACCTTGGGGGACTGAGCTGGGGTCTGGGAGCCTCAGGTTCCTCCACCATAATGTGTGGAGCAATGACCACAGCGACAGTACATGGGGTCACTGTGGGTGAGGGCAGATCCAAACGGCACAGTAAGAGCACATGAATGTTAGCTAACATTTATGAGCCGCTGTTCTTACCCCAAAGTTCTGGCCATCGAGGAGTGCCATGCATAATCAGCAGACCCTGGCCCGCCGCCTGGTGGGCTGGCTCTGGCCATCAGGCAAGTCTGCGGTGGTTGGGGACTGCTTCCCACGCTGCCCAGCCCTCATGACCCCGCTCCTCCCACTCTCCCTGAACCCCGACCCCTCATTAGCTAGGGCCCTGCTCTGCTGAGACAACAGGACGGGGCAGGTGGTGGAATGATGCTGCAGACCCACCTGCCCCCCCCACACACACACCCGCTTACCACGAAGGACCCCATACTATCTCGATCCCTTGGTTCTTTCGCCCCTGTGGCCTCTACCACCCCCTCCCAAGCTTTGCTGATATGCGTGCTCTCCATACACCAGCCCTGCGGACCACAAGAACACGCCTCCCCAATGCTTCTCAACAACAGTGGGGTCCCGGCTCCTCGCTGGCCCCACAGTGGGGTCTACCTTCCCCAGCTTCAAGCCTTTGCACATATACTCGCTGTCCTGCACCCCTACCTCTGCAGGTCCCACACCTTGGCAAGGGCCTACGTCAGGCAGGCCCCCTTCCAAAAATAGCACGAAGGATGGACACATCACCGCACAGCAGTGGCTTCTGAGGAGCCCCTCCCCTATGCCAGGCATTGTGCCATGGGTTCGACAGCCTCCATCCTGCTTGGTCAAGACCCCCGGGCATTTATACTCCAGATGAAGCATCTGTGAGGACACAGAGAGCCAGAGCAGAGGACCTCCATCCAAGTGGCCCCCACGGGGGTGTCCGTGACAAACACAGCCCTCCAGACCACTCTTTCCCTCAAAGCGACAGCACACACAATGTAGCCAATCTTATTGTTCATTAAATCTTAGCTCACTGCCCTGTAGGTACAGACCATGAAGGGCAGGGAGACATATAGCTGCCCGTCGTGATGTCTTAGTGTCTAGCACAGGGCTACGTCCTTAGCAGACGTTAATGAACGTGACAAGACAAACTCCAGTCATCAATAAAGAACTCTTCTGGAAGGACAGGGACCCAAACCCCAGGTCTTCCCTCCCAGCTTCTCAGCATCAGTCAGCCCTACACCAACATCTCCCCTCAGCCTGAAGCCAGACACCGGGGGCCGCCCACAAACACAAAACGGGTCTCGAGGGTTTCCATTCCAATGCAAATGGCATTAAGAGCCAATTTCTGAAATCCACTTGTATCTTTGTGACTTTTCGGATGGATGGAACAGTGTTACAAGTCACACGGAAGAGAGGAAACAGGTCAACATGGAAATGAGCTAAAGGATTAAGACCACATCGTGTTAGGATCACGTAGTCCTAGAACAATCCAGAACAATCCAGAACAAGTGACAAGTGCAGCCTACGGAGCTTTGCCCTAGCTTTCCCTTGCAAGCAACACAGGCTAAAGTCAAGGGATTACTCACAGTCCTGTGACGACCTGTGGCGGAAGGTAAACCGAAGGTGACTGCGATTGGCGTCTTCAATGGGGATGGCCACCTGCGCAATCGAAAGAGCAAGTTTCAGCGCCCGTACTGTATTTTCTCACATCAATGGTTTTGTTCAAATGGAGATACTATGCAACTGTACACATTTCCTCCCTGAAGCGATGAAAATACTGTATGCCTAATCCCCTATAGGGCTTTCCCAAAGGCAAAATGCTTTTGGAAAATTTAAACAAGACAATATTGCAAGGGATGCCAAACCAATTCTGCAAGACAGCACAAGTTTTCGTAAACATTCACGTCCTCACTGTTAAAAGTCTATTTTTTACAAGTTGACAATTTCCTAGTAGCCCTTATTGGAGGTGTCCACAGTCCCTCCACAGCTGCAGGGTCCTGCCCTCGGGCAGCAGGAAGAAAGCTTTCCTGTTGTGACGAGCAGTCAAAGAAGAAAGACCCCATGCATACTGCCTTTAAGCGAAGACTGCCCCAAATCCTATCTGCCATCCGTCTTCTAAGGCCAACCCCAGGCTGGGTTTCCCAATATTCAAGCCCTCGGCACAGGGGCTGGGATGTACCACGGTGGGCTGCCGTAGTGACATCAGCGAGCCACGTCAGGAGAGCAGAGTGCCACACCATGGACGGGGACCTGTCTCCCCAGCGACGTCCTCCATATATTGTCCCCTCTATTTTTTCCCATTTGGTGTAAAGCAGGATACCACACAGGTAACAGACCCAGGAAGAGAAAGATAATAGCTATCTTTAGAGGACTCTGTCATTTGTCTCCATGAAAGTCCTGTTTTTATGTCCAAAAGCAGAGGAGAGTAAATGTATTCCAAGAAATGCCGGCATGGCTCCTAAGCAACCTTGAACGACTTTGTTGGGAGAGCGCCTCTGCCTGCGCAGGGTGCCTGCTGACAAGCAGCCCCGGGTTGGGTGGGAGCTGGGGACTTCCTTAGGATACAAATGAGCATTTCATAATCAACCCCGTGGGATAAAATGACCATGTAAATGATACCTTAACGGTCTCAAACCAACGTGGCTGTTTTACTTGGTAGTAAATCACAGACTTGTACTCCGAAATCGCTTCATCACCAGCACCCGGGTAAATCACATGCTTTAAAAGAAGGCATAAAGAGTTCACATCAGACCTCATAGAGCTTGACACTGCATCCATCTCCCCACCTCCCGCCCCCATTAGATGAGCTAAGCAGAGCACTACAGGAATGCCAATAAACCCCATCACAAATGGAATATGCTCCCAGCAATGGAAGGACAGATCCATCTGCAGCCAGCGCGGCCAGCACACAATCCTGCTCGCAGACAGTTAAGCATCTCGATGGTTATCAGTACAGGGATGCTACTGTCCTCACCCTTCGTACCCTCACCCCTAACAGCCTTAACATTAAGGTCGGCAGGAAGTCACCTGATTCACTCAGTAGGTCCAGAATGAAGAACTACAGGCTACGAAGGAGGTGGCAACACTCCTTCCCGATCTACCAGCTGTAAACACTGACCACTTGGCTCCCGAGGAAGCAATGCCAATAAAGCCCAAGTGGCAAGGGTAACACCTCCCGGCAGTGACACTCGACATGGGCCATCCCCACAGAAGGGATGCCGCCCCCACATCCTGGCACAGCTGAGCCTCAGGTGCATACACAGGGCATTGCTCTCAAACACGTGGGCTTAGGACAGCCCAGCCCACCACCCAGGGTCCAGAGTGGTAGCCAGCAGGGGCACCTGCTCTGGCATGGCCTCCGGTCATCAGAGGTCACCGTCCCCGAGCACTGCCCAGCACGCCGAGTCCTGCAGGCCGCCGTGGTAACCGCCACCACCCAGGAGAGCACAAGGTCAGAAGCCCAGATTCAAACCCGTTTCACCCCCCACTAGCTTGATGACCCTTACAAGACTTCCCTGGGCCTCAGTTTCCCCAGCTCTCAGAATGTGATAATAACGGTGTCTGAACTTCTAGTGGGACCATTAGACCTCTGAACCCTGGGTCTACGCTGACAAGGGCCAGGAAAACAGAGGGGGTCAGGACCGCAGAGGTCTCCCCAGGCAGGTGTCAGCCAGGACCCCGCGCAGGCCAGCGCTTTACGGCGAGCTGGAGAAAGGGATAAAGAACAAACTCTCATCCCCAGAAATGGGATCACGCGGCCCCAGCTACATCTTTTCCTACTCTGTAGCAAAGCCAAGAAAACACTTGGAAAATAAAGTTTCCACGCCACACATTAAGCTTTGCAACAATAAATACCTCCAGCCGTTTTCCGTCTTCATCGTAAACAGACACTGTAACCTCCACATTCTTTGCTGTGGTTTTGCTTCCTTTATCAAAATCTCCTTGAACTAATGTTACGTAGATATCATTTCGAACATCACCTGGGGGAAAAATTATACCTTTAAAACCAGTCCATTATTCATAATGTAACCAGGAATTCTGCAACACTGTTGAAATTGCTACCAATCCTAGCAGAGGATTATAAATACTGTATGATGATTACAAAATATTTTCTACAAAACAGTCTCAGCATTTAAAGGCATGACAAAAGCAGTTTTCAGCAGCATCATCATAAGATCACTAGAAGGAGGAAAAACATCAAGGCCCTTAATTATCTGCATGGTCCTTCACCTCGGTGGGCAGCTCATGCCCATGGTGACTCGAATGCTGCCGATGGGTTTGCAGGGACCATCCCCTGTCCAGTACCTACGGCCCATCGTGACTGACATCACTATCTCACGGTGGACCACTGGCTGTGTTCTCGGCGTCTGGGCAGCCAGAGTATCACGTCATCAACGGCACACCTTGGATGACAACTGGCAATACTGGCTCCCTCTACATTTTTCTAAGGAGTGGAACAAAAAGCTGATCGAGAATGAGAACCACCACAAGCCAAGGTTCTGAGCTGACGTCTGGGATCAGGGACTAGGAGTGGGTCAAGAGAGAAACTTTCTGCATGGACATGGATCTTCTCTCTTCCTGGTGGGCAGCTGTCGGGATCAGAACAGACCTGTTCTGTTCCGTTCAGAGCAGAACAAAACAGACCTGTGCATTTTAAAGTGAGATGGGCCATAAACTGTGACAACAAAAACAAAAACAAAACCCATACACAACAAATAAACTCAAGACGCTTCTTCCTACTGAGAGCCTATGAGGCCCCTGGTAATGGTCCGACTGGGAAAACGTAGCAAGCTTCATTAGCAGCGTGATTGAGAGCAAGCCTCACCACCCAGTGCCTATCCCTCCGCTGTCCATCTGGTCACCTCCCACGCTGACCCACCTGCTCTCCCACAGGGGATGTGAGCAACGGGTCCGTCAAGAGCAGCAAATGGCCCACTATGGGCCAAGAACAAGTCCCCTTGCTTTTTTGTTTTCTCCCGTTCTTTCTTTCTTTCTGCTCTATTCTGGCTTTTAATGTATCCGACTCTTAAATTAAGCTTTCATTTAAAAGTCACTATTATAATAATCCCAGTGGGTTGCTCCCACAGCCACACTCAGTCCTGGCAGAGAAGTGTGACTGCAGTCAGTACTACTGACCGTGCGAGAAGCTAAGAGTGATGGAGCCCAGGGCCAGGTGCAGGAGGCAAAGCTGCCAGGCCAACACCTGCCACCAATCCCTGTGTGACCTCAAACAAGTCACCCACCGCAGAACAGCCTCATCGATAAGGCAGGTGTTGTACGATCTGTAGGCCGTACGATCCCTGCCTGCACATTCTACCAGAGAACAAAAGCCATAAGCAAAAAGGGTCACAAGAGCTTCATGAAGGTCAGAAGCCCATCAGAGAGCCATCACACGCTGGGGGCGGGGGGTGGCGAACCCTACGGTCTCACCCTCCTACTGGCCGAGTCATCCATACTCAGAGCCATCTCGGGAGTGAGACCCTGTTTACAGCAAATGAACCCCACAGATGCACACTCACGACAGTGCCCTCGGTGGAGGCCTGTAGGGCTCCAGGGTTCTCGTTCTGGGGAGGAAGGAACTGAAAGCAGGCGTGTGTGAACTCAAAGAGAAGACTCCCTCTGCCTCATGCAAGCCTCCAGCCACCTTCCCGGCTCAGAGGAACTCTGCTTCCCACCAGGATCCTTCAGAAACCTGCAGGATTTCCAGTGGCTCACAGAAAGGCAGAAAAGCCGGCGACACAGGTGACACAGCAGGCTCTCCCGCCGCGCAAAGGAGATGCACATCTCTATAAAAAGCATCCCCGTAAGATGGGACAATGCACAGATCCTGCCAAGCTAAAGGCCAGGGATCTGAGTGAAAACACCCCAGGCTGTCTCTCTGTCTCTCTGTCTCTGTCTCTCTGTCTCTCTCTCTCTCTCTCTCTCTAAGGGTACCATGTGGCACCCACGGCCTGTCGATGATTCCCCGGCCCTAAAAGAGAACATGATGACTCACTCCAGCTAGAAGCCCATGCTACGGGAACCCCGACTCCCAACTCAGCACACAGAACCAGCCGGAACGATGGTCAGCTGTATGGCTTCCCCGGATATCTGTTAGATTATTTTAGAGGTCAAGACATACCTTTCTTTTTTTTTTTTTCTTTTTTTTCAAAGATTTTATTTATTTATTTGACAGAGAGAGATATAGCGAGAGAAGGAACACAAGCAGGGGGAGTGGCAGAGGGAGAAGCAGGCTTCCCGCTGAGCAGGGAGCCCGATGCGGAGCTCGATCCCAGGACTCTGGGATCATGACCCGAGTCAAAGGCAGACGCTTAATAACTGAGCCACCCAGGCGCCCTAGACTTACCTTTTAAGTTGGTCAATTATAGGGGCGCCTGGGTGGTTCAGTTGGTTGAGCGACTGCCTTCGGCTCAGGTCATGATCCCAGAGTCCCAGGATCGAGTCCTGCATCCGGCTCCCTGCTCAGTGGGGAGTCTGCTTCTGCTTCTCCCTCTGACCCTCCCCCCCTCGTGTGCTCTCTCTCTCTCTCTCTCTCTCATTCTCTCTCTTTCAAATAAATAAATAAAATCTTTAAAAAAAAAAAGTTGGTCAATTATAAAGAGAAATACGACCACTATGAGCTAGAAGTTTTCTGGGTCTCCCTTTGGAACATGAGGCCATCCTAGACCACCCAAGACGAATGCCCAATGTCATCCTAATCTATAAATTTCATCTCGAGTCCACATGCAAGCAATACATCCACTAAGAGCTCCAAATTAATTTGCTGCACACAGACTTGTTTCCTGCCCTAGAAAGTATCCCTCGGTTTCACAGCATGCTGGACATCACGCTTTCTTCCTGTACAGGTGAGCCACTAAGATCCAGCCTAACCAATTTGAGATGTCCTTCACATTGATTCACCAGTCAGAGGACACAATGACCCACAACAGCCCTGAAAGACAGAGATAACAGAAAGAACATGTCCCCACCTGCCCCAAAATAAACAAAGCAGTTAACTCTGACAGCATGCACAAAGAGCAGATACCTCTCCCTGCGAGCGTACGGCAGGGCCCTATAAAGGGAAACCACGGGGAACCTCTGAATGTGGGGTGGTTTGGCCCCATTTCTACTGCTCATTAGCTGTGTAACTTTAGGCTGCGGCTTAATTTCAATCGCAATTAGTTCAACACCAATGTGTAGGCTTCCGAGATCCATAGATCAAGCCAAACTATTAATGTGAGCATTTTGTGCAAACCAGAAAGTATCCCACAATATAAAGGATATTCACGGGCTTGCCCAAGATCTTGTGAGGATCAAATCAGATTATTAATATGATATCTGGAAAGTGAAAAGTATTATGTAAATAGGAGATTAATCTTAACATGGAATTCCATTATGGGTTTAATAAGCTTAAAATCCATCATCGGGCCTGAGCGATACTACGTAATATGAACTAAGCAGGCACCAGGTGTGAACATTTACTTGCTGCCCCTCCTTCCTTGTTTTGATCAGATGTCTACCCAAACACACGTTGGGTGTCCACGTCTCCCTCATACAACCCTTGCCGTTAGGAGGAGCTGACGTCTAGGTGGCTAATGTGCACACTCCACGCCCAAGCCCATCACTGCCCGGGGACTGCAGGGCAGGGGCCTGAGCAGGCCAGTCTGGATGATGCTCAGGCTCCTTGCTGGGCAACACTGGTTCAAAAGCACACTATCTTCTTCAGGACACTGGGGTCTGGGAAGAAAATGGGAGTCATCAGGGCCCTTACCCAGAGGACAAAGTCAATATGCACAGGAGACAACCAGCCGTGGTTACTATGGAGAAATGGAGCCAGTGCCCGGGCTGACCCTGCTGCTCAGGTGCATGAGCCGATGAATATCCTCAGGGTTCAGCCGTCTGAGCTGGGCTTGTGCTTTCTTTGACATTACCCCCTACAGCAACCCAATTCCAACCCACCCTACAGGGAGGAATTATCCTTACTCTCCTTCTTCAGAGTAGCAGAGCACAGCTAATTGAGGCGGGGGAGAAGCTGTGGTGCAACTCCACACAGAGGCTGGACTCCAGGTCCTGAGCTCTCACTTCCGGGGCGGAAGGCCGGCGTCACCTAATTGTGCCCCCTTAACTTTGAACACATTCTGGATGATTCCAAAGCTGTTATAGGACCTTCACTGTGAACCTACGTTAACATCATAAAAGAGCTGCCTTCATCCTACAGTGAACCAACCACCATGATTGATCCATTGCTCAGAACCTAAAGTGAAGCCCGCAGGGCCCTGCAAAGGGCCCCAAGCTCCACCGCCCTTTATTGCATCTTATGTGTTACCCAGCTCCGCACACGCAGTCGGGCAGCCAGGGTCAGTGGAATGTCTAACTCCCATTCTTCCTTTTCACCAGATGAGGTGGGGCAGAAACAAACTGCAAGGCTTCTGGATTAAGGGTAACAATGGATTACGGGACAATAAAGGGTTTTGCTTACAGTAATGATGACGTTCACTCCAGCTGGTGTCAGAGACCCACCTCAAGCTGGGTTTCTGGAAACGTTGAGTCCCGTGCTTGTCCTTATTACAACACTGCCAGAAGTCACTCCCACCAGCAGGTTATTACAACCAAGAGAAGCCACCTCCCTGCAGTCCGAACCTAGGTGGTCAGCGCTCACTCTGACCACAGCTCCTGCCTGCAGGAACGATCCACAGCCACCCTGGGGTGGACACATCACGTCCCACAAGCTCGTCCGTCACTGTCCCAACACTGCGCATTGTGGCCAGCTCTACAAGCTCCCCGAACACTGGCCACATCCACGCCACACACAGAGCGCTGAAGGAATCGGTCCTTACCAGGCATGATTATCTCCGGAAACCCCGTTTTCCGAGCCACCGCTGTGGTCCTGTCCACTAAATGAGGAAATTCTTTTCTAATCTGATGGATATCTCCAGGAAGTAATTTTAATGTTACCCACAAACCTAGAAAGACAATGGACACATGAGTCATGGTT
The DNA here is from genome assembly GCF_003265705.2 of Callorhinus ursinus. Taxonomy (NCBI): domain Eukaryota; kingdom Metazoa; phylum Chordata; class Mammalia; order Carnivora; family Otariidae; genus Callorhinus; species Callorhinus ursinus. The sequence continues at coordinate 5,800,297 of NW_027397120.1, forward strand.
TATCTTATACATTTTTGAAGAATTATTTCAGGAAACCCATCTCAACGAATGCGCAACTGTTAATTCACAAGTTAACACCTTAGGAGAAAATGTGGGTGTATGAGAAAGAGAAAGAGGGGCCAGGGAAAGGTGGCTGGCACGGGGTAACCAGCTGCATCTGACTAGCGGGGTACACACTCTACCCTGGAGGGACCTCTCGCCCTGGCCAATGCACGGCCCCTGCCCAGAACCAAGGACCCCTCTCATAAGCGCTTAAGATCAATGAGGAAGAAGGCTTTTTCTAGCAGTGACTGAGAAGGGTCTCCCTTTCCATTCTCCCCAGAAGGAGGACGACGCAGGAGGGCTCAGGAGGTAAATTCACAGCTTCCCTAACCCAGGAAGTCTCCTGTGCTTTCCAAAAGGTGTGCAGCACAGCGCTGGGCTGAAAGCCACCAACAAGCCAGCCCCACAGAGCCAAGGCAGCCTGGGCCCTCTGTTTCATGACGTCACAGCGAAGGGGGAGCAAATGCTCTGCCCACCACTTGGCGCTTCCCTGCAAGGAGGGAAGGTGAAGACTCCGAAACCCTCTGAGCGAGAAGGAAGGGCTGCCGTGGACAGAACACGGTGAACCTGCTCGCAGCTTCGAGCTGAGGGTGTGTGCCATCCTCTCCCTACACAAAGCGAAGGACAACTGCATTTTGTGTAAAATACTCCTGTGCAGCAAGCAAACAGGAAGTAAAAATAAGAGGGAATACAGCAAAATCAAAGGCGGAAGACAAATCAGTTGCATGGCTCTCTCTACCATTTTCAAAGACAGGGCCTTGCTCCCAGGTGGGAAGGGAGGTTGTCACTGTCAGCTGACACATCCGGGTCTCCGTCCCTGGGACCTTGGGGGCCTGGCCTGCTTGCTCCCTGGTCACTCAGCCCAGCAGGACCCCAAGTGCCCGTCAGAATATAAAGGCATTTGCTCTCACTAACACCACTAGTGTGTGTGTGTGTGTGTTTATCTGTCTGTCCAGCCATTCCTCCCCTAGGATGCATATTTCCAGGGAGCAGAGACCATTCATCGCTGCTTAGCTCAGCACACCGCCTTCAGTAGAAGGCCAACGGGAAAACTGTAGACCCTGTCCACCAATATGCATTCCAAGCAGAAATGGGAGACACCTGACAGTCCCACACAGGGAGCATCACCTGAGGCTGCTCTTGTCCAGAACCGCTCTGCTTGATGAAACCCCAAACCTCACACCCTTCTCCTCCAGCTTCCTTCCTGTCTGCTATCAGCTGGCCTGAAAACATCAGTCCTCTGCAAAGACCTGCATCACTTGTCGTTGAGAAAGCCCACAGTCACTGATGACATTTTTCTCTGCCAGGTGGTGAACCCCTCTCCTCCTGCCATCTAGACAGTCCCTCTGATCTATTCAAGTGTCTAATAAGCACCTACTGTGTGCCCGACACACACTGGGCACTGCAGACACAGAGCAAACAATCATTATAGCCCCACCAGGGACTTAGCTTCTGTCCCACGAGTCAAACACTAAACCCATGGTCTCAGTGAACTATGCAACTCTTAAGAGCTTTCTAAGGAAAAGTCCAGGGCAACTGCATAACCCCAAGACTGCGATCCTGGAGGTCACAGAGGCTCTCCCGAAGAAGGGACATCCAAAGAGATCGGAAGATGAGTCAACACTAAGCAACGGGCGTGCAGACCTGTGCCCACCCGGGTGCCGGACAACCCGAGCCACGGCGGGAGAGGCATGAGAGGAGGCTGGGAGGGCGGCAGGGCCCCAAGGTGGGAACTGCTCCATCTGAAGCAGTGGGGAGGCTGGAAAGACGAGCAAGTACCAGGGTCCCACTTGACAGCACTCTGGGAGCCGTGTGGGGCCGGGCAGGTGGGGGGAGGGGGAGCTCAGAGCCAAGTGAGGATCCCAGCAGAGAAGCCACGACAGGGACCCAGGCAGCAGCACAGAGGCGCGGGTGGCGGGACCCGTGTGGAGGTCAAACCAGAACCTGAAGGGGGGGCGGTGCTCACGGGGACGGTTGTGGGCATGACCGAGAGCAGGTGCCGGGCTACCGCTCCCTGAGCCAGAAAACCCTGCACCCTGGCCACGTCCTGAACGGTGAGAAAGAAGAGGACCCTGAACTAGGCACTGAATTCCCAACAGTAAAGCTCACAGAGGACGCCAGAGGCCAGAGATCACGGAAAGCCCAGAGTGCACCGTGTGGTCAGTGGCACAAAATGCAGCCCAGAGAACAGGGCACCAGGGCGGTGTCTGCAGCACAGAGCAGACAGGGTGACACCGCAGACCCCAGCGAGTGCACCCGGTAAAGCCGGGGGTGGGAGCGGGGGCTACGCTGACGGGAGAAGGACAAAGAAGGAACAGAAAGTGAAGGTCAGAGGGAGGAGGCATATGCTACTCTGCTGAGAAACTGGGAGTAGAGAAAGAGTCAGTAACAAAAACAGGTGTATGATCTAAGGTAGACTGTTTCAAGCGTGGTATTTTCCTTTTCTTTCCTTTCCTATTTTTTCCTTTCTGTTTCTTTTCAAGATTTAAAACTCCAAATCATAAGAGGGAGAGTTTGAAGGAAGAGAAGAGAAGCATAACCAATAAAAAGAAGTCCCTAAAGAGATGTCAAGAGGTGACCCCAAAACAGGGGCCCATGTATCATTGCTCAGAATGTGCACCGCAGGGGCGCCTGGATGGCTCAGTCAGTTGAGCGTCTGCCTTCAGCTCAGGGTCCTGGGATCAAGCCCTGCGTCGGGCTCCCTGTTCAGTGGGAAGCCTGCTTCTCCCTCTCCTCCCTACTCGTGCTCTCTCTCTCATGCTATCTCTGTATGTCTCTCTCTGAAATAAATAAAATAAAAAACTTAAAAAAAAAAAAAAAAAAGAACATGCCCTGCAACAAGGCCCTGGCAAAAAAGGCAAGTGGGAGCTAAACCCAGCCCACACTCTGCTCACCAAGCCATGTGCCCAGGCGCTGCTTGCGTCTCACTCAACCAGAGGACGGGCACCCTCTTTCTAATTCACACAAAAGCACCACAGGTCGGTGTTGCTCTGGAGCTGTGGGAGAGGCCCCTTGTTGAGCCAGGCACCTAACCCACGGCTGTGTCCTCCAGGAGAGCAGACCACATGAAAGGGACACCCACAGGAAAGCAAGGGGAGATTATCACGGCAGGTGACATGGACGCACGAGATCCCCACTGGGGACACCAGGGTGCCGCGGACGGGCTCTCAAATTTCACTCAGGTCCCAAAACCTGCCAAAGGAATGAAGGTCCCCAGAATGAATGTGACTCAGAAGACATTTTTCAAGGACCTGCGGGACGTTGGGAGGTGATCATTTACCGAGGTCAGAGGCAGAGAAATGTTTCATAACACCATTCGAAACTCCTGCGGCCTTTCAAACACCTTTTCTTTCTCACAAATACCAGCTTGCTCAATGATCTTAGTTCATAAACGAGTAACTTAATGACACAATTCAATTTGTTATAACACGATTTAAACACAGAGATTAAGCTCTCCTGATTACATTGGGTTTAAAACACTTTCCTCAAAGGAGAAAATGAGGCCAATTTTCAAAGAAAAAGTGCATTTTAGGTTGACTTTTGTTTAACCAGAGGAGCTAAAAACAAAAGAGATTAGCACACATTCTGTGTGAAACAATAGGAACAGATGTCCGGGGGTGTCTGAGGCCTCGCTGTCCACATTAAACATCTAGAACCTCTGGGTCCAGGGTTCGGGATAATTTGGGCTAAACAACAAAAAATGTCAACTGTGACAAATAAACATGTGGACGTCAACCTAAAATGGGCCAAAGCCCAGAGAGGAGCTCAGAACAGATGAGCGTGGGAAGCTTCCTGGTTCTGTGTGAAGACTGCCGGCCTCCCTGTCCCCCCCCCCCACCCCCCCCCCCATCCCTCCCGCCACCCCGCACCCTTCACCACTGCCTAACAGGCACACAGACATCGGGGCAGCCCGGGTCACCACCGAAGAAAACACGGAGCTCCACGAGGCAAACCCACACGCCTTGCAGCTCTCTCTCAGGTCTCCCTGGAAGGCACAGAGGCAGGCTTGCCAGTGAGCCCCAGAGAAACGTTCACTTTAGCTTCGAGGACAAAAAAACCAGCCAGCGACATTGCCCAGGGGCACTTCAGTTCAGGAAGGCACCTGTAGTCCCCTTGGGGAAAAAAAAAAAATGTTCTTGTCTCTTAGTTCTCACTGTGACCTGGAAACACCTGTCCTCCTCGACTCCCAGGAATTGGGCCCCCTGGTATCAGCTCTGGTGACACAGATTTGCACCCCGACACCAGTGAGCCTGGCAGAGGCAGGCTGTGGGTCCTCCTGCTGGCCTGACACCAATCTCCACTTCTGTGTGACTCTGTGATAGAAGTTTCTCAAAATCTGATGGCTCTGCAAGAGAAACTCAATCCAACGGGAGCCTGGGGTCTGGGGACTGGTGCTCCCAGTCTGAGGGTGGCTCCAATCAAAACAGCTTTAATTGGAGCTCCCTGTGGTTTTTAATTAAAGGGCAAATCAGAGAGCTGGTAATTGATGAGAAGGTAGGTCCTGGGTCAGCTTAAACTGCTCTGTCTACAGAGGCCACGGTTCATTAACGCTTTAGTTGGGGTTTTTGTTTTGTTGTTTGCCAGGGAGGGGGCTGGCCGGTTCACACCAAAGAAAGCCAAAGGTTTCTCACTCCCCCAGAACATTCTTCAAACTCAATTCATACTCTCCTTTATAACAATGGGAAACGAGTCAAGAGAATCGTTTCTTAAAAGGCTAGGGACATAAGGTAACTAGATAATGAAAGAAGGTCTACCCACTTAAGCTCTACTGAGTTTGTGACAAGTCTGCATCTGACCAAGGACTGAAGGGTGGGTTGTCCCACCGGTACTAAGAGCAGCCTTAGGTGGGAGAAGTTCTGAAGGTGACTTCCCCTTGAGCCGGAGGCAAGGCCTCCATAAACAGCTGTTTTCTGGCAACAGTCCTGGCCAGCCCGAGTGCCAACTGTCCCCAGCCCAGGGTGATTGATTCATTGCCTCTGCCAACAGAAGGTCAGCTGCTGGGAAACCTGTCAGCGTGGGATTAAAAACGATGAGTGCGAGACATGGAGTCAGGAGGAAAAATCCCTTCCATTACAAAACTGAAGAGAGATCCGTCTCCAAAACGAAGCCACAGCCTCGGGGGCGGTGGGGGGGGGGGGGGGGGGGTGAAGGGGAGCCCCAGGAAACCACGTGCCAGGACTGAGCGTGCAACATGGGCACAGAAGGGAGAGTCAAGGGCGCACGTGGAGCTGGGCTGTGTCGGGTGTCTCCATGTTTCTCTGAGCAGCAAAGAGGAAGTAACAGACGGTGGACAGTAACCGTATTCTCTTGTAAAATCCTTCAAGTGCTTTCAAAAATGGCTAGGAGGAGAGGGGAGGGCTGGAGAAGACTCAGGAAGGCAAACAACTTGCTTCCAAGTCTCATAAACTCTGGGCTCTTTGCAAACATTTCATTGTGTCCCACTCAGCCTTCCCCGCTCACCCAGGAGGTTGGCTCTCAGCAATGCTTACAAGGGAGACCAGCAAGAAAACCTCCGTACACTGTACATACACTGTACACACAGATCATGACCCAACACTGCCCGCATCACCATCCCCATCAGCAGCATCACCACCACGAGCCCCATCCTCATTCTCATCATCACTGTCATCATCATCATCACCACCATCATCACCACCACGAGCCCCATCACCAACATCACCACCACCACCACCATCACCATCCTCATCGCCGTCACCACCACCACCATCATCATCGTCAAACTAAAATGCAAACCATACAGCACTGTCCCAAGTTCATGTAACAGGTGAACATCTGTAGCAATAAAACAATAGAATACATACCCTGGCCCTTGTGGTTGACTTCTTTGGCAGCAATGACTTTGTTTATAACAGTCTGAAGGAAGTCATTCTCCCCCGCCACCCTGGGTGAAAAACGGGATGACATGTTCAGCGGCTTGTGTCGAATGGCGTCGTCCAACGCGAGCCTGGAGGGCACGGGACGACCAAGACCACAGGAGACAAAGGGGCACAGAGACCCAGAGGTCACGGTAACAAGGGAACACAAGAGATCATCGTCACCGAATGCGAGAGAGTCATCATGAGTCAACGCACGACAAAGGACAAAATAGGTGACAAGAGAGACAGGGAAGAGCATTGATCAGGAAAATGCTGAACCACACGAGAGAAGTAAAGCAAACGAGGTCGACCCGATCCCCAGGAAATAAACATGCACCAAGCCTCCACTCCATTTCTACCAGATAATAAAAAAGGGCGCTTATCTGAAAATAATGTGGTTGGACAGCATTTAATCGCAAGGAATGTTTACCTCTGTTTCTTCGATTTCAATAATTCCTGGCCATGGCATAGGTCATAGGGGCAGGTGGTGCGAAGGGAAAAGCAAAATCAAGACCAAAAAAAGATCCCTACAACCTGACTGCTTGGGGAACTTGGGTGGCGACCACTCTACTCCATCAGACTGTGTACCCAATGTGGCCTCAGATAATTAAGTGTGAGAAGAATGGCACAGTCTTTGGAGAAGATATAACTACCATGTCTGAAAGGTGAAACTACGACCCAATTATGAATGTAACCATCAACATTTGGGGATCCCGTGGACCATGAATTTTTCATAGAAGCTACACTAAGACCAAGAGATAAGTACAAACAGGCAACATGTGCAAAGAGAAATACCATGTAGCACAGCAAAGCACAGTATGCAATGAGCAAGAAAATGTACGTCAAGTACATAATGTTTAAAATCATTTCCAGAACCAAGGACAAGAGTTATTCATCACATGAGCCCACATTACTCAAGAGAGCTGAGGACTGTTTTAATTTACTTCACCAAGTTAAACAAGACCGAAAGAAAGAGATGTCCTCTGTTTCCTTCCCTAAAACTTATCCTGTGATATAATAAATCAGTTTTAATGGAGCAAAAAACGGTTTCATTAGCATGGCATTTCCCAAAGAACTGGTTTCATTGCTTATTTTGCTATTAAAATCATGCTGCTCTTTTGTTTCAAACACTGGAAATATTAATCTGTATATTAGACTTCTTTTAATGGAGCAAGGAATCACAAATTACAAGAGCTGAACATGTAATAATTATTTTTCTTAAAATGGGTGTTTTGCTATAAGACAGAAAAAGATGGCAGCAATATGCTATCTCAGGCAGCTCCTAACATGTCCCAGTGAAACTTAGACTAGTGAATCTAAAACTAATAACCCCCCTAACTTCTCAAACAATAACCCACAGGTTTTTTTTTTTTCCCCTTGACTTTTCCCAGAAGATACTAGCAGGCAACAGGTAATTTCAACTCAGTGGTACATTAGGGCATCAAGAAACTCTGAGGTCTAATATATAAAACAGCATTCAAAACAGCACGGGGCTGCATTATTTCTCATGGGCAAAAGAAGCAACTTAATATTATCATTTTATGAGGGTATATTTTATTTATTACCTCAATATCTGCCCATGTTCAAAGACATGTTTCCTTTGTTCACTGAGGAAACTTCCAGATTCTGCAGAACTGAGCTCCCTTTGTGACTATCTTCACAGGGTGTGATTCCAAGACAGCACCATCCAACAGGACGTTCATTCTGCGATGACGGGAATGTTCTAGATCCGCACTGACAAATATGGTAGCCACCAGCTACCTATGGGACTAAACACTTTAAATGGGACTAGAGTAACTGAGGAACTAAGTATTTAATTTTATTTAACTGTCAATAATTTACATAGCTACATGTAGCTCGTGGTTACCATATTAGACAGAAGGCAGAAGAGCAACTCTAACAGAATGAAGCTAGAAAAGACCTGTGCCTCCAGTTGTGTGTGGTGAGATACCCATTTCACGCTGGTTAATGCAGGGTTTTCTGTTATTCTCATGTTGAGAAGACTACAAAAATTTCCACTGAGCCATGTTTTAGGACGCTATCTGACTAGATCACCTGCCTGCAAAGAAAACCACTCTAATCCCATCCTGCACAAGTGGTTCTCAAGCCTGAGGCTGAGTATGGGGATCCCTCATGCAAGAATGGGTGGTACAAAGGGAAGCCAAGCTCATAGCTCTTGCCCACCTTACCCCCAGAGAGACTCCTTCAGCTACCCACTGAGTATCACCAGTCTCCAAGCCTCCTCAGCCAACACCTGAACCCAAGGTACAATTCCTAAAATTTGTTTCAAGCCTGGAACCACTTAAGTAAAAACAGAAATGAGAAGAGGCAGAAGGCAGAGCACTCCGACAGGTCATTCTAACATGCCTTATGGTCTCCTCTTCTAAGATTTCACACCCTCAGGAGGAAACTGTCACTTCTGATTAACCTAAACCACTCTAATCCCTCTTTCTTTCTCTCCACGGCTGTCTGAGATGGAGAAGTGCCCAGTGAAGTGGCCACAGACCATTATGCAGGTACTCTCTTGCTTTAATCTCCAAGGAAATAACCGATTCTTTCGACCTTTTCCACGGGATCTACCTTCCAATCAGAGAATCGATTTAACAAATCTCCTCCAAATGTTTTCCAAGCTTCCCACATCTCTCCACACACTTAGCTTCAGAACTAGATAGGCCCTAAGAATGGCAAGCACAGACCTAGTCCACTCTAGGCAACCAGAGATAGAAAATCAGCAGCATGATTATTTGCTTCAAGCATTATTTCTCGCCTTACAAAAGAATTCATCATTATTTTGTTTGGTTTTCTATTTTAAAAGGAGCAACCTCCTCCCGTGATGAATTTGAAAGTACTGTATTTTGAGTATGTGAATAGCTACTAGAATGCATCAATGATGCAAGGAAACATGCGTGCTCAAAGTAGAAGGGTATTTCTGCGTGTCCTTGGTGATAAGGTGACTCCCCTGAATCACAGGGAAAATCTTCTACATGCAAGACCATAAAGCAACTTTAACCCAAGATTCTTGGGGTTATAAAAATGCCATGCACTACGGCAGTGACTACCCAGATTCTTCATTATTATAAAAGAATCGATCTCTACTTGTGCTGAATTAATAAACTTATTTTCGAAGAGAATTATTACACACGTTTTCCATATTCTATCTGGTTAAGTGCTCTCTCTGATGGCTCCATACTTACGGCTGAAAGGGGATGAAATGCTGCTTGTCTTCATCATCTACTTTCCCATTTATTATATCTGTTACGTCCATCACTGGGGACAAGAAAAGAACATTGTTTTGTTTAAGTGCTATAACCAGAGAAAACAAACAAACAGAGGAACATCAGATTGTCTTCTGACAAACAACGGCATAAACCACACAGTGGCATTTTTTTTTATATCTGAGTTTAAAGCATTTCCACGTTCAAAAGAAAAATGGAGTTATCTGAAAACACTGGCCCAAATGGGGGTGGGGTTAAAATGGCAGAGTTCCACTTAGTAAATTCCTTTGCCTCGGGGTGCCAAGGTGGCTCAGTCAGTTAAGCGTCTGCCTTGGGCTCAGGTCATGATCCCAGGGTCCTGGGACCAAATCCCACATCGGGCTCCCTGCTCAGTGGGGAGCCTGCTTCTCCCTCTCCCTCTGCCTCTCCCCCACTTGTACTCTCTCTCTCTCAAATAAAATTTTTTTAATTTAAAATAATTTTTAAAACAAATTAAATAAATAAGTAAATAGATAAATAAATTCATTCATTCATTCATTCATTCATTCCTTTGCCTAGGATGCAACAGACACTCTGGAGCTACACTGCCCAACAGCATATCGTGTGATGATGAGATGTTCTAGAACCACAAGCACCTGAAATGTGGTGGTGGAACAGAATTTTTCCTTTGATTTCATTCATTTACATAATAGTCACCTGTGGCCAGGGCCAACCACATTGGTTGGCCCTGCTCTCGGGCATCCAAAAGTTCTCGAATTCCCCCAAGTGACATCACAATGGTAAAGTCGCTGCCCTCCACCCACCCACCCCGTGCCTGCATCTGTGGCTGCTCTTTCAAGGGGCACTGGACAGCGAATCCTCACAATCACCTCCCACACAACTGAGGAAATTCAGTCTCAAGGACACTATCGAATGACCTTGCCCAAAGTGAGATAGCCAGAAAATCTCCGATGCTCAAGCTCTGACCACACAGCCAGAGACCCCCAAGAAGAAGAGCCCTGGACACTCAGCTTTCTCTGCTCAATCGACACCCTTGACCAAAGAGAGGTGAGCCACATGCCTGCCTCTCTCTTCGTGGTGCCTTCCTTGGTGACCACAGTCATATACTGAAAATGTGGACAATTTCCATTTTTACCACCTGCCCCCCAAGAAAGGGGGAAGACTTTGTAGGAACAAAAGAGATGCAATGCCACCTCCTGGTTCATTCGGTGGAGTCCACGGAGACTCCTGAACCTCCTGAGCGTGTCCCGAGGGAGAACACGGCCCCACACATTCTGCTAAACCAGTGCTCCTCACAGAGCGAAGAGCCTTATGCATACGTTTAGAGAGGCAGGCCAAAGAAGCACAAATGAATTGGAACATCAGGTTGTGGGTGTTCTGAAATGTATGGCCTGGGCTGCAGTCTCCACCTCCTAGAAGATGCTCCCAGCTTTAAGCCTTCTTAGAGGCCACTGATCGGCACTAGATGAACCTATCATTAAGATGCTCCCATGCCCAAGACCACACTTCTACCACCAGTTTGGAAAGACATGGCTCTGGGCCATGGCAAGAGGAGTCTGAGCCTCGGCACCACCTGCTGCTGGCAATCCACAATGGACCGCCTGCCTGTGTGTCTGCACACCTCTCCCCTTGGTCGCGGGGCTGATCCCGCCAGGTCAGTGCATCTCCCTGGTCATACAACCCCGGTATCTGGCCTTGGGAACACATCAGGAACCCAGCCAAGTCTCGCAGGAAGGCAGCGAGGGAGCAAGGACTGCAACTTGCATCCAAGCACCAGTCAGAAGGCAGCCTTTGTCCTCTATGTCCTGGAAGTGACAGCCCTCCCAGAGGCCCCTCCCAAGCCTGGGGGCTGAAGGCTGCGACAATGTGACCAGCGTTCACGGGATGTCTCCCTCATGGCTGCTCGTCAGCACGCTGCCCTGTGCCAAGGAAGTTCTTGCTGTGGTTGGGATTCTGGCACAAGCCCAGCTACACGGAATCAGGAATGACGTATGTTTTAATCACGCTTTTTGTTTTTTTCATAATTTTTATACCCCCGCTGTTCCACTGTATTAGAAGAGAAATGTGACATAATATTTTCCACAGAAGGCTGAGAACTGTAGGCTTAAACGTCCACGAACACACTGTTCATCTGCGCTCTGTCGACACAAACAGGCAGAAGTTACTCTGGATAAAACCTCCAAATTAAGTTCCTATTCCACAAGGGGCAGAAGCTGATTACCAAAAAGGTGATCAACCGTCTGAGGCCGAGAAGTGTACTTTCCGAACCAGAAAGAGAACAGCAGGTGGGAAGCCGTCCTGAGTAGAGTAGAGGCTCGCACTACTTCAGGATGGCCCCACTGGACATGCTCAACGCCACGTGTACCACAAGGAGGAAAGGCAGTCTGACGGCAGCGTCCCGCCAGGTGCCGCATGGCCCACAGTGGCTCACAGGTGATGTTGGTTAAAGCAGCAATTCTAATTTAATTGGCAGGCTGTGGGACCTGGGCAAGAATATTTTTTAATAGTTCCCTAAACCCTTCTCGTGTACAGTTAGGGTCAGAAATCACTGTATTAAAATATTTACCTTCTGCACCAAAAACATATAGCTTCCTTCACCTTCCCCCAGCAGACCTGGGGGACACTCTCACCTACCCCCAGCAGATTGGGGGGACACCTTCACCTTCCCCCAGCAGACTGGGGACACCTTCACCTT
>NW_027397120.1:5812134-5874397 GCF_003265705.2 Callorhinus ursinus
CCCCCAGCAGACTGGGGACACCTTCACCGTTCCCCAGCAGACTGGGGACACCTTCACCTTTCTCCAGCAGACTGGGAACACCTTCGCTTTCCCCGAGCAGATGTGACTAGTCTCTCCCTTTTCTTGAGCTGTTACCAAAATAACAGAACACAAATATGGGGGACAGATGGCAGCTATTTGATGATAACCATGTCCTCCTCACGCTCCGTTCTCCTTCTACCTCTTCATCACTTTGACTATTCAGTGCAAATTTACTCCTAAATCAATCAATCACCAAGTCCAGAAACCCTAAAAACTTCCAGTGACTGGCTTTCCTCCGGGCTGAGAATGTGGGTCAGGGTCTCCCTCAGGAGATGGGATCTGCTCGAAAACCAAATATATGATTTATATCTGAAACTTGCAGACTGAAGCATCCTGGGCTGCGCGTCCACAGAAACCACACAGAAAAGAATGAAGAGATTTTTTTTCTAACAGAAGAGCTTATAAATCAAAGCAGCCCACTGTCCAATACTCAGCAGCAGCTCCTATGCAGAGTGAATGTGATGATCTTGAAACTCTCAGGAAAAGGAGAGAAATGCATTACCGGCCACTCCGAAAGGCCTCCGCAAGCCCGAGGTCAGTTTTCTGGTGTTGTTGTCCCTCAGCTCCATGCGACCCACTCGAACGATTTGACAAACAAAACTGATTTTGTCCCTTTTCAGGTCTTTGCTTCCGAGGTCCTAGAAATAATAATTTCCATAAATTATTTTGGAGAACCATTACTCGGTGCAGGTTCAATTGAGAAAGAAGGACTGAGAGCCTCTTCTCTGACCAGTTTTTAGCATATGAATAAGTTATTCACATCACCAAAAGGAACTGAGTAACAATAGCCAATTAATGTTAAGGTATCTGAGAGTGCTGGGGTAAACCTCTGTCATGGGGAATCGAAGGCAAGCTAGAGACGCAGAACAGTTCTGGGAAGACATTTTGTTATTACTGAATTCCCGTGGGTTACAGGCATCCCAGGGATCCATATTCCAGTGGGTAGGGGAGTCAGAGGGAGGTCATTAAAAATAATCATTAGGATGGTGAATGATGCAAAGGAACTCCTTTGGGTGTACTTACAGTAAAGACAGCTCGCAAATTATGTAATCTGTCTATATCTTTAGGCAATCCTGAACTTGACCAGCGAACCAGGTAGTTTTCACTTGAAAACAAAAGAAGTAAGAGCAAATTCACTTTCCAAATACAGCACGGCACGAAACAGACACCCACACTGATTTATGATTACCACCACAGAGGTCCACGATGCAGGCAACCACATGAGCTCAGAAATGTCAGCCACGCCACACAGAGCTGCTCTTCCATTAACATGTAAGTCATCTCCCACACAAGGTTAACAGTTGAGAACGGTCAGTACGAAACCCTTGAGAGGCTGTCATTTGGGATGTCTAGGGCTACAGTTGTAGTGGAACTATTTGCAAATGTCATTTCAAAGTTTATTATTTTAAAAGCACTACTAGTGTATTTAGACTGCCTATAATCTAAAATTCACCATTCATTCATTTATAGTATAAAAGAAATGCCGCACGTCTATTTCATAGCCTATAATAACCAAATATGCCAAATACACAAATTGAATCCTAAGAGGAAGCAATGAAGTCCGTATCAGAAATGATGAGGGGTGCCTGGGTGGCTCGGTCGTTAAGCGTCTGCCTTCGGCTCAGGTCATGATCCCAGGCTCCTGGGATCGAGCCCCGCGTCGGGCTCCCTGCTCCGCGGGAAGCCTGCTTCTCCCTCTCCCACTCCCCCTGCTTGTGTTCCCTCTCTCGCTGTGCCTCTCTGTCAAATAAATAAATAAAATCTTTAAAAAAAAAAAAGAAAGAAAGAAAGAAATGAGGATGAAATTCATCCATTTGTTCTGTTTTCTGTCACATACTAACTTTTAAATTTTTGAATAATACAGGGGCGCCTGGGTGGCTCAGTAGGTTAAGCATCTGACTCCTGATTTTGGCTCAGGTCACGATCCCAAGGCCATGAGATCGCGCCTCACATCAGGCCGCGTGCCGAAGGTGGAGTCCGCCGAGACCCTCTCTCACTCTCCCTGCCCTTCCCCACCTTGAGTGCACGTGAGCTCTCTTAAAAAAAAAAAATTGAATACAAACGAAGGTATTTCAGTTTTAAACCCATACACACACCCAGACACACACCCAGACACACTTCACACATAATTTAAACCTCAGTTTTTCCATCCGAACAAAGAGAAACTTATACTGAGACAAAAGCAAGAACTAGGAAAGAGACCACATTACAAATGACAGGAATGGCAGAGACGAGATTTATAATATTTTGTTCAACAAATATTAAGTGAGAGCCTTTATGTAGCAGGCACTGGTGTAGACACTACCTTCCAGCCAGTCGTGTTGCAGAAATAACAACAGGCCAAAGGACCGAAAATGACATTGACAAAAAACAAAAGTTTGGCAAAGCAAGATTAAGACAAGAGTGATACTATTGGGGGGGGTCTGGAAACATAAAACCCTATGAAGACAACATAGGAAACAATTAGTTCAATCTTTAGTCGCCAGGTCCCTAAAACATTACAAGACCCAAACTCTACATTCAAATACCCACGTGCGTGCAAGGAAGAAGAAAGCAGACACTGGCCCAGATCCCGAAACAGCACTGGGTTCAGCTCCTCACCCCAGTGCTCTCTGTGAGAGCAAGAACTGCCATGGTGCTAGCGCTGTTCTCCTAACACTAACCAGAGAGGAAAGGGCGGAGGAAGCAGGGAAGCGCCACTGACCTGATGAATTTGGACTCCACAGGGTCATAAAGAGACATGAGCACTTCGGCATCTTCTCCGATTTTACAAACCACATTTTTGAGGTTGACAAACAAGGCCAGAGAAGGGGTGGCAGCAAACTTCGCTTGTCTGTTAATGTCTATGTTCTGCTTTTGGGACTACGTAAGTAGAAAAAAAACAGAGTGGACATCAGCGATATTTACCACTAACCCTCGCTTTCTTTCTTCTCGACAGAAGAGGAAACTATGTGCAACCAGTTGGCATAACACAGCAAAGCCTCAAGTCACTTCCTTGTCCCACGTCAAGTTCTCAACACATGCAGGCACCCAGCTGAAAGTAATTATGTCCTCTGCAAAGGTCACAATCCCTTAAGAGTTTGTCCTGAGTCCTGTCTTCAGATACTCGAGTGTCTACGCAATCACAACGGTGTTTACATGCATACTTGCTTAATTTTTGTTTCTGCATTAGGCTAAATCCTCCGAGGACATTTCTGTCTTACTCATCCTTATGTCCTCAGTAGGTGGCACACAGCAGGTGCCCAATAAAGACTTGCTGAATGAATGGCTGACTCAATGAATTGATTTCTGAATATCTGCTATACAGAAGATCCCATTAAAGACCAGGGAAGATGGGGCGCCTGGGTGGCTCAGTCGTTAGGTGTGTCTGCCTTCGGCTCAGGTCACGATCCCAGGGTCCTGGGATCGAGCCCCGCATCCGGCTCCCTGCTCAGCGGGAAGCCCGCTTCTCCCTCTCCTACTCCCCCTGCTTGTGTTCCCTCTCTCGCTGTGTCTCTCTCTGTCAAATAAAATAAAATAAAATAAAATAAATAAAATAAAATAAGACCAGGGAAGATGAAAAAGACCAATAAGACTTGTGTTCCCGACCCTCATCAAGCTTAGAATATGTCCCTCCCTGGGCTCCTGCAAAGGAAATGCAGAGTCAAGTACCGTTTCCCATGACATGAGAACACAAAGTCAGTGTCATTAAGACCCTGCGTCCTACAGTGAAGTAAGTACCGCGTGACCCTCCCCCCACACAGGATGAGCTCCTTTCCAAAGTCCTCAACAGCAAGTTCTGACACTGGGCTCCCTTCCATTCTTCACCGTATGAAATACACAGTTTAGCTGTGCTTTTTTGGGGTTTTCGAGTGCAAATTCTGAGTTCCACTGGTGTTTTGCTAGTGTTGAACGCAGTTATTGGGAAAAGATACTCCAAAGGTAAATGGAGAGCAGACCTCACCTTCTCTTCTTGCAATCTCTCCTCCACTTGCTTAGAAGCTATTTCATGAGCTCTAAAGAGACTAATCGTGCTAGTCAGTTCTGGATCCAAAATGTTCCCGTCTTCATCTCTCACCACCAAGTCCAGGTCAAGAATTCTACAACAACAAAAATTCAGAACTTCATGGACACACACCACGGCCTTTGAAGGTGTGTGTTACTAAGTACGATGTGAACAGCACGGAGAGTTGAAAGCACACACCTACTATATATGTTTGGGGGAAGGGTACACGTACACACACACACACACACACACACACACACACACACACGCAATGACATACAAACCCACGTGCCCAAATACTTAAAACTGGTAGCTGTGACATCATCACTGAGCTGGGCAGAAGAGGGTGGAAGAGCTGGAGCGGAGGCATACCCACCATTCTATTCTGGTAAGTTTTATATCACACAGCTTTCCTTCTACCTACAGTCAGTTCTAATCCCCAGTTAGCCCATCAGAAGATCTTCGATAAAGACATTCTATTGTGTTTCGACAACAAACATGTGGAAGTTATCCACAATAACATTAAGCAACTTTCTGGCCAGATGGCTAGATGAAGTAGCCAACTTAAAACACGAGTAGCATCTGTAATAGATCTGTCCATCTATATCTGGAAACATCTTTTTGGCAACATTCTCTCTGTTTCCCCAAATCCAACAAAATTTTAAGGTGATTTTTAGCACAATTTTTATTTAAAGAATAAACAAAGACCATTATGCAAAGAAAGAAACCAGGAGCTGTGCTACGTGATGTGTTATGGTTTTCTTTTTAATAAGATAACGAGGATCTTAACCACAGATGCCTTATACTTTGCCTTTGGGATTTTCTTCCTGCGATTAACAAGTCTACAGAAGCAGGAAATTTTCGGGGTTTTTTTAAACCATACGGCAATGTAAAGAGTCTGTTGAAAGAAAGATAAATTTCAATTAAATAATGCCTTTAACAGTTATAGTTTTAAGAGGAAAGTTGACTTGGTAATAAAGACTCCAACCAGACAAACTCATCTCTGATTTCTCTTCTCTGAAGGTCACACACCTTAACACTGGATAGGAGTCTGATACCGTGTCAAGCAGGACCATTCTGATAGATATGCTGGGCCATCGCACCATTTGGAAGGCGGTCACAAAGACCTTGTTTTTCCCTCTGAGTATCTATTGAGCAAATCCACTGATGGTGAAGCAGAAGCAACATGTCAGCAACATGAGGCTTTCAAACAAATACAGGCTTTTCGCTCGGCATGAAAACAGCCTCCGTAGTTGCAATGATTGTGGGGTGCCTCAAGAGGACAGAAAGATATTTAAAAAAAAAAAAAAAAGGCTTTCGGGCTCTCATCAATTGTCATTGTAACATGTTTCACTAATGAGGTAAAGCCCCTCTCCCAAATATTACTGCTCATCCAAACCCTGAACCTGTCCCCGGGAGGAGTCAGTGCTGGTATAGGTGGGGGTCAATGCTGGTGTGGGTGAAGTCAATGCTAACGAGGTAGGGAGAGAATCCCTTCTTGCATGGGCAGAGCCAGGGCTGGTTGAAGTTGATCTACAAAGTACCTGGCTTTAGGGGGAGGGGCCAGAGGTCCTGAATGCCACACCACATCAGGCTCCCTGAGGAGCCGAGGCCCAGGCTATATGTACCAGCTGCATGCATCCTGCCAGGTGCACCTCCCCTCACTCCTTCCAGGACAGGTGCTCAGACCCATTTCGCAAAAGAAGAAACCTAAGCTCAGAGACACATCTAGAAGAACCCAGAGCCTGGATTCTGAGCCAGAACCCTCTCATGGCAGAGTCGAGGCTCTTTCCAGAATGTTACATGGAAAATGGTACAGGAAGTCACCTGTCAGGGGTCTTCTTCATGCCAACCATTCTGCGTTTTCTCAGCAACAGTGCTCATAAGGCTCTGAATCCACAGTGAGCTTCCACTATGACGGTAGATCTTAGCACAGCAAGAGGGCCAAAGACTGTCTTATTAAGGACTGTATTTCCAACGAAAGTGTAAATAATGTTTTGGAACACTTCCTTTCTTAACTAGATTGTTCCATGACATAATGTACTTTGGTTGCTTCCCACAGGCAAATTAAGCAGGTGGTTTCTGAATGGAAGTTTACTCCAATAGAAAACAGAATAAAAGCTCCAAAGGTTTGTTTTTTTTTAAGCAGGTCCTCATGAAATGGGTTTCCCTGCAACAATGTCTAATATCCTCCACACAGAAGTCTCTGACTTTTTTTGGGGGGGGGCCGGAAGAGACACCTTCTCCTGTACCCTTTTTAATCCAAATACTATATCTAACTAATAACGTTGTTTTTAGAAACTCTTCACACTTGAAAGGATGAAGTATTAGAAAACAAAATTATGTTATAATTCTGATTTTACAGAAAGGTTCTTTAGTTTACCCAGGGCGCCTTTCAGCTGAACAGCTGGGGACAAACCTCTCCCATTCTCTGAGCATGCTGTCCTAATGTGTAAAATGAGAGGTTCCGATTCTCCCAGAAGTTCCCCAATCTGCTATCCAGCATGGTCCAACCCTGTTTTTTAAAAACTGCGATTTCCAGCCAGCATTCCACATCTTAGAAATCAGAATCTTCAGGAGAGGGTCCCATAATTGCATATTTTGAAAGCTCTCTAAGTGATTCTGATACAGACCAGCATGTGGGAATCATGTGACCAGATCATTTTTAAAGGCTTCTTGCAGCTCTGACATTACAGGAACAACCAAATAGTTATCCCGTGGGAAAGGGCGTGGCCTCACTCCGGTTACAGACTTGGCAGAATCATAATGAAGCAGTCTGCTCCTGCTCAGCATCCGGACGCCTTGCGAAGGGTAGAACGCACAGCGCTGCTAAAGGCATGCAAGCAGAGCTGAGTGGAGGCCTGCTGTAGATGGGAACTTTTGCAAAAGACATCCTTACACAAAGCAAATTATTTGTTGTTTATCTGAGATTCAGATTTCTGGTGATAAGTTTCAAGGTGACCTTTGATGTCCCTTCCAACTCTTAGAACTTAGGATTCCACAAGGCAACCTGGTGCTTGTTATTGCACAAAGTACTACCCGTGTCTGGACTCGAAGTCAAGTACTGTGAGCAGAAAATAACTAAAAGTCCCTTGTCAGGGGAAATCACGGCAGTGTCACCTATGGAAGAGTGAAAATGACAGGTCACCCTGACCCCAGCTTCTCGGAGACAGGAACAGGTTTCGACAATGACTGTGAAAACTCCTGATTCTTAGAATCCAATAGAAAATAACCTATCCTTTTAAAAATGAAAACTATACCCTTACTTTGATGTTAGAAATTGTTTTATGATAAAATATGATTTTAACCTCCTCAAGGCTTATGGTAATGTTATTATACTGGGTAACTTAAGCATGAAATCATCTTTCAAATAAACAAACCTGTTTCCGTAATCAATTTTGGCAGTGACCTTCTTCTTCAGTTCTTTCAGCTCATCCTGTGGCAGAGTTCCAGAAAGAATCTGTGACCGCCATTCAATAAGGTCGTAGATCATGTGCCGCACACTGCGAAACATCTCCCTATTGTCTTGCTATAGAGAGGGGAGAAAAGGCATGTATGAAGATTTTGGTAGGAAAAAACACTGTGGATTGTTTTTCAAATACACATGTAGTATATGCTTTATATGATGGGATTCAATCAATGTCAAAAGCATGAAACAGGAACACGATATGGAGCCTGTCTCGTATCAGGCCCTAAAAGATCAAAGGGATAAGAAGTAACGCAAAATCCTCAATATTCCTTCCAACGTTCCAGAGCATGTGTCCCTGAACAGAGAGGTGAACCAGAGCACAATATGGATGTGGAGCCGCAAACCGAGCCCATGAACTTCTAGTCCGTGGCCCACAGACGGGCTACCCTGAAACTCCCACAGAGTAAGTGTGAGTCTAAAGATCTTGCCATGGAGGGGCGCCTGGGCGGCTCAGTGGGTTAAGCGTCTGCCTTTGGCTCAGATCATGATCCCGAGGTCCTGGGATCGAGCCCCGCATCGGGCTCCCTGCTCAGTGGGGAGTCTGCTTCTCCCTCTCCTTCTGCCTGCCTCTCTGACTACTTGTGCTCTCTCTGTCAAATAAATAAATAAAAATCTTAAAAAAAAAAAAAAAAAACCTTGCCATGGAATCTTCAATATTTTGAAAACTGTGCCCTGTGCCATTCTCAGCACACCAGGCAACTGACCGCCAGGGCGTATTGGCAGCCAAGCTGCAGGGAACCCCACGCACTGTGCTTCATTCGGCGCATATAGAGCAGTTCTGCCAGGAGTAAAATCTGAATCTGCAAGCTCTCGGTGCATTTACATCAAAAGGAAAACACAAATTCACATTTTTATCGTTTTCTACATATTTTGAAGGGGTTGATGGTACAAAAAAAAAAAAAAAGGGCAACAGTTTTGCAACAGCCAAGAAATCAATTCATCAAGGAAATTAGGGACTGCCCCCTAACTCCTAAAAGAAGCCACTGGTTCCTTCCATGAAAAGACATCTAGGAGACACTTAATTTGATAAAATTCTAAACATGGTCCCTACATATATATTAAAACATGGCCATTGTTACTTTTGAAAATAACTTTTGCTCTACATATTTGACCCTCTCATCCCACTATTTCTAGTACATGACCTTCTTTCTAGCAATTTCTAAGATCCCCACCCCCAACCTGTCAGAGAACACCCCAGCAGACTATCCTGTACCGCACAAGCTCCTCTTTATAGTATCATCCTAATGTTAATTTCTCAAAAAACAACTAAATGGTCAAAAGTAATGGTTTATTCCACAACTAGGTTTGTTTCCTCTTACTAATTCATTTTTCTAAAGCCTTATCAAATATCTAAACTTCGTAATATTGTTAACTTGTCTACAACCAGAGAGCATGGCAAAAAAACCAACTCACAGAAAAATACTGTAAGGAATTTTTTTCTAGCTTTGTACAAATCCAACAATGTAAGTCCACAAGAGGCAAACCTGCATTTCTAAAAAGGAAACCAAGGTGATGGCTGGGCATGGCTACCCCCGGCCGGAAGGCTAGAGCCATGCCCACTAACGGATCAGTCAGCATCAGCCCTGTTTGTTTTGCTGCCATATTTTTGTTTAAAAATTGCTAAGTTGAACATGAAAGACCGACTACAAAATTGCTCAGATTTACACAAAACATTCATGGCTAACTTTACGCTTTTCGGTTTTTGAGAACATTTGATGACCAATTACTGCAACTGCTTATTACTGTGCATTTACAAGAAACCACTGTATAATCAAAAACAACAAGCCTGCCCAGGGAGCAGCTGTGGGACTTTTGCAAGTTTTCTGTGTTCCCAAGAAATCGATGCACTGACTCCTCTCCAGAGCCCTTGCTTTGTGCTGACAACATTAGCATATGAGAAATCAACACTCTGAATAGAAATACAGGCTTAACAAAAGGTAATCTTCTGCAAATATGAATTCATGTGCAAAGAAATGCCCCAAGGGAATAGGAAATGGAAGATGTCCGAGTCTCAACTTCCCTGCATTAATAAGGGTTCTTCCATGATTGGGAGAACTGGACAGTTGTACACGGAGCTGGAATGTAAATGACTTCCCCACCTCTGTAACAGGCACACTTAGGTCTAGAAGACTATGTAAGTCTTACTCAAACGATAAGAGACAGACGATGGCAAAAAAAATAAACAGCGACTGTTCTCTACTGCCTCCATAAATAAGCATCCATTACAGCTTAAGAGCAAATCTGAGTTTTCATGATCAAAATATAAACATTGGGGTTACATCCAATGCAGCCTGCTTAAACCTGTCTTCCAAAGCGCTCGAGCAGCCCATCTCCCATTCTGCACAAGGAGGGGGAACCCCTTTATCAGTGTTTTGTCACAGTGGGCATGGTCACACCCCAACACAAAGCAGGTCCAAGAGGACAAACAGCCCCCCAGGGTGGCCAGAACAGGCCATGTGGCCTTCTTCACCCTGAGCATGACTCAGTCCGGAAGTTCTGCTTTTGAGGTTCCCAGGGAAAAGAAAAGAAAAAAAAAAAACCCATTGGTACAGCAAGGTCCAAAAAGACCATTCTCTGTGTTTAAGCTCAGATTCAACGTCCCATTTTCTCACCACATAGAGCTGCCTCCAGATGGTGGACCACTCCCGGAGTGTTGTGGTGACTTCCTGTATGAGCGGGAGGTCGCCCGGGATGACCGTTTCATGTTGCCTAAGGGAAAAGAGGAAAGGACGGCCATGTTCATGGGTTTGTTAAAGTCTGCAAGTTGTACCTTGTAAATTCCAAATCTAGTCCACAGAATTAAATATTTAAGCAAACGGAGAGAAAATACACGAATAGGACTGTGTCCACAGATAGGAACACGCACACCTCTAAGAACGACAGGTAATATTTGTACAGAGCACGAGCGTGTTCACACCCCGCCCTACGTGTAAAGGGGTCTACCTCATACGTCACGGTAAAGAGGAAGGAGGCAAATAACATCCCATTGGAAGGCTTCAGAACGTCAAGGTCTGAGAGTACATTCATAATACGTGTACCCATCGATCTTATAGGTGCCATCAATCCTAGCCAGTATGTGTGGCATTAAAATGCAGGTTTGGGTGAAGATGATTTTTACATTTCCATCATGCATAAAAAACTCATTATATGATAATACAGAAAGCAGTTCTCCTTGGAGAAATATGAACAAGGCGGCAGCTCTCTCAAATGTCCGGAGGTACTCTGACATCCCAACACTCAGATTACCCTTTCCCTTTTCCCTGCACCCCAAGAGAGGTTAACCCCTGACTTATCCTAATTTTTTTTTCTTTTTTAAAGGTTTTCTTTATTTAATTGACAGAGAGAGAGAGACAGCGAGAGAGGGAACACAAGCAGGGGGAGTGGGAGAGGGAGAAGCAGGCTTCCCGCGGAGCAGGGAGCCCGATGTGGGGCTCGATCCCAGGACCCTGGGATCATGACCTGAGCCGAAGGCAGACGCTTAACCAACTGAGCCACCCAGGTGCCCCAACCCTGACTTATTCTTAACTTGCTATCTGTGTGTGTGTGTGTGTGTGTGTGTGTGTGTGTGTTTTAATCATATCAGCCCTTGTTTTCCAGTCACATGCTCTGCATCAGGCCCTGTGAGGAAGGACTCAGAATATTTGGGACTGAGGAAGAGACTGAAGGGAGGCTGGTGAAACTGGGCCACCTGGCCCCAGAATTCCCGAACAGACGGACTCCAACCAGCATGGAATGTGCACGGATTCTGAGATAGGTCCCACCCATGTATCTCGATCTGGCTGGAGCCTAGATCGGTGGACGGGACTCTTACTTGGGCTCACATTGGGGTTTAGGCCTGCAGTGACCCGCTGATGGTCGGGACTCCCCAAGGAAGGAACAGTGGAGTCCCTGAGAGAAGACCAGTCTCTGTGGACAGGTCTGGCCACATGCACCACCTGGAGCAGCAGGGACCAGATGTCTGAGGCAGGGGTCCGTATGGGACCACACCCCACGAAACTGTTTTTAGGAATTCCCCTGTGACGGGACATCATCAGTGTCTATTACAGAATATGGTTGTTACAGCAGTCCTGCCAAGTCTGTCACCGAGGTTCCCAGTAAGGGTGCTGATGAATATGGGGTTCCTTACACTCTGCAATGCCATCCTTAGAAAGCCTCTTGGCGGGGGGGAGGTTGGGGTGGATTTCTCTTCTCTCAACAACTGGGATGTTTCCATCCTCCAAATCCTGAGTTTCATGCTGAATCCACTGGGCTCTTCCACTGGTGATCAGAAACTCGGAGCTCAATTAGACAACCCTGCTTCCACCACATATACAGGGCCTCACTGCTCATGCCGGGTCCTGGTCTTGGTTCTGCATCCTTCTCACTGTCTCCCTCTCCGTAGGCCTGATCTGTCCCTGGAACGAACGCGCAGACTGGCTCTAACGTACCTGCTCTGGCTTTGTTGTATTATGTCTGTAACCACCTCGTTACCTGCAAGGGGTCAGCAAGGTACAAAGCCAACAGCAGCTTTCTCACAGGGTTGTCGGTAAGACCTACGGAAAGAACACCACGCGGGGCGTGGAAGATTGGGCAGGGCACAGCAGGCACCCAGCCAGTGGCGGCGGCTCCATCCCAGGACCCTGGGACCGTGACCTGAGCCGAAGATTACCTGGCTCTAGGTGATCCAGCTAGACTTCAAGGACAGTCAGGGCTGGAGGCCCCGATCCGAGCATCACCCACAGAGAGGAAACAAAACAACACAGGCCGTGTCAAACGGAGGGGTAACCCAGGGCTAGGAGAAGGGCAAGGAGAGCCCCCTGGGAGTAGTGGGCAGGGGGGAAATAGGCTGGGAAGCAACAGAAATGATATGAAAGCATCAGAATAGACAAGGGGCTCCAGTGAAGGGGACAGCCACCGGCGTCCAACACTGCAGGAAAGCACCAGAAAAGCAGCCCTGAGAAGACACTGGAAGCCCAGAAACAAGAGGCACTGGTAGCCACGGGAGCATGGGAGAGCGGACAAATGGGAACTGCCTTGGGTATGGGGGAAAAGGCAGAGAATCGGCGACAGCCGGCACACAGCAATGATGTGGGATGTCTAAGAGTGAATGGGGTACAGAAACAGGAAACCCTGCAAGAGAGACGGGGTAATGACATTGGAGAGCAAGGGAGCAGGTGGGGGTGGGATGACAGAGCGACCTGCCATGGAAAGGAGGAAGGACCGCAGGGAGGGGAGGTCAAGGTCCACAATCTCCGGAGGAAAGGAGGAGCGCTGAGACCACCTGTCAAGCCTGAAGGCAGGAGGGTCTTTGCAAGAAGGGAGACAGAAGGCAGCTGGGCATGGGTGGGAGAGCAGGAGGGAGGCAGGACCAGAGGAGCAGCGTGGGGAGCAAACACAGCGAGCCCCAAAGCAACGGCAGAGAAACTGTTTCTTAACTGCTTCTGTCCCTGGTGCGCCAATCACTCGCTAACTCTGGGGCATCTCCCACGAGCCCCAGGAACAGGAGTCAATCTGTCTGTCTGTGTGGGTGTGACTCCACTCACTGAGAATCAAAATAATCTCTAGTTCACTTTACTATTATGCTTCATAATTACATTCTCCATATATTCTTTTGTATACTCACAGTGCTTTTTTTATAAAAATTAATCAGTCTGACTTCTCTATTGATTCCGATACAGACAGATGTCAAATACATTCAATGCATACTTCGTTTCATTATATCTACAAGAGTCAAAACTTCCCTTTTTTCCTTCCCTTTAAAACTCTGCACACAACACATTTTATCTATATTAAAAAATTCCGTATTACAGGTCATCCCTATCTATGCCTCTAAGTTATTTTCTTCATTTTAATTATGCATCATGCAACTACAGAACCCAAGCTAGTCCTTTTCATATGTTAAAAGTATAGTGCTTGGAAAGGCAATTTTGTAATCAGCCAGAGATGTCATTATGCAGTAATCATATGATTAGTAATTTTATAATTTACATATTTAACGGAGGGTGAAGATGTAGAAGAGACAAAAAAGGAAAACATTTTAATGCTCCTTCTTCCAAGTTCACACCTGGCTATTCATTTGCCATTCCTGCCTAATGGGTTCTCGTTCTATAAAAGTCCTTTTAATGATCTTATACATCAGTTTTATGACCTCTAAGAAACATACATCACAATTAGACAAAATGTAAATTCACACACATCCCAATTTACCAACTGTTGCTTCACCCTAAACTCCATTTGTGTCATAGCCTTCAAAGTTTTCCAGAAAAACGGACTCAGAGCTGGGGGGCTGGAGCCTCTCTACCCAACGTGATCACTCGCAGACAAGCACAGAAGCACTGGGCCCGTGCTACCCAAAATCAGCACTGAGTCAAAGGAGCACGGCTGCAAGCCCAGTGCTGACTTCAGACTTTTCGAAGGTCCAAAGCCATGTTGTCCACACGTCTCCATCCCGAGCCCCCTTTCTCTGCCCAGAACTCCTGCCCCATCACAGTCACTCACACCCACATCCAACCTCCTAACAGGCCCTGCCATATGCATGAGCAGCAAAGCCAAATACAATCACCGTGTTTCTTCATTTAAACATTAAAACCAGACTCACCCTTTTCCTTCAACTATGGCTTCTTTAAGATGAATATATGAGGCAGGAAATATACCCTATGGGAGTAAGAAAAAAAAAAAGTAATTTCATTATCAACTTGAAAACCAACCGAAAATCAAAAACCACACTGACAAGGTGAGGGGAGGGATGGCTGGATCGCTATTAATTCTGCAAGCCTCATGGTAGGTCTCACATACAACACAGCAGGGCGAACAGGAAGTATAAACTCAGCCTGCTTGTATTTCTCGGAGACTACAGATGTCTCTGAAGAAAACAGAAGCGATCCGTGTGCAAGGAAAAAAGGGCTCAGGGCTGTCCTGTGTCTTCCCCACAGGACACACCTCGGGTCCGCTGATGCCCTTGACTCGGGCAGCTCCGAAGCCTGCAGATGCCTAAAAACAATTTCTGATGATGGTCTCTGACAGTTCCCTCTTTCAAGCAAAGCTAAAATGGCCATGGAAAGTTGATTTCCACCATTTATCATCACGTAAGCATGTAGGACTACTTACCTGACCCACAGATTCTCATCAATCTCCCAACTGAGGGGCCATCTGAGAAAATACAGCAAGTGGGCAAATTTCGCCCAGTCCGCACGACTACCAGACACCAGTTTCCGTTAACCCGGCGCTCTGCATTCCCCAAGTGCGGCACGCACAGGGGCTTAGCAGCACGGTGTCTGAGGGAGCATTTCTCAAGTGCAAGTTCAGTGTCAGGTGCAGTCCTCGAAGTGCTAGGAGCTTTACCAAGACTTGCTGTCCTGCTTCCTGAGCAAACAAAATAGCCACCTCTCTGGTGTGAGGCAGAAACGAGCACCTGAAAGCGGGGAGTGGGGCAAGAGGTGCTGGGACCCGGGGCTGCACAGCACAGCCGGATAGGGTTTCCCGTGTGAGATATAGCTCATGCAGCAGGAATTTACTCAGCAGCCCTGGTGGTTTCCAGGCACCTGTCGTGTGAACAGGAGCTTCTGACTGCGTTTCCCTGGCATCTGGACCCAAAGGATTTACACAGGAAGACCAGTAACCACAGCTACTAATTGTGTTTGGGAGGGGCACGGGCACCACGGACTCAAGCTCCTTCTGCCTAGAGGAAAGCCGGAATTTCACATAAAGAATTATCACAGAGGTGGCAGCAGTCGGATAGAAAGACAGTGGCCGAGCAAGAAATCAGACCAAAGGGCCCCAAGGCTGGGAGTTCCACCAGGTCCCTGTTGTTCAGGACACCCCCAAGCCCCAGGATGCCTCCAGGAGCGCAGGTGATGTTAACGCGTGCACACGGATGGAGGCAGGAAGACGACAAACAAGCCAGCCTCCCCCGTGTCCACAGACACCCCAGGATCTCAGTACACCTGCTCCCGGGCACCAACAAGCCACAGAGGGAGGAGTGGAAAGCAGGGAGGGGACACACGTGGAGGCTTGAAACGAGCAATCGCTCCAGCCGGGGTCGTTCAAAACCAGTCCAGACAAACTACGTCTGTGTGCATAGCTAGACAAAGGATGGTTCCAGAACACTTGGGAGTCTGGATGACTGGAGGCCAAGTCCCTTCTCTGCACTGCCTGGAGGGGCCCACTACAAAATCATACTATCTTTAAAGGCTTCACAACTGCCTCGTCTTCCAGTGAGGATTTCAGAAGAAAAAATGCAGCTCAAGCAGGGCCCTTCGTAAATGATGGCTACAAAGGACGAACAGCTCCCACCTGTCCAGCAGGGCCCGGCTGCGGGGTTTCTGGGGGAAACAGGGCAGGCAGGTCCTGTGCTTGAGCCGCTGGACTTTGGAAGCCTTAAGTTACAGGCTCAGGACCACATGAGGAGTCCAGCCCAATAAGGAGATCATGAGAGGCAGAGTTAAGAAACAGGAGTAAAACGAACCTTCTGTCAAGCATACGTAGATATTAAAGTGTGTGAGTTAGCGTGGACAGAGCCTAATCACAGCTTAGAATGCACATTATTTCAAAATCGTAGAATGAAACCAGAGGGCCATAATTAGGTTTTGTGAAGCTAAAAACGGAAAAGCCACAACAGAACTGTGTCAGGGAGGGTCCACCACAAGGATCGAGGTGTAATTGCAGGTCTTGGCTTCAGGAGTTCAAAGAACCACACACGCAAACGGCCCTGGAAAGCAGAAATTTTCTTTCGCTGAGCAACTCGGGCAGTTTAAAATAGTTCTACGCAAGAGGAAAACAAGCATGCATGTTGCAAATCTGTTGTCATCAAGGATAACGTAAGACCCAAAATCATAAGCATTAATTTTTTTTTCTGAAGTCATTACAGCCGGGTCCTTCTCCCCCACCTCCTGTGCTTAAAGAAGATGTGTGACATTCTACCAGGAAGAGAAGTGCGCCTTTCGTGACGACAGGTCAGCACGGCGCCCCAGCCCAGCAGCTGCAGAACGGAAGCAGAGCGGTTCTTTCTGTGCACGTGTATTGTCCAGAAGAAAACAATGCAGGGCGGCCCACACGCCAGCCCACGCATTTGCTAAGTTCAGAGAAAGAGATATACTGGGAAAACTGCAGACACCCATGGGATGGGAATGATTTCCTCTCACGGTGTGACGAATGAACGGAAATGCACTGGGGTTCAGAGAAGAGGACTTACCTTCTTGGACTTTTTTCTCAAGGTGTAACCTCTGTACCACCCTAAACAAACACAAAGTTGCAACAGTTAGAAGGTGGGAGACATCACAGGGCCCCTCACAATACCTCCCTGTCCTGGAGAATTCATTGCTTTGCAGAACCAGGGAAATCGGTCTGTCACCAGAATTCAGTAATCCTAAGAGGGTGGAAATATACTAGAAGGTTCCAGAGAGTACATCTCAAATCGGCCTGGCTGGTGACCTTCCCAAACACTTCTCCATCGGCCGCTGGAGGCCCTGAAGCCGTCAATTTGAAGTTCGGCAGCACCGCCCCATGAGGAAACGTCGTCCTTTTGACCATTCATCACGGAGAGGGCTCCCTGGGTATCCATTTCCCTATCTCTCCCTCCAAGTGACTTGACTAGGGGTCACTGCCAAGTGCACATACCAAATCTCCAGATCATCAAGAACTGCCCCACAACAGAGGACCTATTGAGCGCTAACTTCCTCCCTCCTCAACCCGGACACGCTGTGCCCCGGAGCAGCTGTGATTTCACACAGTGTGTCTGTGGCAGAGACTCAGCCCCCCACAGGAAGCGCCAGGCCCAGGAACATGGGCCCACCTAGCCCTGGGGGTTGGCCTAGACTCAAGTTCCCGTTGCCTCCAAGAGGGGAGGAAGCTGAAGACAGGCACGCTACAATGTTAGCATGATGTAAGTGGTAAGTGGAAGGGGCCAGTCAACGGCAGAGCAGCTCTGACCACAGCCTTGGCCCCTCCCCGAGAGCCGAGGGCAGAAATGATCCCTGTAGATGCCCTGTGGGTACATGGGCCCAGTCACCAGCCTCCGGACAGCCCCATCCCCCACGACGGCCAGCCGTGGACGCTTCTTTACCCCAAAGGCTCTCAAGTCTCCCTGGCCACCCTGCTCAGGGAAAGTGAATCCAAAGCTCAGAAAAATTCTAACTCTGCCCACAGGACCAAAAGAACCAGGTCAGAGAATTACAGGAGTGCTCAGAGAGCGCAGGTTGGGTAAATTCCCAGAGAATAACCAATTAGGCTCTTACACAGTATCAGAAAGTCAAAGCTCAGAAGCGAGCAATGTCTGAGTGAGCTCGGAATATTGGCACAAGGACAGAACCCTCTTAAACAGCAATCATGTTACCAACCAGAGGTGAGGAGGACGATCACAGACCAGGAAGGGATGGGGTAGAAATGAGCAAAGTCCTCAAGGGGTTATTAAGAGATGCTCTCCAAGCATTCAGAACCGGAGATGGACATTCCCAAGACCCTTGCAAAGGATTTGCTAAGACCGAGCGGCGACTGCTTGGCTCTCCTAACAAAGGGGCTCAGCAGATCAACCGGGGACACTGCAGACACAGAGTGTCTCGAGTTCAGTCGAACATGTGGAGGATCATCTCCAGAGAGCCACACTGTCTACTTCACTGGTTTCTGCGCCTGGCCCAGAATCTGTGCCCATCTAGGGCAGCATTCCCAGGCAGTGAAATGGAGAAAGAGGGGAGGTCTATGCAGTTCCCGGCCTACATCTAGAGCCAAATAAAGGCTGTATTTATTCAAGTTTAAGGACAGTCTTCTATGCCATCATTATAACCTTTCCACGTCTTCATTATTAACATGCCCTTTCGTTTCTGAAACTGACAAGGGATGAAATGTTCTAGAACATATAAGGAAAGACTGCCCAGTGACAAGTAAAAGACAGAAACCAAGTAAAAAACCAAGTAAAAACCAAGACAGAAACCAAAAAAAAAAAAAAAAAAAAAACCACACTTATCAACAGTGTATCGAAGGAAGCCAAGCATTTACCCACCTATGAAGAGAGTGCTCGAACTTAAAGAAAATTAGACACAATTTTACTGCACAAACTTCAGTGGTAAAAACTGTAATGCTGCAGGCTATGGGCAGCCCTGGGTGGTGGGGAAGAGCGGAGCCTGCAGCAACCGAATGGGAGCGGCCATCCCTACTTATCCAAAGTATCTGGCCCCACAGCCTGCAACCAGTAACCCCCATCCTGGGAATGCATCCCTGGGAAAGAAGTGCACGCGCCCATCCATGCACGGCGGGACAGCCACAGAATGCCCATGGCAGCATGACGTAGGGGGGTGCACGTGGAGGAGATCTGAGTGCCCAGAACCGAGAAGGCTATCAGCAAAACACGCGGCGTGTGCGCACACAGCAGTGGGAGCCGTGAACTAAACATATACTAAAAATAAACAGGAGTGCATCTTAGAACACAGCACTGAATAAAAAAGAAACAGAACGAGAGCTACACCCACATTTATACACATGAAAAATACATGCATGCCAAACAGTACAAGAACACAGGTGAACAAAAAAATCCCACATTTATATACATGAAAAATACGTGCATGCCAAACAGTACAAGAACACAGGTGAACAAAAAAATCCACTTCAAACACAGTAAAAGGGTTTTCGGTGGGAAGAGGGAGAAGAAAGGGGTGAGCCATGGGGATAAAAGGTAGTCTTTTTTTTTTTAATGTTATAATAATAGATGGAGTTTCTTTTTTAATTGCCTCACTAGGCAAAATGAAAACCTATTGTTTTCCTACCCAAGATTATTTGCATACATTACTCCTTCAACCCATGGAGCCCACACACTATGTGCCAGAGACTGCACTAGACAGAGCAAAACACAGAATGAAATGAAACCAAGTGTTCTGCCCTCCCTGAGCTCACAAATGGGAAGACCCCCCCCCTAAGACAAGCAGGGGCCAAACCATGTTGCAGGACAGAGACTTTAGCATGAAGGAGAGAGGACATCCCTGCATGGGTTTCTTGCAGGAGAGGGAAGGGATAGAAGAGAATGCAGGCCTGGCTGCTCTGAGGGGAACGAGCAAGAGGGAGGGGGGCTAGAAGCAGGAGGGCCCACAGTTAGTAGCACCATCTCCCAGGCAAGGCTCACGAGTGGTCTCCGTGGAGTCAACCAACCTAAGACACAGGCAGGTATGGGCAAGACACAGCCCGGAAACTCAGGGAGCACACAGGCCAGCTCAGGAAAATGGCAACCAAGTCAGCGAGTCCCATACGGTGTCCCTAGCAGAACAGGAGGAACACACACACTGGAGTCCAGGGACAATGCCACGGGCGGACAGGACCAGGCAGAGCAAAGGAGCTGGGAGGCAGGCAGGAAGGAGCTTCTGCCCAGACAGGTGTGCTTAGGCTGAGTCTTCAAGGAGGGCTCACTGTTAGTCAGATGGAGGAGGGAGGAGTCACGCTGGAGGAGGGAGGAGGCAGGGCAGCAGGTGGAGAGGTGAGCTCACTATGCCCTGAGAAACCATTAGCAGCGAGGCCGGTATATGCATGAGGAGGAAGCTGGAGTTTCTTCCAGGATGGACAGGTGAGGACACCACCAAGGTCCTGGGGTCGGCCCAGTTTACAAGGAGCTGCCTAAAGAAAGATGGATAGGACATTCCCTTATGTCAGGAGGATGGTGGCCTGCGCTCTGAGTACTGACGGCTAGAGAGCCAAAATCCAGATGCGACCAATCGTGTCCTGATGGACAGCATCCACATGCATAATGGGCCTTCTGGAGAAAAGAACCAGCAGGTGTCCTGTGTGTAACACGCTGCAGGCACCATGGGGGCAGACTCAGCCCTGAAGCCGGAGGCGCCGGCAGCAACATGACCGTCACTCTCAGGAAGACAGTACTCACAGCCACACGGCCCTTCCACTGGGCCAGGGCCAGGAGGCCAGTCACCGGCGACACGTTACAAAGAATGCTTGCCGAGTGGAGGCTGGGCTGGAGGGCTCGCTGGCCTCAGAAACAAGAACCTTATTAACGTGACTGCCTTTTCCAATCTGTCACGGGTTAAACTGTGTCCCTCAAAACAGACGTTGAAGTCCTCGCTCTACCTGTGAATGGGACCTTATCTGGAAATAAGGTCTCCACAGACGATCAGGTTAAAATGAGTTCATTACAGTGGGCCATGAACTAAAATGACTGGTGTCCTTAGATAAAGGGGAAGCAGACAGAGACACACACAGGGAGGCCGTCACATGAAGATGAACACAGAAATCAGGGTGTTGCATCTACAACCTAAACACTACCAAAAACTGTCGGCAAACACCAGAAGCTGGGGAGACACGAGGAACAGCTTCTCCCTCACAGCCCTGCCAGCGCCTTGATCTCGGACTACCAGCCTCCAGAACTGGGAGACAATACGCCTCTGCAGGTTAGGCCGCCCAGTGCGGTCTGTTGTTATAAAGGCCCCAAGAAACTCACACTGTCTCACAAGACCTTCCGTTGACAGATGCTGATGGCACAAAAAGGAAGTAAGGTGCATTTAAAAATTTGAACATACTCAGTTCCAGTGTAGTGGTTTAATCAAAAGAATAATTTCCTAATCTTTGTGCACTGACTACCAGCTCCCTGACATCCAGCGTCCAGCGCCCAAACAGCTGTGTGGAGATGAGCAGGCGGCAGGCCTCGCACATCCTCGGCCACTCGAGAATGACTTCTTAAACTGGGATCTCGGCTCACCTCTCCTGTCTGGTTGAATCTGGACACTGCTTAAAAGCAGGGGTGTGCCCTCAATGACCTCTCCAAGGTCCTTCCACCCCCACACTGCTTACCCTTTATTCTCTGCTCCAGGCCTTCATGAGCCTGAGAGAGAGAAATTAACCATAACTTAAAGGTAAATTTGTTCTTTGAACTTCACTATAAAGAGCGATCACCCAGAATTTATATTCTCTGCAGAAAGCCAAGTAATATCCTGAAAAGGATCACACAGAAAAAGAAAATTAAATTTGACCAACAGAAATACATTTTCTTAGAGGAAACGTAGGAGGGGAGAGGAGGAAAGAGAAAAAAAAAAAAATGCCAAACTCAAATATGATCCGTGAAACCAAAATAGAACAAAAGGAAAGAGCAGAAAAACAATTATTCCATTTTTATTTGATGAATAAAGACACCAAGTTTCCCAAAGTCAAAACTACTTCCCCAAACGCATTTCTCTGATCAGATTCTCATTAAAACCAAAATGATAGTTGTCAAAGAAAAGGAATTTGTTTTGTGTTAAAGGGTCTTTACAGAGACTGGAATATTTTAATCAGAATCTCGAAGCCTGACTAGCCCCAAAACGAAATGCTCACTGAAGAAGCTTTTACCAGGATGCTCACTATCCAATTTTTTTAAGTCAAATGTACAGCAAGGATCACTAGCTCGTGATAGGATCCCACTGTTTGAGTACATTCTTCTTAGGAAGCAAAGAACAAGAGGTGGCAGTCCCCACATACCCAGGCCGACCAGAAATTGCTATCTATTGAGGAATGACGTCACTGCCCAGTGTTTATTAACCAGGATTTCAACTTCAACTGAGTGGGGGCAAACAAAGAAGATGTGAGAGCATTTTTCCCTTCAGATCAGTAAAGTGTCTGAGATGAGAGGTTTGATCCTTAACCTCTACTTAATTTCTCCCTGTTTCCTCTCAAACATTGGCAATACATACTGAGAGCAGATAAGGCAATCCAACTGTCAGCTATAAAAGCTGAAAACAAGCAGAAGGCACCCACCACAACTACTCATTCACTTAAGGACAGGGTCTGTTTTCGAAGAGTTACATCTGCTTCCAGGCATACGCCACTAAAGCTGATTTTTTTTTTCCCCAGTAGGAAGATTTTAGGGTCAAAGATGCAAATGGACTGGAATTCTAAGTCCGCGTGCGTCCCAAGGGGAACTGAGGGACATGGCCATGGGTGTTGTAATAGGTTCATGCTTCCCGGAGGTGTCTGGGAGGGGCACTGGAGCAAGCTGCAGCCTGCCCAGTGCACGGAGGCTCACGTCCGCTTCACTCTTGTGCAAATCTCACAGACGGAGGCTGAGGTCCGGGTTGCCGATCGCTGTGGGACAGCTTCGATCTCCTCTCCCACGCTCACCACCTGCCGGAAGGGTTTAGCTAAACCCACTCTAAAAGCAATTCTTCTATTGAAATGATCCATTTTCATCGGTTCTTTTCATTCATCGGCTATATGGGAGTCACCCCTCCAAGGAGGAAATAAAACCACCAACGCTAATTACACAATTTTACAGCATTTCTAGATCTGAGGAGTCTCAGAAATCAAGCCCATCATGGCTTCCCTTCTGTGCCACAATAACCACAGAGTAAAAGGAAGGGTGGGCCGTTCTAGCGATATCCAAAACACTAAATATAAAAACCAATTGTGTGGGGCGCCTGGGTGGCTCAGTCCATTAAGCAGCTGCCTTCAGCTCAGGTCATGATCTTGAGGTCCTGGGATCAAGTCCCGCATCGGGCTCCCTGCTCAGCAAGGAGTCTGTTTCTCCCTCTCCCTCTGCTCCCCTCACTTCGTGTGTTCTCCCTCTCTCAAATAAATAAATAAAATCTTTAAAAAAAAAAAAAAACCTAATTGTGTGAAAATCCAAGGACACTGAGAAACTACTATCACGGTAGTATTTACTGGATTTCTAATCTTTTGGGTTTGCTTTGAGGGCCCACGTCCCACATAGCTGTAACAATGCCTGTTCACCCTTAAGAAAATGGGGTCAAAGAAAAAGAGAAATAGTTTTGGTTCCTTTCTTAACAAATCTAAGTGAGAACATAACAAGTCTCACCGTTCACATCAAACACATCAAAACAGTGACTTAACAAGAAAATATCTTAAATGTATTTTTTTCCCCTAGCATTTCAAGCGGTCAGTTATTCACAGTCAAGATTCACATACATTTGCAACAAAGGAACCAATGTGTTCTGTTGTTTTTAATGAAAACAGCTATTTCCACAGAAAACTTTAGAGGTGAAAAATTGGAATTTTTAGTGTTAATTTCATCTTAATCAAGTATTACTTAAACAATGAAGAGCCTCACGACTGCCCTCACTGGAAAGGGCATCCATCATGTAGGAAGATGGATCATATGCACAAGACTCATGATGACACATACTTCTGAAACACTGAGAACATGTGCTAACTGCCCAAAACAGGAAGAGAAAGACACCAATGGTATACGTTACCTTCGTATGTTTCCAAGATGTGCACAGTGTCTCCTATTTGTAAAGAAAGTTCATCCGCTCCCCTGGCATCATAGTTATAAAACGCTGCGAAGGAGAAGAGAGGTAAGGAGACATTAGTGGAGGTAGAAGTGACTTTGCTGGCTTGTTTCTGCTTGTTTTTAATGGTGAAATACATTCAGTCTCTGCCTGAATCGCCTCTCTGACATCCACAAAGGTAGCCTTTTCTTTCAAGAGACAATTGTAAAGGGTCATCGACTAGAAGAAATTCAGAACACCATGCAATCGTGATTTTTTTTTTTTTTAGTGTGGTCCCGAAGAGCCCCAGTGACCAACGCCGTGTGGGGCTGGCACAGAAGCAGACACACAGACCAAGAAAATAAACCGGAAATAAATCCACGCTCACGTGGTCAACATAGATGCTGTGAAATCTGCCATTTTCACCATCTTTAAGTGTCCAATGAGGGGGCAACCTTCGCTGCGATCGCCTCCCACAATGTTTTCATCCCTTCCACACAGTTAACTCCGTACCCACAGACCAGTAACCCCCATTCCCTCCCCACAGCCCCTGAAGACCTCTAGTCCACTTTCTGTCCCTATGAACAGGCCTGCTCTACCTGCCTCATAGAAACACATCAAACAGTGCTGCCCTTTTCCTATCTGGTCTCTTTAACACGATGCTTTAAGGTTCATGCGTGCTGTATCATGTATCAGAACTTTATTCCTTTTTATGGCTGAATAAGGTTTGTAATAGGAAGAAAACTGATACTGTTACCATTTTAATTATCACTTCATATACTGTCTTATATTTCCATTAATAGATTTTTTTAATTAAATAATTACTTCCTTACTATGAATCAATTACATGTGGGATGAATTTTTTTTTAACTTAAAAAGATATATGCACCCCATGTTTATTGCAGCATTTTGTAATAGGCAAGTTATGGGACCAGCCCAAGTGTCTATCAACAGATGAGTGGACAAAAATCTGGTATATATATACACAATGGAACACCACCCAACCATAAAAAGGAATGAGATATTGGTGGGCTGAATATTTTTTGGAAACCAACCTGATTTTTAAAATTATCATATAATCAAAAATTAATTAAAAATAAAATCAAAATAATCATATAACCAATGCTGATATTAAGCCAAAAGGCTACAGTACAATCAAATGGCAAAAATATGTCCAACATTAAGAAGAAATTCTGAAAACTGGCAATACTCAACAAATCTCTAAAATCCCTAATGTGTATCCTGACATAAAGCAGTTCCTATTCCTTTCAGATAAGCACCCAAAAAGTCTTACCATTAAATGCCAACCGCACTTTTGCTCAAACATGATGAGATAAAGGTAACCATCACAATGGAAAAGGGGCATTAGAAAGCGTTTAAGATGCCAAAATGACTGAAGTAGCCCACTCTCTTAAAAAAAAAAAAAAAAAGAAAATACTTGAGAAAGAAGAGCAGAGCTGGAGGCATCACATCCTAGATTTCAAACTATACTATGAAGCTATAGTCATCAAAAGAGTATGATGCTGGCACAAAAACAGAGACATAGGTCCATGGAACAGGACAGAGAGCCCAGAAATAAATCCATGCTTATATGGTCAATTAACCAACAACAAAGGAAGCAAGAATATGCAATGGGAAAAGGACAGTCTCTTCAACAAATGGCACTGGGAGGGAAAACTGGACAGCTACATGTAAAAGAATGAAACTGGACCACTTTCTGGCACCACAGGCAAAAATAAACTCAAAATGGATTAAGGACTGGGGCACCTGGGTGGCTCAGTCGGTTAAGCATCTGCCTTCGGCTCAGGTCATGATCCCAGGGTCCTGGGATCAAGTCTTGCATCGGGCTTCCCGCTCAGCGGGGAGCCTGCTTCTCCCTCTCCCTTTGCCTGTCGCTCCCCCGCTTGCGCTCTCTCTCTCTCTCTTTCTGTCAAAATAAATAAATAAAATCTTTTTTTAATTTTTTATTGTTATGTTAATCACCATATATTACATCGTTAGTTTTTGATGTAGTGTTCCATGATTCATTGTTTGTGCATAACACCCAGTGCTCCATGCAGAATGTGCCCTCTTTAATACCCATCACCAGGCTAAGCCATCCCCCTACCCTCCTCCCCTCTAGAACCCTCAGTTTGTTTTTCAGAGTCCATCATCTCTCATGGTTCATCTCCCCTAAATAAAATCTTAAAAAAAAAAAAAATGGACTAAGGACCTACATGTGAGACTTGAAACCATAAAACTCCTAGAAGAGAGCACAGGTAGTAATTTCTCTAACATCGGCCATAGAAACACATTTCTAGATATGTCCCCTTAGGGCTGAGAAACAAAAGCAAAAATCAACTACTGCAACTGTAGCAAAAAACAAAAACAAACAAACAAAAAAAAACCCACCTTTTGTACAATGAAGGAAATCATCAACAAAACAAAAAGACAAACTACTGAACAGGAGAAGATATTTGCAAATGATACATCTGGTAAGAGGATAATATCCAAAATATACAATAAACTTACACAACTCAACACCAAAAAAACAATGCAATTAAAAAATGGGCAGAGGACCTGAATAGACATTTTTTTCCAAAGAGGACATACAGATGGCCAACAAACACATGAAAAGATGCCGAACATCACTCATCAGCAGGGAAATGCAAATCAGAACCACAATAAAATATCACCTTACACCAGTCAGAATGGCTAGAATCAAAAAGACAAGATATAACACATGCTGGCGAGGATGCAGAGAAATGGGAACCTCTGTGTACTCTTGGTGGTAATGTAAATTTCATCCACTGTGGAAAAGAGTATGGAGGGTCCTCAAAAACTTGAAAGTATAAACATCATATGATCCAACAATTCCCCTACTGGGCACTTGCCCAAAGAAAATGAAAACACTAATTCAAAAGAATATATGGCCCCCTGTGTTTACAGCATTACAGTGTTATCTACAACAGCCATGACAGGGAAGCTGCCCAAGTGTCCATCGACAGATGAATGGATAAAGATGTGCTCTATATACACAATGGAATATTGCTCATCCATAAAAAAAGAATAAGATCCTGCCATTTGCAACAACATGGATGGACCTAGAGGGTACTATGCTAAGTGAAATAAGTCAAAGACAAATATCATAGGATTCCACTTATATGTTGAGCCTAAAAAAAAAACAACAAATGAACAAAGAAACAAACTAAAAAACAGACACATAAAGACAAAGAACAAACTTGTGGTTGCCAGAGAGGAGCTGAATGTGGGATGGTTGAAACAGGTACAAGTAAGAGGTACAAACTTCCAGTCACTAAAAAAGAAATAAAGAAAAGGAAAGAAAAATACAGTAATACAGTGATATGCCTCCTTTCCAATGGATCCTACTTAAAAAGATAGCAGACTAAATGTAAAACTCATCTTCAAAATCCTGACCAATTTCTCATCCATCCATCCTGAACACCCTGCCAGACCAGGCTAGTCTTAAGTGGCGCTTCGCTATGTCCATCTCTAAAATTCTCCTTGATCATCAGCATGTGCAAACTCCTCCAGCAAGCATGGTGGGCCCTCCACCACCTGACCACCTCACCTCACCTTCCTCCAACCACACACAATATGGGTCCCAGGAGGACCCCTATCCCTGTTTCTCCCTCAACAGCAGAAGCCAGCCTGTCCCACACCTGTGTGGACCAACTTACCCTCCCCACCATCAACAGGATCTTCCCACCAGCTGCACCTCTTCAGAAAGCCAACCCCTTCTCCAAACAATCCCACCATAGCACGCCTCCTGCCGTCCGCTCCATACCTGAGCTACCGTGGCTGGGAAGGCAGTGTAGGCCTAGGCAGCCTCCATGGTTTTCACGCCCGTGGTACCTGGGGCCAGACGAAATACGTGGCGTTCATGCCTCTACCCCTGAGGATCTGAGGGACCTCCAGCAAATGACCTATCTTTTCCATATTCAGCTTTCCCCATAAAATAAGGCTCTGGATATCTACACCTTGTAGGACCGTGTGTGCATTCTGTGTCTTAAAGACAATAATGCTGCTGATGGATGTGGGGATTTGAACACTGGGTGTCCTGCAGTGAACACTTAGTAAATGATAAAGGCTCTTACTGTGGTTGGGAGTATTTTGTTTCTACTGTAATACAGACTTCTACCCCTACCAGAATCCTTTTTAAAAAGCCAAAGCGAGCAGATTAACACATGATCACAAAAATCCTAAAACATCAAAAACCATATACATGCAGAAAATTCCATTTTTGTAGGTATTTTCCTCTATTTCCACCAAAATTCATAAAATTTCAATGTCCTCAACTGACATAAATGGTTATTAGTAGTTATTAAGTTTATTTAGCATTTTATGGTGAAGTTTAACAAGAAATAACTGCATCAGGCAAAGGAAGCCCAGAGCATATGTCGGCCTTTCCTGGTTCAGCATTAAGCATATTCCTAAGCCTTTAGGAGCCATAAACGCGTTTCTCACGGTTCTTAACAGCATTCCTGCCAGCATGCCTATCCTGTTAGAGATGTGCAAAAAATAAACACATCAAAAATAATAAAAATAAAATAAAATGACAGGTCCACGACAAACACATTCGGGCCCGTGTGAATTTGTAAGGCACACAACACAAGAATCTCTAAGTACCTGCCCCCTCCCTCTCCAAAGCGGGCAGACAAGAGTAGTTGTGGGAAAAGGAACTTCAGATTTAGCCATGCAATGAGCCGTAAAGACCCCTGATTTTATAGATGAAGGGGAAAAGGGCCTCAGGGTTCATGCCTGTGGCCCCAAAAGACACGGTAGAGGTAGGACCAACAAAGTGTCTGCCCAGCCCCTGGCCCTTTGTTCATAGTATCACAGCCTACACAATCCCATATTTAAAAGCAAACTGAAAGACTCAACTGTGTGAGATTATTAGCCAAAGGAATGGGAGGGAGGGAGAAGTGTGACAGATAGAATGATGCCCTCCCCCAAAGACATCCACATCTGAGTCCCCGGAACCCTGTGAGGTGTTACCTTACATGGCAAAGGGGGCCCTCGCAGGGGTGTCTAGGGTAAGGATCTCCAATGGGGATGTTAATCCTGCATTATCCAGGTGGGCCCAGTACAATCAGAAGGGTCCATAGGAGGGAGGCAGGAGGGCCCGAGTCAGAAGATGTGATGCAGCAAAGGTTGCAGTGATAAAAGGAAAGAGCCACAGGTGGAACGCAGGTGGCCCCAGGCAGCCAAAAAAGGCGAGGAAGGGGAGTCCTCCCCCCATCCCCCACCCCGGGCGCTCCAGAAGGAACACAGCCTAGGCCTTGATTTTAGGACTTCTGACCTCCAGAGCTGTAATATAAATACGTGTTGTTTTAAGCTCCTGAGTTTGTGGTAATTGGTTACAGCCACCACAGGAAAGACACAGGGAGGTATGCAGAAGACAATGTGAAAGGGGGCTTTTGTGGTTAATTTGTTCACTGCTGGAGCAGGGGTCCCAACGGCAGGCAATGGAATCCCTGACCGGTCCGTGGCTGAGGTTCCCCCAATTCTTGGGTGGTAGAAAAATGAACACAACGCAATGAATTTTTCTTAAACCCAGAAGTATTCGAGATAAGAGACTATTCCTAATTCTGGTTATTTGACCTTTAAAGCTATCCCTCTTTGGATAGTGAGACGAGGACAAGAAAGAGCAGAAATGTCGTCTTCTTTATTAAGATGACGATGACAGATGACATCTGGGTTTTAATATGTCTTTACTTGACAGAAGCACAAAGATGGCAGCTTCTTTGTAAGTTGCCCATTTATCTTCTTTATTTTTCTGATCTGTTAAGATCTGGGAATAAGTCCATAGGGAATATGGTCATCCTGTGTCCACTCACATCTTTGGACTCACCTCCATCTGGCTGGTGGGCTGTATGCTTAATATAGTCCTCCTCCTCAAACCCACTTGCCTTTTTTAATAGCCATGCTAAAGGCAGGTGTCACTGAGTATACACACACAATCAGCTGAATTTCTCAGTCCTGGACTGCAGAGCCCAGAGTAGCAGCTTGCCATGCTGCTCGTGGGAAATGAGAAAGATGCAGAGATGAACCCAGCACAAGGGTCCTTTCCCAGAATGGTGCGTTGTTGTTTTTTTTTTTCTTTTTCTGGAAGAGTTGGCAGCAGCCCAGAGTGAGTAAACACATGGATCTTTTTTCCCCCAAAATAAAAAATCAACGCACTGGTCTGTGCCTCACTTAGCTTATATGCATCAGAGACGTGAAAAGGCAAAGTCATCACCTCTGCTCAATCTCCTAATCACCTTAGAAATGACTGCCTGGGGATGTAAGGAAATAAATGTGGCTCGAAAATGAGAGAAGAGGGCTTCCACTTATAATAGCGATGATGCTGTGGATGAAACTGTTGCTGCAGCTAACGGTACAACACTGGGATACCTTGGATGATGACGATGATGATGATGATGATGATCATGGCAATGGTGGTGATGGTGGTGATGATGGTACCGGTGGTGGTGGTGATGATGATGGTGATGGTGATGATGCTGGGATGGTGATGATGGTGCTGGTGGTGATGCTGGTGGTGAGAGTGGTGATCACGATGGTGATGGTGGTAGTGATGGCAGCAGTGATGGTCATGGTGCTGATGGTGACAGTGGTGGTGACAGTGGTGATGGTGGTGGTGATGATGGTTAGTGACGATGGCAGTAATGGTGGTGTTGGTCATGGTGATGACAATGGTGCTGATGGTGACGGTGGTGACAGTGGTGATGGTGGTGGTGGTGATGACAGTGGTGATGGTGATGGTGGTGGTGATGGTGGTGACGGTGGTGACGGTGGTGATGGTGATGGGCGGTGGTGTTAGTGGTGACAGTGGT
Organism: Callorhinus ursinus; assembly: GCF_003265705.2. Taxonomy (NCBI): domain Eukaryota; kingdom Metazoa; phylum Chordata; class Mammalia; order Carnivora; family Otariidae; genus Callorhinus; species Callorhinus ursinus. The sequence goes on from NW_027397120.1 coordinate 5,842,669, forward strand.
GATGGTGACAGTGGTGATGGTGGTGGTGGTGATGACAGTGGTGATGGTGGTGGTGGTGATGGTGATGGTGGTGGTGACAGTGGTGATGGTGACAGTGGTGATGGTGGTAGTGGTGACAGTGGTGATGGTGATGACAGTGGTGATAGCGGTGGTAGTGATGGTGACAATGCTGATGATGATGGCTGACATCTACTGATTGTATTCGGGGCTAGACACTAGACAAAGAGCTTCACATGTTCAGACTAATTTAACCCTCACAACAGTCCTATGAGGTGGACATAGAATTTTTTCCATTTCCTTCATTGGAGTTCAGAGCAGCCTGGAGTCTGCCATGGCAGCCGCTGGAAAAGCTGTGCGGGACCACGACCAGCCTGAATGAAAGGCCTCAATGCCAACACCTTGCACAGACCCTTCCTCAATCCTTGGCTAGTGTCAACCACAGCCCTCCCTGGGCCTCAGATTGCCCTCCTGGTAGCCCTTCTGCAAATCACAACATCCAGCCTGGAGGTCCCTGACAGGCAAACATGCCTGCACATTTCTGAAGTCCACCAATGTCTAAAGCATCCCTCTAATGGACTTCTTATTCCTTACAAAGAACTCAAGTTGAGGTAATTCCAGGAACGCAAGGCTGGTGTAACATCCAAAAACCAATCAAGGTAATTCACCACATTAACAGAGTAAAGGATGAAAAGTCATAGCATCATCCCAATTGGTAAAGAAAAAGCATTTGAAGAAATATAATTCCTATTCAGGGAAAAACAAAAAACCAACCTGACTACTCTGCCATTAGGACAAAAACTACCACATCCATCCATCAACCAATTTAACAGATGAAAACACAGAACCCTACAGAGGGATTCTGACTTGCTCAAGGTGACCCAGGGAGTTGACAGCCCTGGGACCCCACAGCGTCCCTTCCAGACTGTCTCCATTATCCCACACTGCCTGACCCACCTGACCCACCTCTCCCTGCAATGAAAAATATATTTTAGCTGATCTCCTTGTATAAGCTCTCTTTTCTTGTATCACCAGTTACCTTCCTGAAATCTTACTCCAAAACACTGCACCATTTCCCTTGGCTTTGTGAATAATGGGTGAAGTCTCCAGCACAGCACCCAAAGCCCCCAGGGGTAGGACTTGAACCCACCTTTCCAATCTCGTCTCCCCTCACACTCCTCTAGCACCCCCCACACACATCCTAGGCCTTCTGAAAGCTGCTCTGCCTCCGGAAATGCCTTCCTCCCCCCACTTCTGAAGGCCCCTTGCCTACAAGGCCCACTTTTAATTTCACATCCTTCTCCAGATCCTTCCTGAATTCTGACTTTCTCCCCTGACCAAAAAAAGGATATCTAAATTAACTGCTTGCTCCACAACTTTTTCCTATAAGCTCTCTGACATCCCATGGCCTTGCAAAGTGCTTATCTAAGTATCTGTCTCTCCCTCCAGACCAGATTTCCTTGAGGGAAGTAAACATTTATTAATCATTGCATTTCCCACAGTAGTTAATACCATGCCTTGCAGGCAACTCAATAAAAATTCACAGAATTAAGCCAGATCACCAAGTACTCCTTCCTGTGTGGTCTGCCACAGAGTGAGGGCATAAAGTGTATCATATATTCCTCTTCTTCAAAATGACCCTGCCCTCTGCAGAAAGATCTGGGAGCCTGAAACTTATTCAAGCAATAAGAAAGAGAGACACAGCATTAGTTTTCCTGTCTCTGCTTTGGGTCTCTTCCATCTAATGAGGTAACTCACCGTCAGCACTCAGAGTCAAAGCCTCCTTAAAACATCGAAGGTATGGGCTTGACCACACATTACTTCTAAAATCTGCTCAGCTCTTTCTATCCCTCAGTGTCCCCTTGAAATATGACTTCAGGATTTCAAGTAGCAATTTAAAAGTTAATTAATTCTTTTAAAAAGTCAATTTGTGAAAATTAATTGCTCTGTTTTTTATCTCATTCCCTTTGTCTTGCCTTCAGTTGGAGAAAAATGTTCAATAGCATGCATCTTCTCAGGGCTGGGGGGAATGCAGACCATATCCTTAAGGGGACCGGGGCAAGGGCCCTGTCTGTGCCTGCTACAGGGCTTCATTCTAAGGGGCCATCCATCTGCTGTCTAGTCCATGCCAAAGACATACACTTGGTATTTCCCAAGATGCTGGAGGGCTCCTGCTCTGGTCTAGCACTGAGCTGGTGCTGGGGTTTGAGAGATGTGCCAGACCCAGTGCAGCCACTGGGAGCAGCCACCCCACAGCCTGGTCCTTTAAGGAGCAACCCCCCCCTTTCACACACTGGACCCAATCAGAAAATCCAGTGCAGAAAGAACCAGAACATCATATATATATCCTTCCCCCTCACCGATTAGGAGGCATACCACTCAGGCAAGGTCAGAGTTTCCCAGAGCCCTGAGCCATAATGAATCAGGGCACTGCTTTTGCCAATAGTCTCAATTTTCCCAAGCAGCTAAAAGTACCTGGTACACAGCAAGACCTTTAAAATGGATGGATGGAAAGATGGGTGGAAGGGAGGAGGGAGAGAAGAAGGAAAGATGAAAATAGATGAAAGATCTAAACACAAAAGACAACTTAAAAACTCAGAAGAAAACATAGGAGAGAAACTTCATGGCCTTGGAATTCACAGTAATTTCTTGGATATGATGCCAAAAGTAAAGGCAACAAAAGACAAAATAGATGCTGGACTTCATCAAAATTTTAAACGTTGGGGCACCAACGGAAACTATCAACAGAGGGAAAAGGCAGCCCACAGAATGGGAGAAAATATGTGCATATCATATATCTGATAACTGATCATCAAAATATTTAAGGAGTTCCCACAATTCAACAACAACAACAAAAAAAAAAAAAAAACAAACAACACAATTAAAAAGCGGGTAACAGACCTGAATAGACCTTTCTCCAAAGAAAATATACCAATGGCCAACAGACACACGGAAAGATGCTCGACATCACCAGTCAAGTCAATGAGATAGCCCTTCACACTGGTTGGATGACCAGTATTAAAACACAAGAAAACAACAAGTGTTGGCAAAGCCGTAAAGAAACTGGAAATCTTGTACATTGCTGGTGGGGCCGTGAATGGGTACAGCCATTGTGAAAACAGTCTAGTTGTTTCTCAAAAACTTAAATTTAGAATTACCGTATGGACCAGAAATTACACTTTCGGGTACAGCCAAAAGACCTGTAAGCAGAAAACCATGATAATTTTAAAAGATGTAAAGAATAAAAGGAAAGGCTGCTAGAGAGAATGAGGAAGTTTCCTGGTGGATTTAGCATCTCCCATTACTGGGAGCTCCGAAATATTCAGGGGCTCCACCTACAAGCTCCCTGTGGGTGTAGCGGCTTCCCTCCCTTACCTCGTTCGACACAGGAGGTTCGAACCGGAAGGAGAAGCAAGAAGAAATCCGGGGTGATGGCCTCAAGATCAAAGAACACCTCCAGGTATGTGTGACAGAGAGAGAGAGAGAGAAAGAGAAAGAGAGACAGAACACCCACATTTCTAAAAAGGAGACCACTTTCAAGGCTTCAAAGTCACAGAGTTACTCCTTTGGGTTTCTATCTTTCTTTCTTAGGATCAGAGATTGTTTCACAGCCAATGAAGTCCCCCATGGCAGGATTTCCTGCCATGTTTGAATATCAGCATCAAGGAACTCATCTAAATAATTACAAGACGGAGCAGGGGCACAGCAAGATAAAGGACGGGTTGTTTGCTATTCAGGATTTCTTCTTGCCTTTTGGAGGGAAACAGGTGGGAGGGATGGTGAAGGTAACAGTGCGAGAAGAAACGTACAAAAGAGTCTTTTCTCAAATTCTAATGGAACTGGCAGACACAATTCAAAGATATTTTAATATCTTTCTTCAGAATGAAATGTCACTGTGCACCTTGCCCACACCGAGCCGGAGACCGACCGCCTGGCTTGCATCCGGCCCCGAAGGTCACAGTGCCCACAACACCCGGCTTTTTGAGGGCAGACGCTGGCTTGTGGAGGGGTGTTAGCGTTCCTGCTTTTCCCTGACCGGAAAAATCAGAGTCCACTTTTCAACACTTTCATCTTTCCTAAACTCGGTGCCAGGAGAGAAACCACCGACTTCATTTTTGACAATCTTTGCAGATCCACCCACAAATAAGAAAAGACAGCTGACCTGAAAATTATTTATTTTTGCATTTCATTTTGCCCAGCAGCAAAGAGAGGCAGAGACAAGATAGGGGGAAAGATTTCATTTCTTGAATCATCTGTCTTCAAGGCAGAAAGGTTACTGCTGCTTAGGAAAGTATGTGGTAGAGAAATAGCGCGGCTACTACCCACCAGCCGTGGGGACTTGACAAGGACCCTACCCCACGGGGCTGGGCAAACCCCACCGCGGGCCAGCCCCAGGAGGCCCCCTGCAGACGCGCACAACAGACCCACCAGCCACTGGGACGTGAGCCCAGTGGACTCCACAGCCAGGGGCTGGTCCCAGGGAGATTCCTGATGGGGACCACGTGCAGCCAGGACCTCTCCAGTGTCTGACTGGACGCAGGTCTGTTTCTGTGCTGTCAACCTGGCCAGGCTTGCAATCCCCCCACCCCACACCAGTCCAACAGGTTCCACCTAAAGGGCACCCTAAAAATCCGCCAGGGGCCCCAGGACGTCAGGAGCGGACGCCAGCAGAGTCCCCACCACTGCAGACGTAATGGAAAAAAAGGAGAAGAAATGGGCTAAGACCTATTTCTCTGTGATACTAAATGATAACGTCACTTTGTCACGTCCCCAAATTCCTCTTCCTGGGATTCAGCTGAAAAGTCTCAGGTGATTTCATCCATACAATAAGGCCACTTCTCCCATTTTTCACAACATTCAGTTTTAATAGTAGTGGTGACAAATAAACAAAGGGAAGGGCATAAGGAACATTCCAGAATGCTAATTTGTTTTTCTTAAAAAAATATATATATGTACATGTTTTTCTTAAAAAAAAAATATATGTATGTGTGTAAATATATATTTCATGTGTATTTACAGACATATATAAGAAGATATGTTTATATATTATTTCATATTATATATGAAAGTCACAAATAAAGCTAGTAATCGACTTGGGAGAAGCCTTTGTCATTATGTAAATGTAAGCAGAGGTGTTCCCAAGGAACTGAACCACAGGCACCCATGCCCCACCCCACCCCCGCCCCCCACACACACAGCCACACCAGGTATTCATCTAAAAGCTTACTTCTGTCTGGAACACCCTCTCTTCCCCTCCTCGTGGGGCTAGGCCCTGCAGCTCAAAATACCTGGGGGAGATTTCCTGTCACTTCCATCCACTCAGGGGGTTAAGGGAGCACACACTGAGCTCCACAGCGCCCCTGCCCACCCTGACCAAGCGCCAACAGAGACCTGCCCATTTGCTAGTCACACTGGATGCACCCATCACATCAACAGGGCGGTGAAGAGAGCCTCCCTCCTGTAGCTTCCCATTCTGCAAACAGTCCTTCTAAACCACCGGAGGCCGGTTTACCCCTTCAACTCACTGCTCCCCGCCTCCTCTCATGCCTGCCCGGCCTCTGTTCCACCTTTGCCTCCAGGCTTAAAGGTGCCTGGCCCCCAGCGTCACAAGTGGCGACTGAGTGAATCACTTAACAAATCAACATAGGGATTCAAGGTGGCCAAACCATTAACCTGAATCTTAAACCCACAGGAAAACACTGCAGTTGTGTTTTCACTAATGTCACATTAGGAACTGAGGACTAGACCAGGATCTCAGCAGAACCAACTTCCTATACATGCATTTCGACAGCCAGACCAGGGAGGCATGTGCTGGGGGTCCAACCATCCGCCCAGAAATAAAGCACAGTCTCACTTGGACAAATGGTGCCGATGATCCCACCCAGGCACCTGCACACGCTCAGCCTCGCTGGCGAACCACACAACCATGGCAGGCTCTGAGGGGCAGCAGAGACTGAGTGGGTCACCCTGCACTCTGAGCAGGGTTCTGCCCGGGGGAGATGCTGCCCAGCACCCCCGCCGATGGCCTCCCTTTCCCTGACCACTCCCTGGTGACACTCCACAAGAAGAGATCTGAGTGGAGAGGAACCGCAGGAGCTGAGCTGCACCAACCCAAGAATGAAAAACCACTAAAATCAGGATGAAGTCGCTGGTGTCGTGCAGCATGTAGTGCAGTGCACTAATAGTCTGGTCCCCAAATTACTCCAGACTTCCAGAGAACAACTAACTACCTGCTCTTTCCAACAGGGCCCTGAACCTCCAACATCCTCTGCATACTCCCCATCTTTCCGTCTTGTAAATCAAGACATCCTCATCACCCACGATGGGCTTCTGCAGAGACATGGAAAAACATACTGTGCCAAATGTCAAAGACAAAGCCCCACCTGTGGTCCCCACAAGCTGTTCTTCCCTTCAACCTGCTCTTCGGAAGCCACAGGGGTTTAAAGCCACGGGTAAAAGAAGCAATATCCCTGTGTATTGCATGAACACAGAGGCATCCAGTATCTCTGAATACAGAAAAAAATGAATGCAGTGAGCCATATAACAAAGGAGAATACGCTCACCTATGTGCCCTCACAGGCGTCCACATTTTAACGAATGGGATAAAATGTACCATCTTAGGTCATCAGTTCAATGAGTGTAAGATCGTTCCATACCCCACATAAACCCAACATGAGAGTTCCAGAAAGTACTCTTGCGCCCCTCTCTAGGCAATTTCCCTCCCACAGCACCACTTTTTGATTTGTCTCACCATAGCTCAATTCTGTCAACTCTTGGATTTAATGGAATCCAAAAAGTACCAACAAGTTCGGTCAATGCTTGGATGTAAGAGCAATTATATTATATGTACCTCCTTATGCCTGCCTTTTTGGCTCAACATTTTCAGATGGACCCACAGGACCCTCTCAGAGGTTTGTTCTTTTTAGTGGTATATAGTCTTCCACTGTATCAACACATCCCAATGTATCGATCCGTTCTCCTGAGGATGGACATTTGTGTTATTTATTTCCCATTTGAAGCTATTTATTTAAAAACAGGCCACACTGAACTGCTCCCATCAATCTTTTAGTGGCCGTGCTTTCTACCAATGGGAATTTCAGCCTTGATCAGAGGTGTCCGCACTCTGAGAAGCTGCACATGGCAGAAGCATCCAGCACAGGCAGAGCAGCCCACCCGCCCGGCAGGCACGGGCAGGCATGAACGCGGGCACCCCTCCACACTGGGACTCCCGGGGAAGGCACACTCCGCACCAAGGAAACATTCGGTTCCTCTGTAGTTTGTGACAATTCCCCCTCCTGAGTGTTACATTACTTAGCTTTGATAAAATATAAAACTGAAGATTAAAAAACAACAAGCACTCTTTGAGGAAAAACAATAAAGCCGAGCACACATGGGGTGTTCACGCAGGAACCTCGACAGGCGCTGCAAGAGGAGAGCCCCCGGCAGCCCCACATTTCCAGACATGTGTTCCGGGGAAGAGCCATCACCCCCTTCCCGTGGAGGGGCCTTTCAGGTGACAAGGCACTCTGCCTCCTCTGTGCTCTGATCCGACCCTCCCACACGATGGACCCCTCCCATAGTCAGTCCACATACTACCCCATTTCACAGATGAGAGCAGGGAGACAGACCTGTGTGATGTACCTGAGAAGTAAAGGGGCCCCTCAGCACCTCCTGACCCAGGACCCCAGCCCCAGAGCACGCCACCCCCACTGCCCGGTTGCACAGGCCCGTTTCCAAGGCCAGCGGGCCGCTCAGTGCAACAGGTCACACTCTCTTGACCTCTGCAGCCCAGCCAGCCATCCCCTCTGAGCAGAGCACTCAGACTCCAGCGTCGAAACATGGGCTCAACTCCAAACCCCAGCTCAAACCCTTAGGTGAGTAACGTAAGTTGTCTGAGACTGTTTCCCTCTCTGTAAAAGGGGCTGATGACAGACAAGGTAGCACCCCATAGATGTGTGTCTGACATCATGCATGGGAAAGCTACCCAGCCGAGGCTAGCCCCTAGCACGTGCACAAAAGATGTCAGCTTCACTTTCGAAAGGGTTCAAGTGCAAAGTGAGAATCTGCTTTCCTCTGGCTGCCACGCATGTGGAAAGCAAAACAAGTGCTCCATCGTCATCTTCCAGGAGGCCCCTTTGCCATCCCCTCCTCCCTGCTCCCCGCCCTCCTCTTCTGAGACCCGCTCCTCTCCCTGGATGAGCTGGACCGAGACAGGGTCCGGTCATTTCTGCCAGAGCAAATAGAGGGGAGACGCTCGTGGCCTGCAGGGCCTCAGCACAAGCTGTGATCACAGGGCACCAAGTTCAGGATCAGCACGTGCTTCCTCTTCCGGGGCAGTCCCAACCTTCCAGAAATCCTCATAAAGGGCTGCACTCCGGAAGGAAGGGGGAAGCCTGCTAAGTTGTGTTTGCTTTGCACACTGCAGATGCTAACTGCTAATGAGCAATGCCCCAGCCAGGCCGCCCGGACACAGCCCTCTTGTTCCAGAAGAGAAGCAACACTGGACAGCCACCGCTGGGCCCGGACGCACTGCTGGGGAGAAAGGGACACTGCCACACTTGCAGGGGGTTAGCAGGGAAATGGGAAGGGAGCCCGTCCCACGGCGGCCTTCAAGGAAGGAGCCACAATCCTGACACGGCCAGACCTGGGCCACCCGCCTGGCATGTCTGTTTCACAAGGCGTGTGGACACATGTGCTCCCAGGGCCTCCTCCAGCATCCTGTCTGAAACATCTAGCAGGCTGCACAAGTTCCCAGAGGACACAAGACAAATCGTCCCTCCATTAAACACTTGATAAATCTGCCTTCTGTGCGCAGTGCCCAAAGACGGAAGAAGACAGCGTGGGTTAGCTGAGAGGGGTGTCTGCAGGTGGGCTGCCCTTCACAGAGCAGGCCACAGGCTCTGCGCACAAACATGGAGCATGGACACCCGGGCCCGAGTACAGATCTAAGACGAGGCATTAAACAATCCAGCAGATGCTGTGGCGGTCTCACTCGGCCTGCCTGTCCGCTCCTCAAAACGCTACTCTGCCCAGACCCAGGCCAGCCAGGAACGGCCTTTAGACTTGAACAGCATGAGCCTCCGTCACTGGCCCCACTGTGCCCTGCTGATGGGAATGTGAAGGGTACAGCTGCTGTGGAAAACAGTTTGGCGGCCCCTTAAAAAAAAGTAAATATAATTAATACACAGCCCAGCAATTCCTCATCTGGGTAGATGCCCGGAAGAATTGATAGCAGGAACTCGATCAGATATTTGTGGTCATGTTCATAGCAGCAGGACTCACAACACCAGAAGGGGAAGCGAGCCTTCAACTGCCCGTGGACAGATGAAGGGATAAACAAAATACAAGCCATCCATATGATGGAATATGATTCAGCTTTGAAAAGGAAGGAAATTCTGACTCATGCTACCACATGCCTTGAGGACCTTATGTTAAGTGAGATAAGCCAATCACAGAAAAAAAAAAAAAATACTGGATGATGCCACTTAGATGAGGTACCTAGAAGAGTCAACCTCATAGAGATTAACACAGAATGGTGGTTGGCAGGGGCAGGGGAGGGTGACCGGGGAGTTCGTGTTCCGTCGGGACAGAGTGTCAGTTTTGCAAGATGAAACAGTTCTGGAGAAGGATGGTGGTGATGGTTGCACAGCCACATTAATGTCCTTAATGCCATGAAATGGTACACCGAAAAATGACTAAAATGGCCAATTTTATGTTCTGTACATTTTGCCATGACAGAAAGAAAGAGAGAAAGAGAGGAAGAAAGGAAAAGAAAAGAAAAGAAAAGAGAAAAGAAAAGAAAAGAAAAGAAAAGAAAAGAAAAGAAAAGAAAAGAAAAGAAAAGAAAAGAAAAAAGAAAAGAAAGTGCAGGGTCCTGTGTGACCACACAAATCTCAGGCCTGTGACTCCGGCTCTGGCTTCCAGAAGCCTCTCTTTCTAGGCAGCCGCTGCCCCATTTGCAAGGGCAGTGTTTCTCCAGCAGAGCTACCGTGAGCCTGACGAGCTATGTTATATTTTAATAGTCATTTCAATTGACTATAAAAATACAGCATCACATAACAAAATTGCTTTTGCACCGTGGTAGAAATACTTAGCAAGAGATGAGAAATACTTAGCAAGAGACTATAAAAACCTATTTGCTTGCTTATAGACTTGCTGCTGAACAGAACAAGAGAAGAGGATAAAGGGAAGGCAGAGGAGAATCCATCCCAGAAAATGCATGCAACATTGTGTCCGCCATGATACTCAATAGACAGGATCCACTTAGTATTTTTTTAACGCACTAAGCAAACAATTGAATATTTCTCAACTATTTGTTTGTTCCATTTTTAACTTTTAAAAGCCTGACAGTGGAAAACAATGATTTCCCTGTAATTCCCTGTTGTTCCATCTGACTTGCACACAGCATGCTCCAGATAATACTGCAGCTGACCACTGAGAAGCCACAACAGCCTCCAACCCCAACACACGTAGGAACTATTTCCTCCGCCAAAGCAGTTTCCTGGGAAAAATCCCAATCACAAACAAGGGATAGTCTTCTCATACTGTTCCCATGAGGCCTTTGCCACAAAGGCATTCAGTGAGAAAGATGGGGGGTTCACCACTATCATCATCACTGACAATACGGCCACCACAACTCCCATCACCACCAACACCACCACTAACAACACAATACCACCACCGCCAGCATCATCACCACTGCCAACACCAACACCACCAACACCATCACCACCAACACCGTCAATAACAACACAATACCACCACCACCAGCATCATCACCACCAACACCACGAACACCGACACCATCACCACCAACACCACCAACACAATACCACCACTGCCAGCATCATCACCACTGCCAACACCAACACCATCACCACCAACACCAATAATAACAACACAATACCACCACCACCAGCATCATCACCACCATCACCAACACCATCACCACCAACACCACCAACATCAACACCATCACGACCAACACCACCACTAACAACACAATACCACCAGCACCGGCATCACCACCACCGCCAGCATCAACACCATCACCACTGCTACCATTGCTGTTAACACCTGTAACGACACCATCACTGCTACCACTACCCCATCACCATGGTAACAATCACAGCTAACTTTCATTCTGCACTTACTAAAACCAGACACTCCACTAAAGACCTCATGCATCTCCTCATTTCACCCTCTACTAGCCCTCTGACATGGGTCCGAAGAGCATCCATTTCTGCATAGAAAGCTCTGAGCCAGGAAGAGGAAAGGAGGCTGAGCTGCTAGAGCCCCCGCGGGCACCACGTGACCTCTGGCCGGGGGAAGAGCCCTCCCTGGCTGCTCCACGCCTCCCAAACAAAGAGCAGCTATGCCACTGCTTCTCATAAACAAGGGCTTCAGAGTGCTTCCTCCAGAACCAGCTCCCCTGTGCTTCAAAGGGACTGTGACAATGGTGAACAGTGTCAAAGGCCCCCTATCCCTTACTCTGGGAAGCCCTTGAGACCTCATGAAATAACGGTTCCATTAATCCCATGAAGGGAACCCCAGGCTAGAGGAGAAACTGCCTCTCCACGTCACCTCTGGCCGAGCTCACCAGAGCCTCTCAGACCACCGGCCAATCCAGCCCAGCCAATGAGCAACCTGGACCACCCAAGATCCCAGGTGAGTACCAAGAGCAGGGGGAGGCTAACAAGACAGGATTCCTCCACCCAAGACAGCTCAGAGTCTCAACCAACCTCCCTCGGTCCAAAAAGCAGAGACACGCCTGATACAGAGGCACTGCCGCTGGAATCGAACTGGAAGCCAGGTCTCCAAAGGACAAAGGGAACTGGAATGCCCTCAGTGCGGAGCAGCCACGGCTGCGTGCTTCTCAAGGACGATCCAAGGCAATCATCGCAAAACCTTCCTGGGGAAGTGGGACTGCCACCATTCCCATCACACAGGTCAAGAAATGAGGCTTAGGGACTGAGGCTGCCTGCTCAGAGTCACAGGCCTAGAAAGTGGGGGAGTCCGGGCGTGGGAGCCAGGCGTCCTAAGTGAACTGCTACAAAGAACACCCAGCCTGAATTCAAAAGGCGCGCTGCCCCCCGCTGGCAGCTGACGGTGGCTCTTCCTCCCTGGCTCCTCTCCCCCCCGGCGCTCCCTAAATAGCTCCCATAAAACCAGGCGGAAAGATGTCAAAACAAAAGTCACACAAAATATCATCTAATATCACACAAGGCCTGTCACAAGCAAACCTTGTCACCAAGTCCTTTTTAGGTGAAATATTCTCTACTAATACTTTTCCGCTGCAGATCCTTCCTGCATCCGTCAAACTCCTACATCTTCCTGTCTAACACAAATTTATCGTTACTGCGCAAAAAGGACATTCAATACCCCATGCTCCCAGAGCACGATCGCACAGAGAAATCCATCCATGTCCCAGCTCTGCCCTGCTCCTCTGGAATAAAGCAGGGGATGTACCAATGCCCTGGGGAGAGAAGAGGTTTTCAAGGATGGATCCCATCATGGAAAGATCCCATCATGGAAACCACCCTCACCCGCCCACGCTCAGGACTGTCATCTGCACTTGGTAGGTTGCTCACTGCACAAAAAATGCTCAGGGCTGAAGGGGTAAGTAGGAGCTGAAATCCAGCCCCCCTCATTGCTTGCCAAGCAGTATGCCCACCCCAAGGGGGTACCTTTCTGTAATTCACAAAAGTACTGCACGGCTTAGGGGTGTCCTAAAGCTCCCCCATCCCCGTCCAGGCCTACATGAGCATAAGAGTGAAGGGTTGTTAACTCCATGTCCCCAGGGCCTAGCACACCACGTACATGTGACCTACATCTTCAAGGCTCAAACAGGATTGGGCAGCAAACAGACGCAGAGAAGGACCCACTTAGGTGGAACCCCTGAGTTAGGAAAGCCCTCCCTCCCCATCAGGACCTGCACCACCGCCTGGTTAAGACGGGCAGGATCCAAATGGGTACCCAGGGTCCCAGGGGCAAAGGCAAAAGAGTGGTTATAAAGGGAGAAAGATCTAGAGTAGGCATAGGCAGGGAGGAAGGCCTAGGTAACAAGACAATCTGAGCCCAGCTCGCCAGCTTGCTGGCAAACACGCTGCGCTGGCCTGCCTTCCCTCCTGCTCCAGCGCTGCCTTGGGTGGCTGGGAGGGCAGGTGAGCTGACACAAGCCACACCAGCATACCTCCCCTGCCTCGAGAGGGCAGACAGGTGCAAGGGTCCTTTGTGAGGGACAGGATGGAAAATCAAACCCAAGGGACCAGAGTTACTCAGACACACTTCCAGTGTGTGGGAAGGTTGGAGTTAATCGTAGCTTAATAGCTGAATATACAAATCACGGGTTTCTTAAGAGGCTAAATCTCCGGGGAAACAGGGCCTCTGGTCCAGTGTGCTGGCCCCGACCCAGCACGCAGTCTTCCTGCTCCACCTCTGGCCGTGGAAGGCCTCCCCCAGTGCTCCATCCCTGACCCCACTGCAAGAAGGAAAGGTTCAGCATACAGATCTCACCATAACTTTTAAGAATTCATAATGTAATATACCAAAACCATTCCACCGCACACTGCATGGTATATGAATAATATCTCAATAAAGCTATTTAAAAACAACAGCGTGTGTGCGTGGTGGCCCTGTCCAGCAGGCGGTCCAGGCCACTAGGCGAAACTTTACCAGCGATCGTTGAGACATCGCAGTGACTGGCTGCTGAGCCCTGTGTGCACGGCCACACCAACACCGGGCTGCCTCCGCCAGCAGACCACCAGAGCTTCCAAGAAACTGCCTCCCACAGCCATCAGAACACAAACCACCGGTGGCAGAGCCCCAGTCTGCACCCAGCAGGGTTTGACAAACACAGGCCTCTCAGGACCAGAAAGGAAGATCAAGCGCAGAGGACCCAGTGCACAGCTCAGCAAGGCCAGGTTTAAAGAGTGTTTCACTCATACATGCATTTTCCTGGAGAACCCACACAAATACCATAATCCAAATGTGATCTGCACTTGGCTATTTAAGAATACAGCCAGGGGCACCTGGATGGCTCAGTCGGATGAGCGTCCGACTCCTGGTTTCAGCTCAGGTCATGATCTCAGGGTCTTGAGAAGGAATCCCACAGCAGGCTCTGAGCTGAGAGTGGCATCTGCTTGAGATTCTCTCTCTCCCTCTGCCCCTCCCTCCCACCCCAGTGCTCACTCTTTCTCTCTCTCTAAAATAAATAAAATTTTAAAATCTTTAAAAAAAAAAAATACAACCCCTCCACACACACAAAAAACTTGCTTTCAAAATTAAAGATTTCTTTTCATTTTTGATCACCCCTTTGCCCATCCTGGAAGGAACGTCCTTGGGGTTGGCCCAGCTCTCTGCACGGAGGGAAGAAGGACTTCCATGGCGCCCGAGCTCCTGCCTCTCCTCCTCACGCCCCTGCCTCGCCTTCTCACCAGGCACCTTTCCCCCGGGCACGCCCTTGCCGGCAAATACCTGGGGATTACACCTAGCACGACGCCCAGCCAGTCACTCACGGATTCCAGATCACAGAATGCGTTCCTGGGAGGGATCAAATCCCAGATGCTCTTCAGACCTCAGAGCTCGCGGCGGGGTCAGACTGAGGCTTCTTCCCCAACCTGTCCCTTGTCACTTTCTTACAGTTTCTCCCGAGAGGCCCCTCGATCAATCACTCGGACCAGGATCCAGTCTCAGGCTCAGCTTCTTAAGCTACCAGTTTCAAAGTGGGAATACACCTGACAAAGAGACAAGTGCAAAAAACTTCACCGGGGAAAATCTAACTTGCTCAGATGCCCAAGGCAAGAGAAAGTTCGGCTGTGGACCAAGAGGAAGTGAGAGGGATGGGAAGACGGGAGAGGGAGTGGAGAGAGAGAGCTTGATTTTTTAAAACAAACTCAGACAGGTCATTTGTCTGAGGTCCCACAGCTTAGAAGCAGCCATGTCAGGAAAGCAAAGCCTTAACCACGGCTCCCCCAGCACCTCTCAAAGTTCGCCATCCCACCGCCACGAGCCCAGTGTGCACACGGTAACGGGGACAATAAAACACGACATAAAACTGTAAATGTGTATCAGTGATGGTCAGTGAAAAGCACTCAAGGCATTTTATTTGCTCATTCCATAGATCAGGAGTCTGCAACCACAGCCTGCAGACCCACCTGGCCTGATGCCTATTTTTACAAATAAAGTTTTATTTATTTACAGTGTAACAGGACAGCTGAATCGTTGCCCCAAAGTCCTCAAAGCGTGATTTTGAGAATATGCTCCAGGACTCCTAGAACGGTACGGCTGACGGGCCCTGGAAAACACCCTCCACCCTCACCTTCGGGTGCCGAGGAGTCCAGGGTTGTCTCCATGGCTCCCCCGCCAGAGCCACTGGGTTCCTGCCCACAGCTCAGGACAGGCACTGGGCTCCAGAGCAAGGATGGCCTTCTCCTATGCTCAGGAAGGGTCACCAACTCCCGCTCCCTGAATGTCAACCCCACTCGACGTAAGATAGATCATAAAAGAGAGACCGAATTCCATGAAGTAGTATTTTCTTTTTCCAGAGGAGCGTCTCTCAATCTTTGCAACTCAGGTCAGTGTTTGCCTATTCCTTTTCGGTAAGGGACCCCAAGAGGGAACCAATGCTTCCTGTATGGTCATCATAGTGTGTGGAGGGCACGTTCTGGGCACCCACGACAGCCGGATGGGATGAGGTCGCCAGGACATCCCAAGGCTGAGGACCTCAAACTCAAAGACTGGATGGACAGACTTCCAAAACGGCTACTATGATCCCCATCTCCTGGAGCTCATGCCCTGGGTGGTCCCCTCCCTTTGAGCGTGGGCTCGACCTACTGACGCACTGTCAGTCAACAGAAGACAGCAGGTGACAGGCTGTCACTTCCATGATGAGGTTCCATGAAGGACCCTGGCTTGTCTGTGTGTCTGTGTCACTCTCAGAGCTTACGCATTTTGATAAAACCAACTGCCCTAAGAAGAGGCCCATGTGGCAAGGAACTGCAGATGAGAGCCACCGAGGAATCCTGCCAACAACCACCCAAGCTGAACCCTGACATGACCTCGCCTGGAATGCAGCCTCCAGAGACAGCCCGAGCTGGAAGACCCAGCGCAGCCATGCGCACGGTCCTGACGCACAGGAACTGTGAGTTGACAAACACTGTTTTAAGCCACCGAGTTTGGTGTCATTTGTTACACAGCAGCTGATAACTAATACGGACAAACTGGCGAAGCTGGGACTCGTCCTCTGCTTTCCTCAGTCCAGCAGGCGCCCACCTCGAGTCCCAAAGCACGCCCTGCACACACGCCTCCCTCCAGCCACTGGCTCAGGGCTCTCTCCCGCCCACAGCCGGGCCTCTGCCACTGCTGTCTGCCAGGCCACCACCATCTCTTAGCTGGGTTAATGCCGGAGCTACCTGACCTCCCACCCGCTCTCCTTCCTCCTTCTTGTTCGTCAAACTACCCATGGGATCTTTCTAGAACAAAATCAGATGAGGTTACTCTCCGGCTTAAAACCCTTTAATAACTACTCACTGATCTAAAGATAAACTCAGATCCCTCAGTAAAGCTTATGGATCAGCTTAGCTCTCCTGGCACCTTGCATTTGGCTCCCTCCTCCACCCGCCCTCAGAATGATCCAGACTGAACTTCAACGCCCCAGGCACTCCCGTGCCTCTGGGCCTTCAAAAATATTTACATGACTCCCGCCTGGCTTCCTTCATCTCATTAATTCATACCTATTCTTCAGATCACCCACTCAGATGTCACTTCTTCCAGGAAGCCTTCTATGATAGTCCTTTTTCCCTCTTACTGTCCACCACTCTGTGGTATGGTTGTCTAGTTACTTGCCATCCCTCCATATCTACCTCAGTCCACACTGTATCCCATGGCCTAGCCCAGTGACTGGCATTCTGGAGGCACTTGGTAATTATTTCCTGAATGTAGGCCTTTAGCCAAAATCCACTCATTGATTGCAAGCTTAAATAACATTTGGTAGATGCTTTCATATGCTAACTCATTTAACCACTACCTCAGCCCTACGCCAAGACCACTATTACCATCTCTGTAGAATAGAGATGGAAATGGAAGCATGCACAGGTTGACCCTCCTGAGGTCACCCAGCTAGAAGGGGCAGGGCTGGGAGTTGATCCTAGGCATTTGGCTCCAAGAGTGTGTGCTCCTGACCACAAACAAATTAGCCCTTCAAAGAAAGTAAGGCAGTAAGGTTCAAAGAAGGTCTTAAACTTTTGTTTGTTCATTTTAATGATCATTTCTAGATGAAAAAGGAAGGGAAATCAATATTTTTTAGGATAGTAATTAAAATCACAAGTGCCAGTGAAAAGTTAAAGAGCCTATATTGAGGTTGTGAAAATATTTAAGTATTTTCGAAAGAAACGCCTTGTACATAAATACCCAGCCAGAGGAATCATCAGCTATCCCCTCCTTTTCCATTACAAGCTTCCCAAAAGGACAGATCATGGTTATCTCTTAATGAATTTGTGTAATGCTGACTGTATTTACAGTAAAAACAAGCAGGATGATATTTCTCTGCTTCAACACAGATCCCAGGTTCCCAGAGACAGCTGATCCCTGGAGGCCAGCTCATTCCATTAAGGCAGCTTCCTGCAAATCAGAAATAAGGAGCAGATTTATCTATTACCCTTTGATTCTATTGTACATAGGTCTTTCAAGATTTACTTCTACTGTAACATCAGGCAATCCGCTCCCCAATGAATCCAGTGCACAGTTTCAACTGGAAATAGAAAGTGATCTTCACTCCACTGAAAAACTAAGGAGAGGGGCTGAGCCCACCTCTCCCTGCACCCATTACTTAGGATGCAGGAGGAACTGGGACAATGAGCAAACATCACAGAGCGCCAGCACAGACCCAGCACCTCCTGCCCTCGGCTCCTCACCGTGTGAGCTTACCATCCACATCCTAGAATACCCAAAACAAAGCAGCTTAAAAGGCATGCAGGCAAGAAAGAACAGGTATTGGTGAGGATGTGGAGAAAAAGGAACCCTTGTGCATGACTGGAAGGAATGTAAAATGGTGCAGCTACTATGGAAAAGAGTATGGAAGTTCCTCAAAAAATTTAAAATAGAACAACCATATTTCCACTTGGGACATTTATCCAAAAATGAAAACACTAACTCAAAAAAACAGAGATGTGGGGCGCCTGCGTGGCTGTCATTAAGCGTCTGCCTTCGGCTCAGGTCATGATCCCAAGGCCCTGGGATTGAGACCCGCATCCAGCCCCCTGCTCAGCAGGAAGCCTGCTTCTCCCTCTCCCACTCCCCCTGCTTGTGTTCCTTCTCTCGCTGTGTCTCTCTGTCAAATAAATAAATAAAATCTTTAAAAAAAAGAGAAAGAGAGATGCACCCTATGTTCACTGCAGCATTATTTACAATAGCTAAGACATGGAAGCAACCCAAGTATCCATCGACCAATGAATAGATAAATGTGTAAATTATACATATTATATATATATAATAAGCATATATATGATCATATACACATAAACATACAGCATGGAATATTACTCAGTCATTAAAAAAGAATGAGATCTTGTCATTTGCAACAACATGGATGGACTGATGGTATTACACTAAGTGAAATAAGTCAGAGAAAGACAAATACCATGTGAGCTCACTTATATGAAGCATCTAAAAACAAAACAAGGGGCACCTGGGTGGCTCAGTCCGTTCAACATCTGCCCTCGGCTCATGTCATGATCCTGAGGTCCTAGGATTGAGCCCAGTGTCTCCTTCTCCCTCTGTGCTTCCCCCACCCTGATCGAGCTCTCTCTCTGTCTCTCTGTCCCTCTCTCTCTCAAATAACACCTTTAAAAAAAATAAAAATAAAAATAAATGAACAAACAAACCAGAACCAGATTCACAGACATACAGAACAATACGGTGGTTGCCAGAGGGGAAAGGAAGCAGGAGAAGGGCAAAATGGAAGGGGATTAAAAGATAAAAATTGCAGTTGCAAAATAAATAAATCACAGCGACACAATGTACAGCATAGGGACTGTAGTTAATATAGTTAATAATAGGTAACAACTTTATAAGGTGACAGATGATTTATGGGGTGATCACTTCCTAATGTACACAAAATGCTGAATCACTATGCTGCACACCTGAAACTAACATAATAGTGTATGTCAACTATATTTCAATTTAAAAAAAAAAAAAGGATGTACAGAGAACCACAGGCAACAATATCTTCACAAGGGATCTTGAACTCTTAGTACCCCACCTGCAAAGGCTGAGCAAGAGAGGCGAAAGTTCCCAGGAAAGGCAACTAAACATTACTCAGACAGGTAAAACCCACAAATACTGTTTAGCTATTACTTTACCAGAGTTTTATTGTTGGCTGATTGATTTGCTTTGTGTTTATGTTTTAAAGGATCACTAGAGTCAAAACTGACAGCAATTTCATCAGGATTTAGGTAAGTACAATATATCCATAAAATGTAATCTCTTTTATCTGTTTCTTTTGGGAGGACTTCTTTATACAATGTAGCACCTCCTTTCCTAACCACAGAATAGATACCATCAAACTTTCTCTTCCTCTCTGTCCACTAAACACCAAGACAAACCTGAAGCTCCAAACAGTATCTGGGAGGTTAAACTGCTAACATGCCCTCTCACCAGATCGCAGGGCAGATAAATCAATCAATATTATGAAGACTATCCTTCCAGACAATGACCCAACAGATTACTCCGGACCAGCGGGCCCCTAAAATATTGTGATACAACTGATAATTACTTTGGTTGTTTATCCATCTGTTTGCTTTCTCATATATATATGGTTTCATGATTACATTTAATCACCCTCAAAAGGATTATCTTGGTGAGTTCACAGAGCAACATAATAGAGCCACCATAATTCAATAGACACTTTTGATTTCCCTGATAAGATACAGAGTCAGCAATTACTATTTGTTATCACAACTCCAGTTCTTGTCAATAGGACTGAAATTTTACTTGATACCCTAATTAAACAAACCCTGGCCAACTACAAAAGTTGGCACTCTGAATTATTGGGAGTGACAAGTTTGTTTACTGAAATAGGTACTTGGAAAAATTATATTGAATATGAAATGCTCCAGAGTCCGTCCCTCTGTTATCTAATTTGGAAAATCACCCTGGTTTGAAAGAATAAGCAGAACGATTGCATGGATCTCCTCTTCCTAGGACGGGTTTATTCCAAATCATTCTCAAGCAACTCCCAACAAATTAACCAAAATTATAAAGGAAAGCAAGTCGCCCAGTCCTCAAATGCTCCCTGGTCTGCCACCATTCATTTAAACCATGTGTAATTCACGGCGTCAATTTCTTGTTGGTGACAGAAACTACACAGAAATGTAAGCTGCTGTTGCCTCTGATTTAGACAAGAGGGCTTTTCAAAGGTTAGAAAGACATTTGCGAGGAAACATAAATTGTGCCTACTTTCTTCTCTCTCTTGCCCCTCCTCCAAATCTGTCTTCACCTGGAAGACACCGCCACTCCAGCCCCGACCCTGTCCTAGGGCCAGCCACCAGCTCCCTAACCCTAACCCTAGCATCTGGGCATGACCCCGTGGGGACACAGGGTCCAAATAAGGCCATCCCCTTCCCTCAGGAGCATGCACCTGTGGCCACCAGGAGAGGGATCCAAATACAGAAAAGCGTAAGACTATGAATTTTGGGTTTATCGGATACCAAACCAAAACATCCAGGAAGAATGACAGCAGCTTACACCAAATCCAGGTCCCTGAGCTAGGCTATCACAGAACACTAATCTGGTAGATTAAGGGTAAATTATTACTGACTCAAGTCACAACCAATGAGGAAAAATTAAAAGATAAATACAGTTAAAATACAACAAATAGAAACACTGATGTCCTTTAAACTATCAGCATAGGACACACAGCTAAACTATCAGCATAGGACACACAGCTAAAGTGCAAAAATAGAAAAATTTATCCAAAAATTCACAAGGAATCTCAAGGGACCCAGAATAGCCAAAACAATCTTGAAAAAGAACAAAGCTACAGGACTCAGGTTTCCTGATTTCAAAACTTACTACAAAGCTACAATCATCAAAACAGTGTGGTTGAGGCGCCTGGCTGGCTTAGTAGAGCGTACAACTCTTGATCTCAGGGTCATGAGTTCGAGCCCCACGCTGGGCACAGAGATTACTAAAATAATAGTAACAACAATAAATTATTTAAAAAAAAAACAACAGTGCGACTGATACCACCATAAAAACACTCATACAGACCAAGGCAACAGAACAGAGCCCAGAAATAAACCCTCACGTCTATGGCCAAATGATGTTCAATGAGGGAGCCAAACCATTCAATGGGTAAAAGACAGTCTTTTCAACAAATGCTGCTGGGAAAGAAATGGATATACAGATGCAAAACAATGAAGTTGGATCCTTACCTAAGACCATATACAAAAACTAACTCGAAATGAATCAAAGTTCCACTTACTGGGGTAAAATCCACATAAGTAAAAGTAAGTAAACAGGTATGCCAAGGAAAGTTTGAGGAATCCACTTGACCTGATAGATTTACTCATTTCTCTTTGATTTTACACTAATGTTTTTTAACCTTTTTAAGTGGGAATTCTGCCTTTGTCAGGAGAGAAACTGAACACATTCCTAATCTCTAGTAACCACATATACCAGAGGTCTGCAAACTGCATCCCCCAGCCAAATCTGGTCCACCACCAGTGTTTATATGGCTGTGATGCCAAAATAGTTTTTACATTTTTTTAATTTTTATTTATTTATTTGGGGGGAGGGGAGAGAGAGAGAGATCACAAACGGGGGGAGGGGCAGAGGGAGAGGGAGAAGCAGACTCCCCACTGAGCGCAGAGCCCGACACGGGGCTCGATCCCAGGACCCTGAGATCGTGACCTGAGCCAAAGGCAGATGCTTCACCAACTGAGCCATCCAGGCGCCCAAGTTTTTACATGTTAAACAGTTGGGAAAAAATCAAAATAAGACTATTTCATGACAGGCAAAAATTATACAGAATTCAAATTTCGGTGTCCGGAAACACAGTTTCACTGGAATACAGCACGGTCACACACTGATGCCTCATCTGTGGCTGCTTTGGGGTTGAAACAGGAGAATTGAGAAGTAGCATCAGAGGCTGTGTAGTTAGTCCCCAAAGCCTAAAATATGTACTTTCTGGCCTTTAGCAAAGAAAGTTCACTAACTCTCTTCTCCTACAGCCCCATCTGCAAATGTTCTGCAACACGGCTCCCACAAAGTATCAAAAGGTTTCCAGAACTTCAAACATTTCAATTTCGTTCATTCAACAAATACTGACCAAGCCCCGACCCTGTGCCAAGGACAGTAGCGACACCGGGGGTATAAAGAAGGCAGGGCAGACGCAGTCCCTGACCTCACGGAGTTTCTGGTTTCTCAGCAGACCCGGTGCAGTAACCTGGCGGTCAAACACAGTCTGCCACCTGGGACCCTAAGGCACTGGGTGCTGGGGGAAGCACGTGGGAGAGGCACCGTACACAGAGTGAAGGCACGTGTCCAGGGGGCCCCCAACCCTGAAAGAGGATCAGAGAGAAATCAGAATGGAGAGGGCGGAAGGAAGGAGGAAGTGCTGGTGAGTAAGGAGGCTGGAAGAACAGGACACCTTTGCTTAGTGACAGCTGCAAGGACATGGCTAAGCCTGGCCGGAGAGCGATGGCAAGGCGCACCCGGGCAGCCACAGAGGCCAGGGCAAGCCCAGAAAAGCCCTGCTGACCCTTCAAAGCATCTCCCAGCAAGTCCTTCATCTGTAAGGCCGCCAGAATTCCTCTGGGGACCACCCCGTCCCAACCGGCCGTAGAACAATTCCGAGCCCCAGCTTCCTGCCCTCCTCCAGTGGGCTGTACGCACCGACCCCACACTGAGCACCCTCTAGATAAACCCAAAGGATCACTAATCAAAACCAATGAAATGGATCACATCTAGATAAACCCACAGGATCACTAATCAGAAACCAATGAAACGGATCAATATCACAACTACTCTTCAAACTCCATGATGTTCTCGGTAGAAAATTCTAGATCAAAATGAGAAATATCCCAACGGAGGAGGCTTCTTCTGTGGCTACGATGTAACAGTCCACGTTCCACAGGAAAAGTTTCATGCTTTTCATAATCCTTTTTGTCACCCTATGCCTGTAAGGGCTCCACCAAGTAAAGAAAAAATTAAAAATAAAAACCCATAAATCCCAAATAGACCATGGCTAGCCATGGTACTGAGCCACATACAAGTCGACTCACAGCGGGTAGGAAAACAGATAAAGTTGACACCCATCTTTTAAGCAGAAATAAAGGCCTAAAAACCTGCAAAGCGGATTTAAAGTCGCTGCCCAGGCTTGCTCCAATTTATTGCAACAGATCAGGTTATAGTGATTTTTTTCTTTAAAGATAAAACTTATCTTCAAATATTTGCAGAATTTATCAGGTTTGGATTCTAAGCACCAAGGGTATGATTAGGAGAAAGTGAATCAAGTGCATGGCTTCTCCTAGGAGGTAGGGATTGGCAACGGAGCCCCTGTGGTGTGGAAGGTTTGAGTGACAATGTGCCGGTGATGCTCAAGGTCACCACTAAGAATCTGCATTTGTCACACGAAGGCATTACTCTGACTTCCAACGTGGATGTCTAAAGTGGCAGTGACAAGGCAAGTACCAGGCTGTCTGTGTTGGGTTTTTGACAGTGAAAAGCTAAATTTCACTAAGATAAAAAGACACTACAAATGCTACTTACCAAATAATTAATGCCCTAGTGTTAAGAGTAAATAAAATAACGTCAAATTCACGTAGCTGAAGACTGCTGGAGAACTCCTGTCCTGGACATTCAAGCTGCTGCCCAGTAAACACCTGGCACAAAACACCATAAAGTCTCAGAAGGAAGTACGATGAATAAGCACACCACCATTTACAGCTGGGTAACAGAGCATCCAAGTGGCAAGGGGTACCTCCTCCATCCCTTTCAAGCTCAACCCCAGGCCAGCACGAGGACACAGAGCCCTAACAAGTGCCACGTGTAAAACTCACCAAAGTTCAACGATCTTCAAAGATCATCGTATACAATGCAATCCTCAAGACATTTAACTGAAAAGAGGCGGGAAGCAGCCCTGCTCCACAGGACATCGAGACCCTCTTCCTTGCCCCTCTGACAAAGCAAAAGAGAAATCCTCACAGAAGGACATTGTCACTTCTGCAGGCCAGCCCTGCTGGTAGGAAGAGTTGCCCCCAACAGGGAAGGCCTCAGCCACGAGACACTGCTGCTGCCGGGCTCTACCATGTCAGAGCACCAACAAGAACCGTCTTCATCAGCTAGATTTGCTTCCCCCAACCCAAAATAAAGTCATGCTTCCACTCTGACATCCCTGCAAGAGCCACCAATCTCAACACCATGCCCCGCCCCAGGATCCATCCCAACTGGGGGACCTGGATCCCAGGGGTCTAGGCGGCCACCGATCAGTGCTATGTTGCCGAGCCCCTGGCCCCCGGGCATTCCAGTCCTCCGTCTGTCCAAAGGCAAAGTCCTCACTGTACACCTCCACCAGCCACAAACAGGCCTACAGGCTCCCTCAGTATCCACCCCAGTCAACCCACAAAGAAGAGACTACCGGACAGATGTTCAAGACACTAAAGGAGAAAGGAGGGGCCGCCCATGATGATACTGGGCAGTGACCTCACTCCTAGGCACTCACTGTTATAAAAAGCTCCCCAAGACCAGCAGTAATTGAACTGTATCCCAGGAGAAAGAAACTTAAGAGATCTGATTCCATCCCCACCCCACCCCCGGACTTCTGGAGTCACACCCACTCCACGCATCAAGGTATGAACGAATTCATGGCGGGTTCATGGTACTCCATGGGACAGTCCACCCCCTACCTGCCAGAAGAGCTTCCCAGTACTTAGCAGGGCTCTGGCTCCTTCAATCTGCATCCCTGGGCCTTGCATGTGCTCTGGTGCCACAGACAAGGCCCATCTGCTGATCCTGGACAGACCCCACGCAAGGAATCAACCATGAATCCTCAGATCTCTCCTCCAAACCTTGCAGCTGCAGGTCATCCATCTGCTTCCCCAGGACAGCCTGGTTTGCAGTGAATTTTGCTTTTCTAGAAATCTTGTCCCCCTGTTGGTTGAGTTCACTGAGGAGCAATCTCCAGGTCTCCCTGGGAGGCCGGTTTTGAAGGCCCTACTCTGCCGTCTCACAGTTTGTCAGGCAACTTGTGCCCTCACTCTAAGGCTCCACATTTGGCCTGGCAGGCATCCATCCGATGTCTTCAGCCTTGTGGCCCTAGACAGTCAAGACCTCTGGGAATACTGACCTGTCACTCCGCTCACACTACCCTGGACCTTTTAGAACCCAACAGGCAGGATGTCCAGAGAATCACCATCTATCCATCAATACTCTAAAAATGGTCATTCCGGCCCCTAAGAATGTGCCCACACTTTGCCTCTATCTTGTTAACCAAAGCTGCCATTTTAAGATCTGACAATCGCTTGTGACCTAATAACTTTCTGAAAAGGGACACTGAGTCTGAGCTGCCTTCACCAACAGGAATGCCAGTTACTATATCCCAGGTACTACACTGGGCACTTTCCATTCATGCTCTCACTGAGTCCCCCACTGCCTAGGGTAGGCAGGGTCCATGTCCATCACGAGCTGATAGAAGAAAACACTTTGGTTCCTGGAGATGAGTGGAGTGTCTTACTCCACAGCCTGAATGCATAAACTCTGTCCTCCCACTTTAGACTGGCTTCCACCAAAAACACAGAAAAACAGGGCCGGAGAGAACCACAAATAAGCCAACCATCCTATTCAACAGATGAGAAACCAGAAGCAGGAGTGACCCATCCCAGGACAAAGGCTTCTCCCTTCGACTTCCATGCTAGCTCTCCATGTTGGAGCCCACGAGAGGCTTCCCATGAAGACACACTGCTGTCCTTCCGCCCACTTCTCCAGGGTCACCTGGGAATACAGTGTCTAGATCTTATTTCTGAGGAGCTCCAATCCCTCTGGGGTCACTGGACCTTTCAGGGCTTTTATTATCAGTCCATGCCTGTCTCAGCTGGGAAGCTAAGCTGTTGATATCCCTTTCCCTGGCTTCTTTAGCAGGTATGACATCTGGGATGATCTCCCTGGGCCCAGTCACACCCACTTTCACTTTACTAGTATCCAAGTAGCTGTTCCCCTTCATTGGTCCTCCTAACATCTAGGAGCTATAACTGTCAGCCCAGCAAGTCAAGAGTTAGGGAATCTCAGCTCAGCAAAGGCTTCAGCAGGCGTCAGATAAAGGAACGCACTTGTCACTGCTCTTTGCTGCCCAGGCCTGTCCCCTAGTGTGCATTAGGAAAGTGCTGTCACTCAGGAGCACATTCCCTCCAAGGAACCAGGGCTCGCCCAGATTTGCAGCCTTCCACACATTCTACAGACCTTGGTTAGATCCATTTATTTTGAGATGTTCATTATTAGAAGCTGTTGTGGGTGAAGTTTTATCCCCCAAAAGTTACATTCAACTATCTAACCCCTGGTACCTGTGAATGTGACCTTATTTGTAAAAAGGGTCTTTGCAGATGTCATCAAGTTGATTAGGGTGGTCCCATGGGGCGCCTGGGTGGCTCAGTCATTAAGCGTCTGCCTTCGGCTCAGGTCATGATCCCAGGGTCCTGCGATCAAGCCCCGCATCGGGCTCCCTGCTCCGCGGGAAGCCTGCTTCTCCCTCTCCCACTCTCCCTGCTTGTGTTCCCTCTCTAGCTGTGTCTCTCTCTGTCAAATAAATAAATAAAATCTTAAAAAAAAAAAAAAATAAGATTAGGGTGGTCCCTAATCTAATGACTGGTGTCCTTATAAGAGGGAAATGTGGATCCAGAGACTCAGAGACACAGAAAGCACACCAAGCAAAGGCACAGGCAGAGACGGGAACATTGCTGCCACAAGCCAAGGAACCCCAAGGATTCCCAAAAGCCACCAGAAGCTTGCGAGGGGCAAAGAACAGATTCGCCCTCTGAGCCTCCAGAAGGAACCAATCCACAGCACCCTGATTTCAGACTTCCAGCTCTAGAACTGAGAGAACACACTTCGGTTGTTCGAAGCCACCTGGTTTGTGACTATGGCGGGAAGCTAAGACAATAGTCACCATTAATCAATCACACTCACCATGTGGCAGGCAATGTCCATGTACTTTACACCCATTAGCTCACATCATCCCTACCACGACCCTACAAGGCAGGCTGCTAATCACGCCGCCTGGACACGAGGACACGGAGACTTGTAATTCACCCACAATTACTTAGCTCGAGTCTGGTGAGAGTGGGGCGCAGACCCAAATGCTCCTTCCCTTCATCTCCTCCTCCCTCTTGCAACCTGAGTCCTAGCACCCCAGGCTGTGTGAAACCTGGGGGACACCTGCCTCCTGCTGGAGGGTGCACAAATGTTAGCTGACACTTCCACTCTAAGCAGCGGTATGAAACTGAGACCCAGCACTGCCCTCATCCTTCTCCCAGGTCATTTTTCCCCTTGAACTACTGGAAGCATTCATGGACAAGTATTTGTTTGAACACCTCTTTCGGTGCTCAAGCACAGGGGAGCCACCCCTCCATGTCCCGGATGTCAGAGTCGCTGACTCCCAGGGCACCAGGCAGAGCAGGGCTCCTGGACCACCTGCACGTCTGGGGCTCCAGGAAGACCCGGAGACCCCATTCAGCAAGGGGTGTGAGGTAACTGTCCCAAGAGAACCCCAAACTCCAAAACTGACCCCTGGACTCTATGACTCTGTGATGTCAGCAATGTATTCCAGCAGGGGAGATCCATCTTTATTGCTCAGCAAGTGTCCACTGTTATGTCCAAGAACCATGCAACTAAGTGAAACGCAGAATTACCATATGGCCCCACAATTCCACTTCTAGGCCTGTACCCAAACAAACCGAAACAGGTGTTCAAACAAATACGTGTCCATGAATGCTCAAAGCAGCACTATTTACAATACCCAAAATGTGGAAACAATCCAAACGTCCATCAACAGCTGAATGGATAAATAAGTTGCGTATATGTCCGTACAGTGGAATATTATTCAGCCATAAAAAGGACTGGAGTACTGCCACACGCTACACATCGTGCAAGGACCCCGAAAACATTATGCTAAGTGAAAGGAGCCAGACGACAAAGGCCACATATTGTCTGACTCCATTTATATGAAATATCAGGAGAAGATAAATCCAGGGAGACCCAGAACAGGCTGGTGCTTCCAGATCCTCCCCAGAGGGAGCGGGGGACAAAGTGCTCAGTGGGCTGGGAGTTTTACTTTGCAGTGATGTCAGTGTTTTGGAACCAAATGGAGGTGGTGGTTGCACAAGGCTGTGAATGCACTAAATGCCACTGAATCGTCTACTGTATAATGCCTGACTGCACATGATGTGAATGTCACCTCAAGACTTTTTTAGTAAATCCTACAACTGGTTCATAAACTTAACAACTGGGCCAGAAAATGCTCCCCCGCCCCGCCCTGCAATGGTTCCTCCCTCCTGTGCTTTCAGGACAAAGGTCCCGTTCCCTAACCTGGCCGGTGAGCTCCCAGCCCCGGAAGCTGTCCTATCTCCGTGTCCCACGCCGCAGCCCAGGCAGGGCCTCCTGTGGGCTCCCTGCCATCGGGTGCTCCTTTCTCTGCTTCCCTTCCCATGCTTAGCATCCTCCCAGGCTCCCCAGGGACCCCTCGGTGAAGCCCCCCAGACAACTAAGCCAGGACCCCTTCTCAGGCCACAAACATACACTCTGCACCCCCAAGCCTGCAACTGTCACCCCGGATGGTACGTTTCTTCACCAGACTCTTGACGGCGAGGCCAATAAGCAACAACACGCCCTGGGTGTGGACGTGTAATCCGTGACAACACTAAGTGGCAGCAACTAGTATTATCCACAGTTTTACAGATGAGCAAACAATGGCCTGGAGCGTAAGGTTAATTCTAAGTACTTCACAAGCTGCGAGGGGTACCGCCAGGCCTCACCCCCAGTTCAGCGCAACTGCAAACCATCCCTGAACCCTCAGGGATCCAGGCCAGTAACCATCCAGCCCGTAACAGGACCTGACAACGAGTTGCAGGACCAATTCTCATGCAAATCAACTTGCATGGATTTTCATCTGTACCTAACAGATCTATCCGTGGCTGTAAGGCCCAGTTCCTTCTGTCTCCCCAGACAATGGCAGCTTTCACGGTTAGCACATTTTCTTCCCTGAGGTCCTCCTAGACAGAGATGCCATCCTCAAACAAGACATATGAAAATGCCTCAAGAGATTAAATGCCCTTGGCCAAGCTTCTGAAAGTGACCTGATTAAATACTTAACCGTAATTCCAGTCTAGACTCAATACATCAGCCCTTCAGGCTCAGGGCAATACTGCCTGTGTGGCAATTGTGCAAAATAACGCTTATAAATGGAAGCAAGAAAGCCCATTTCTCCTTAGTTTCTGCTAAATTGGAAGTGGGAGACTTAATAATGCTGGCCAAGTTTACAAGTCAGGCTACGGGCTCTGCTAAGGCCCCCAGGGGACAGGGCCCAGCCACCAGGCCAGGACACAGCTCTCCAGAATTAATCAGGGCTGAGAGCCAGGGCAAAGCCTGCCACAGAGCAGGATGTACCAGAGAAATGGGTCTGATGCTCCCTCACCTCCCCCCGCCAGGAAACCCTGAGGGCTTTGAATCCTTCATCTCCCTCAGGTTTTATATTCTGAATCCAGGGAATCTTCACTCAGTTCATGTTTTATTCTTTCAGGTTCTCCAACAAGCCACTCATCTGAACTCCAAACCTCAGACACGCAGTTTCCTCTACCAAGAGCATCCCCTCGTCCCCCAGGAGTATTTTCTGGAGGCAGCCCTGCAGGTGTCTGCAAAGGATCCCAGACTGTCCAGCCCCTGGGTAGGTAGCCCTCACCTGCCTGTCACGTGTCCTCACCCTGAGAGAGCACTCACTCGGAGCATCATAACCAGCTGGTCCCAAGCCTGTCTTTACCACTAGATTGTTGGCAACCCAAGGGCACACACCAAAGTCCGCCGTGTTCTTCGCTGGGCCCCCAATCAAGGGGGCGTCAGCCACGGAGGCCTCTGTGACTTGGTATCTGCTGCATGAAGGAGTGGAAGTAACTCCCGACAGAGATTCTCTTTGGAGGGAAAAAAAGAGGCCATCTACTCATATAACAAACCACCAAGTTAACTGCACCAGAAGAATCTCCAATGTACACTTCAGTGCCTGACCCCTTTGGAGGGATGGCAGTTAATTAAGCATCTCCTATTCACCTCAAGTTCTGGTCCATAAACTTCACATCCAATCTAAACTGAAAGAAAGAAGTAAACCGAAGCAAGCCTGACATCACTTAACATTATCACATACCTGGCACACAGTTAACCACCTCGGTCTCCAGACAGTTCTCTAAAAAGACAACACAAAAGATACTAGAGCACGATCTCTCTGCGGGTCAGGAGACCGCTCCTCACTGAATGGAGACAGAGCAGGGTCCCAAGGGGGCCGCTACAAGCTCACAATCTCTCTCCACTGGCCCTCTTCATCTGTTCAAGTGCATTTCTGCCCTACTCCTCAATCTCCGGGCTGCCATAACCAATGACTGCAAACGTGGGGACTCAGGACAATAGAAACGTATTTCCTTCACAGTGTTGAAGGCCAGAAATCCAAAACCAGGGTGTGGGCAAGGCCATGCTCCCCACAAAGCCTCTAGGAGAGGATCCCTTCCTCACCTCCCCCAGCTCCCAGTAGCCACACGTGCCCCTGGGCCTCAGCACCTTGCGGCAGCCTAATTTCCACCTGCTGCCTCTGTCCTCACATGGCCTTCTTCTCCTATGTCTCCTCCCTTCTTACAAGGACAGCAGTCATACTGAATTAAAGGCCTACTCTAATCCAGTATGACCGCATCTTATCTATTATCTGCAATGTCCCTAATTTTCTAATAAGGTCACATTCTGAGGCACAGGGGTTACAACCTATCTTTGGGGGGGATTAACCCGAAAAATCTCCATTTTCCATCATAAAGTATTTATTAAGTGATCCAGTCGAGATATTGTTTGTAATCATAAGGAACTGTGTTTTCCTTCAAGTTAATATGTAAATGTATGCAAATACTCACATGAAAACGGTGTTTTTCACAGTTTAATTTTTTTTCTTTTGTCTACTTTTCCTGGATATCTAAATTCAGATTAAAGCTTGTAAGTAATTTTGAACTTTGAGAAAAAACATCAATTCATGTGGAAATCCAATGATTCTCCTTAACAGCACTCTAGTCTTTTTTAAATTTTTTACCAGAAGACAGAAGTACACTAAACTTAGGTTGTTTTGTCACCAGGGATGGATTTTCAGGCTGACACTATGCCAGTGATGGTGTTCCAAGTATCAAGTGGTGACAAAGTGCCAGGCATCACACTAAACACTGTACACACATCGCGCTGTTTAGTCTGCTCAAACACCACAGTCACAACCACACCAGCGCGGCCTGACACACCACCGTCACCTCACCACCACTGCCCTGACACACCGCCGTCACCTCACCACCACTGCCCTGACACACTGCCGTCACCTCACCAGCCCGGCCTGACACACCGCAGTCACCTCACCACCACTGCCCTGACACACCGCCGTCACCTCACCACCACTGCCCTGACACACTGCAGTCACCTCACCACCACTGCCCTGACACACCGCCGTCACCTCACC